>NC_053024.1:740906486-741506486 GCF_003073215.2 Triticum urartu
CTGCCAGAACTTTGAAGAGAAGACCAGTCGAGTGGAGCCAGGCTTGGACCCTGCTAACTCCCTTGTGAAGGACGAGGCTGCAATGAACGTGCTCCGTCTGGAGTCTCGTATTGCCAGCGTGGTTGACTATCTTGCTCGACTGAAGGTTGCGATGTCGCGGATCGACACATCACTCTGGCCTGGGACGATGCTTCAGAACGACCTCGAGTCCCTGATGGCTCGACTTAATGAAGTCCCAGGTCGAGTGGAGGAATGGGAGAAATCTTCTGCTAGATGTGGTGCTGATGTCGCTCTGTCCCTGGTCCGCGTCCATTGCAAGGAGGCGCGAGAAGAAAAGCTGGCCGCCATCCAAGTCGCCAATACCAGGAAGCACAACTTTCAAGACTTCATGGAGACTTTCATTGCTGCTGCCACTCGTATTGCAGACGGGATCGACTTGGACGAGTTCGTCGCCCCTTCCATTCCTCCTCCTGAGGAATGAAAAACTTTTATGCCTCACTTTAAATTTGCCTCAGAATGCCGAGTGGATTTGTAACCGTTAAACTCCGCCGAGCCGAGGGCTCGAGTACTTTGATCTGAGGTCTGGGACCTTTTAGGCTTTATCTGATCTTGATTTCTCGTTGAATATCTTCATGATTTGATTCGTCGAGTGGGACTTGATCTTCACTCGGAATAACCTTGTATTTGCGGCGCAACTCCGAAGGAGAAGGTAGCAGTCGACTTGCACCTCGTCGTCCTTGCGGATTGGGCTGTGTCCTGTACTTAGGCGAGCACTGGGCTGCAGCTAAGCCTCCGAGTGGGAGGTTTGCTCTCCACTCGGTAGGATTTTTAAATACTTAGGCGAGCGCTGGGCTGCAGCTAAGCCCCCGAGTGGGAGGATTGCTCTCCACTCGGTAGGATTTTTAAACACTTAGGCGAGTGCTGGGCTGAAGCTAAGCCTCCGAGTGGGAGGTTTGCTCTCCACTCGGTAGGATTTTTAAACACTTAGGCGAGCGCTGGGCTGCAGCTAAGCCCCCGAGTGGGAGGATTGCTCTCCACTCGGTAGGATTTTTAAACACTTAGGCGAGCGCTGGGCTGAAGCTAAGCCCCCGAGTGGGAGGTTTGCTCTCCACTCGGTAGGATTTTTAAATACTTAGGCGAGCGCTGGGCTGCAGCTAAGCCCCCGAGTGGGAGGATTGCTCTCCACTCGGTAGGATTTTTCAAACTTAGGCGAGTGCCTGACTGCAGCTAAGTCTCTAAGTGGGAGAACTTAGGCGAGCACTGGACTGCAGCTAAGCCCCCGAGTGGGAGGATTGCTCTCCACTCGGTAGGATTTTTAAACACTTAGGCGAGCGCTGGGCTGCAGCTAAGCCCCCAAGTGGGAGGTTTGCTCTCCACTCGGTAGGATTTTTCAAACTTAGGCGAGTGCCTGACTGCAGCTAAGTCTCTAAGTGGGAGAACTTAGGCGAGCACTGGACTGCAGCTAAGCCCCCGAGTGGGAGGATTCCTCTCCACTCGGTAGGATTTTTAAACACTTAGGCGAGCGCTGGGCTGCAGCTAAGCCCCCAAGTGGGAGGTTTGCTCTCCACTCGGTAGGATTTTTCGAACTTAGGCGAGTGCCTGGCTGCAGCTAAGTCTCTAAGTGGGAGAACTTAGGCGAGTACTGGACTGCAGCTAAGCCCCCGAGTGGGAGGATTGCTCTTCACTCGGTAGGATTTTTAAACACTTAGGCGAGCACTGGGCTGCAGCTAAGCCCCCGAGTGGGAGGATTGCTCTCCACTCGGTAGGATTTTTCAAACTTAGGCGAGTGCCCGACTGCAGCTAAGTCTCTAAGTGGGAGAACTTAGGCGAGTACTGGACTGCAGCTAAGCCCCCGAGTGGGAGGTTTGCTCTCCACTCGGTAGGATTTTTTCAAACTTAGGCGAGTGCCTGACTGCAGCTAAGTCTCTAAGTGGGAGAACTTAGGCGAGTACTGGACTGCAGCTAAGCTCCCGAGTGGGAGTCTGGCTCTCCACTCGGTAGGATTTTTGAACACTTAGGCAAGCAGTGGGCTGCAGCTAAGCCACCGAGTGGGAGTCTGGCTCTCCACTCGGTAGGATTTTTCAAACTTAGGCAAAACGGATTCGCAGCTAAGTCACCCACTGGGGGATTTCGTATGCAAACAAAAGTGACGGCAATTATTGGAACACTCTTGTCTTTGATAAAAATGTACTGCAGAATTTTTTTTTTCTTATTACATCTCGTCCGAGTGAGAATTCAAGTGTAAAAGGGGCGGAGCAGTTCCGCATTCCAAGCTTGGCTCGTTGATCTGGCGATCAACATTGTAGAGGTGATACGCTCCATTGTGGAGGACTCTGGTGACGATGAAGGGGCCTTCCCAAGTAGGAGCAAGCTTGTGTGGTTTCTGTTGATCCACTCGGAGGACCAAATCTCCTTCTTGGAAGGCTCGGCTCTTCACATTCCTGGCGTGGAATCGACGCAAGTCTTGCTGGTAAATGGTCGATCTGACCATGGTCATCTCCCTCTCTTCTTCTAGGAGGTCGACTGCGTCTTGCCGGGCTTGTTCTGCTTCATCTTCGGTATAAAGTTCGACTCGGGGTGCGTTGTGAAGAAGATCGCTCGGCAGAACTGCTTCGTCTCCATAAACCAAAAAGAATGGAGTTCTTCCAGTCGACCGGTTCGGGGTGGTCCTTAATCCCCACAGAACTGACGGAAGCTCATCGGCCCAAGCGCCTGCCGCGTGCTTGAGATCACGCATCAGTCGAGGCTTTAGTCCTTTGAGAATCAGACCATTTGCTCTCTCGGCTTGCCCATTCGACTGGGGATGGGCGACCGATGCGTAGTCGACTCGCGTGCCTTCAGAGGCGCAAAAAGCTCTGAACTTGTCCGAATCAAAGTTTGACCCATTGTTAGTGATGATGCTATGCGGGACTCCATATCTGAACGTTAGCCCTCTGACGAAGCTGATAGCAGTGCAAGCATCAAGATTCTTGATGGGCTTAGCTTCAATCCATTTGGTAAACTTGTCGACTGCTACAAGCACATGAGTGAAACCGCTCCTGCCTGTTCTCAGTGGACCAACCATGTCCAGTCCCCAGACAGCAAAGGGCCAGACGAGTGGAATGGTCTTCAGGGCTGATGCAGGCTTGTGTGACATGTTGGAGTAGAACTGGCACCCTCCACACTTGTCGACTATCTCTTTTGCCATCTCATTTGCTCTTGGCCAGTAAAATCCCGCTCGGTATGCTTTAGCCACGATGGTCCGAGAGGACGCATGGTGACCACAGGTCCCCGAGTGGATATCATCAAGGATTATCTGACCCTCTTCTGGTGTTATGCACTTCTGACCGATTCCAGTCGCGCTTTCTCTATACAACTGTCCCTTTATGACTGTGAAGGCCTTGGATCGGCGGACGATCTGTCGAGCCTCTTCCTCGTCCTCCGGGAGTTCTTTCCTTAGGATATACGCGATGTACGGTATTGTCCAGTCGGGAGTGATTGCCAAGACTTCCATGATCAGGTCGACCACAGCAGGAACTTCGACTTCAGTCGGATCTGTGGCACTTTTCGGTTGTGGGGCTTCTTCTATGAAAGGATCCTCCTGGACTGACGGCGAGTGGATGTGCTCCAAAAACACATTGCTGGGAATGGTTTCTCTCTTGGAGCCTATCTTTGCCAGATCATCAGCTGCTTGATTTTTCAGTCGGGGATGTGATGAAGCTCTAACCCCTCGAATTTCTTTTCTATCTTTCTTACTGCGTTGCAGTAGCCAGTCATAGCTGGGCTTCTGACGTCCCACTCCTTCATCACCTGATTAACCACCAAATCTGAGTCACCGTAGACCATGAGGCGCCGGACGCCGAGTGAAATGGCCATGCGCAACCCATATAAGAGTGCTTCATATTCTGCTTCATTATTGGAGGAATTGAAGTGAATCTGGAGAACATATCTGAGCTTATCTCCTCGGGGGGAGACCAATACTACCCCAGCGCCGGAACCATTCAGCATCTTAGATCCATCGAAGAACATGGTCCAGTGCTCCGAGTGAACTTGAGTCGGAAGCTGCTGTTCAATCCACTCGGCGACGAAATCTGCAATTGCTTGGGACTTGATAGCCTTCTTTGCTTCAAACTTGATATCTAGGGGAAGGAGTTCAATCGCCCACTTCGCCACTCGACCAGTTGCATCTCTGTTGTGCAAAATCTCTGACAGTGGAGCGTCGCTGACGACTGTAATGGAATGGTCAGAGAAGTAGTGTGCAATCTTATTTGTGGTCATGTAAATCCCATATACAAGCTTCTGGTAATGGGGATATCTTTGCTTCGAAGGAGTCAAAACTTTAGACACATAATATACTGGGCGCTGAACTCTCAAGGCCTTTCCTTCTTCTTCCCGCTCGACCGTAAGTACTGTACTGACAACTTGTCCCGTGGCCGCAATGTAAAGCAGCAGAGGCTCTTTACTGATTGGGGCAGCAAGCACCGGCTGGGTGGAGAGTAGAGCTTTGAGCTCTGCGAACGTTGCATCAGCTTCTGGAGTCCACTCGAACTTGTCAGACTTCTTCATCAGTCGGTAAAGGGGCAACGCCTTTTCACCGAGACGGGAAATGAATCGACTTAGAGCGGCCAGGCAACCTGTAAGCTTCTAGACATCGTGTACACGCACAGGGCGCTTCATCCGGAGTATGGTGCCAACTTTCTCGGGGTTGGCGTCGATTCCTCGTTCGGAAACGAGAAAACCGAGTAACTTTCCACCTGGAACTCCGAATGTGCACTTTGATGGATTGAGCTTGATATCATATCTCCTGAGGTTAGCAAAGGTTTCGGCAAGGTCAGTCAGTAGGTCGGAACCTTTCCGTGACTTAACCACAATATCATCCATGTATGCTTCTACGTTCCGACTGATCTGAGTGAGCAAACATTTCTGAATCATCCTCATGAACATGGCTCCAGCATTCTTGAGGCCGACGGGCATGGTGACATAACAGAAGCACCCGAATGGGGTGATGAAAGCCGTTTTGATCTCCTCGGGTCCATACAAACGGGTCTGATGGTACCCTGAATAAGCATCTAGAAAAGACAAACGCTCACACCCCGCAGTCGAGTCGACTACCTGGTCAATGCGGGGGAGAGGGAAATGATCTTTCGGGCAGGCCCGATTGATGTGTTTAAAGTCAATGCACATGCGAAGTGACTTGTCCTTTTTGGGGACCATGACAACATTGGTGAGCCACTCGGAGTGGTAAATCTCTCGGATGAACTCCGCTGCTAAGAGCCGAGCCACCTCCTCGCCAATAGCTTTCCTCTTCTGGACGGCGGACCGTCGAAGATGTTCTTTCACAGGCTTGAACTTCGGGTCGACTCGTAGACGGTGCTCAGCCAGCCCCCTGGGAACTCCAGGCATGTCAGAAGGCTTCCATGCGAAGATGCCCCAGTTCTCACGGAGGAACTGGATGAGCGCTTCTTCCTATTTGGAGTCGAGCGTCGTTGAGATGTGAGTCGGGGCAGCATCGGGGTCGGTCGGGTGAATGTGGGCTGGCTTTGTTTCACCGGACGACTGAAAAGCAGATCCTGGAGCAGGCTTCTTGGCTCGTAGCAATTCACTCGGATTAGCAGTCTTCTGGTACTCTTGCATCTCGACAACTGCCATCTGAGCGTCAGCAATCTTTGAGCCTTTCTGAAAATACTCTTCTGCCTTCTTCCGATTGCCTGTAACGGTGATCACACCTTTGGGACCAGGCATCTTCAATTTGAGATACACATAACACGGTCGAGCCATGAAGCGTGCGTAAGCTGGCCTGCCCAAAATGGCATGATAAGCACTTTGGAAGTCCACAACCTCGAATGTCAACTTTTCCTTGCGGTAATTCTTCGAATCACCGAAAACCACATCAAGAGCGATCTGGCCGAGTGATTCGGCTTTCTTTCCAAGAATGACTCCGTGGAAGCTCATGTTACTGGTATTGAGCCTGGACATCGGAATGCCCATTCCTTTCAATGTTTCAGCATACAATATGTTTTGGCCACTGCCACCATCCATCAGGACTTTGGTCAGTCGAGTGCCTTCGACAACTGGGTCGACCACCAAAGCTTGCCTCCCAGGGGTAGCAATGTGCGTAGGGTGATCAGACTGGTCGAATGTGATGGCAGTCTGAGACCACTTCAGATAACTGGGTGTTGCCGGAGCAACCATATTCACCTCACGGTTAATGACTTTCAGTCGACTTTTGCTTTCGACATCAGCAAAAATCATCAGGGTGGAATTGATTTGGGGGTATCCATCGTCACTATCTTCCTTGTCCTCAACTCTGTCCGACTCTTTTTCCTTATCTTTGGACTGTTTGCCCTAAAACTGCTGGATCAGGAGCCGGCACTGTCGAGTGGTATGCTTTGGGTAAATAAAATTACCCTCCTCATCTTTCTTGGTGTGGATGTGACACGGCAGATCCAAAACATCATTTTCATCCTGATCCTTGACTTTCTTGGGCTTCCAGGGGCCTTTGGGTTTTCCCTTGAAATTTCCCTGGGTTGCGGCCAGGGCCTCCCCAGGGGCGGCTGGCTCGGCCTTCCGCTTCTGTTTCCGACTGGAGTTTCCTCCGGTTTCTTGGGCGACTGCCTTGTGCTTGCCACTCCGGAGTCGATCTTCGTCTTCACCATTAGCGTATTTGGTGGCAATCTCCATCATCCGGTTCAGAGACATCTCTCCAGTTCGACCGAACTTCAGATTCAATTCTCTGTATTTAACGCCTTCTTTAAAGGCACAAACTGCCTGGTGGTCGGGCACATTCTCAACTGTGTGATGCAACGTGATCCACCTCTGGATGTAATCCCTCAGAGTTTCATTCGGTTTATGTACGCAAGAACGCAATTCTGTAAGGCCAGCGGGTCGCTTGCATGTTCCCTCAAAGGTTGTGACAAACACTCGGGAGAGGTCCTCCCAAGTGTAGATGCTGCTGGGTGCCAACTGATTTAGCCACGCCCTAGCTGAGCCCTCTAACATGAGAGGCAAATGCTTCATGGCCACCTCATCACTGCCACCGCCAATCTGTACAGCCACTCGGTAATCTTCGAGCCAAGTGTCAGGCTTAGACTCACCGGTGAACTTGCTGACTCCAGTCGCCAACCTGAAGTTGGGAGGAATCACTGCGGATCTGATGGCTCGACTAAAACACTCTGGCCCCGAAACACGCACTCTACTGCTGGCAGGCGCATCCCTGTCGTGGCCTTCTCGGTGAGCTCTGTTCCTGTCAACCAAACCTTGGACGAGGATAGACCTCGCGTCAAAGCCTGGATCCCTGGGGTCGACTGGAATCCTCTGCCCAACACTATGAGGGCGCCTGTCGTCTCGATGTCGAGGCGCATATGACCCACTCCTCGGGGGAGGGGTTGGCACTCGACGTCGACCATCACGATCGGATCGGTGATCATGCTGCTCATTCCTTCTGTACTGATCATGCCGGTCACCACGTCCCTCACGCCTCGGGGGCGATCTCGGGCTGTGAGCTGACTAGACTGTATCTGTTGCAACGGATCGACTGTGGATCCTATTCCGCGACTGAGAAACAGCGGAATTCTGGTTTCCCGCTGCCCGGAGCAACGCTCCGATCTGCAACAAGCCCCTGCCAGCCTCCGACTGGGAGGGCTGAATCGACTCTGCTATACGGGCCGCGGCGGCCAAATTCTGAACTGGGGTTCGGTATACCTGCGTCGGCGGGAAGAGCTGACGTCGACTAGACTCGGGAGCCCGCTGACGCGCTTGCTCGTCGAGTGCTCGCTGGAGATTCTCCAGTCGAGTGCGCTCGGCCAAGTTAGCCAAGCGCGCGTCCTCCAAGGCCCGGGCCTCGGGGGTCTCTCCGACGATAGGAGTGCGGAGCGCGTCCATGTTCCGGCGGCGAAGCTCCTCTCGCTGTAATGACGTGAGAGGTTCGGGGAGATACTCATCGTGGGGATGCGACGGGTCGCCCCCACCCGCGCCTCCATCAGCGCGAGGGAAACCGGGAGGGCTGTGCGTTCCATCGACCGCCAGAACCTCAGCCGCTGGGTCGCTGCTGTCGCACTCGGATGCGGTCTCCGCGGAGCCAGTCAACAGGTCGAACAGGCCGCAGAGGGATTCGTCGGGCTCGATTGCCGCGACTTGTGGGGCGGCCGACTGGCGAGCCGCGGCATGCCTCGCCCACCTCTGAAGTCTCGACCGACCGGAGCGCTTGCGTCGGTGGGAGACAGAGCGGGGAGACGACACGGGGGCCGACCGATACTGGGTCGACGGCTGCCGCAGGAGGACGCCACGAACGCATGCGCGGAAGTGCGTCGCACCGCGGACGGGGAGCGCATCGATGTCGAGTGGTGCCTCCTGAAGCCAGGCGGAGTCGTCGGCGATGAACGTGAGCGCGCCGAGGCGGATCTCGCGGCCCTCCACCAAAACTCCGCACGAAACCATGATCAAAGGGATCGGAATAATCGCAACTTCTCCAATCAGGCGCTAAGATTCCCGCCCCACGGTGGGCGCCAACTGTCGTGGTTCTAACTCTGACAGTGAGGTAGGGGGGTGTGTATGGAGAGGCTAGATCTCAGCTATTGGGAAGTTGTAAACACACGAGGATTACGAGTTCAGGCCCTTCTCGGAGGAAGTAACAGCCCTACGTCTCGGTGCCCGGAGGCGGTCGATTGGATTATGTGTGTGTGAATAACAGGGGTGCGAACCCTTCATCCTGAGAAGGGGGTGGCTTATATAGAGTTCGCCGGCCCCCTCCTGCCCTCAGCAATGCAGGGTTTAAGGTACATTTAAGGTCGGGCGTTACTGGTAACACCCCTAATAAAGTGCTATAATGACCATAAAGACTACTTAACAGCTGACCGTTTGCCTGCAGAGTGACTATAGGTCTCCTGGCGGTCGAGTGGTTGGCTTCATGGTCGAGTGATAGCTTCTTGGTCGAGTGTCTTGAACCCGTCGAGTGGGATACCTTCAAGTCGATTGAAAGGTGACTTCTTCTAGGGATGTCCTAGGGTAGGGCTCCTTGGACGGGTCCGTGCCCCTACCCTAGGTACATGGCTTCATCAGACGGCTTTAGTTGGGCCGTCGGGGTATGCCCATATATGCCTACGGGAGCCGTCGGCATAGATACGGCCGTCGGCAAAACAAGTTTTTCTGGTAGTGCGTGGCTTGGGAGGCCAGGACGGCCATGGAGGCGCAGCTCCTCGGCGGCGACAACACGGGTGGTGGGGGAGGGGTCCGGTCGGCCAAGAGGGCGGGGCTCCCTCGCTTGCGACCGCACAAGGGGCGTGGGATTACCTCCCTGTCGCCGGTGGTGTCCTGGGTGGGCGCAACCCACCTAGGCAGGAGCTTGCTGCCGTTCCCCTTCGACCGACCGGGAGGGTCGGGCGAGGGCCATGGCCGGCGACCGCTGCACTGCTCCTGCTGTGTTGGTCCTCCCCATATGTCCAGATCCGGGCTCCTGGTTCCTTCATTGGTTGGGCTAAGTATTGCCGGAGTTCGAGGTGTGGGTGGCGGTTGGGCGTTGGTGCGGCAGCAGGGGTGGCCTGCTACGCATCCACGGCTTGTTTTCTGATAGGTGTGTGGCGTCTCCGGGGCGGCGGCTCCGGGCGGTGGGCATGGCGGCGCCCTTGCGGCAGGGACCGTCTTGCTAGTGCTGGTGCAGTGTCTTGGCCGTGTGGACGGCGAGGCAGCTCATGGAGGAGGCGTCCATGGGGGATTTGGCGTCAAGGTCACTCCTTTCCCTGATTTGGGTGTTGTCTTCACTGCTATCGATCGGTCTTCCTCGCCTCGCTGTCGTTCCTTCTGGACGATGGAGGTGTGGTTAGTGGTCGTTGGGCGGTAGGTGGTCAGGTCCCCGGCGAAAGCTTTGCCTAACGGTGTCGATGCCGGTGACGGCGACGCTTTCGAGAGTCCTCCTTCGTGCTCTGGGTGAAGCCTTGATCCTTTCCGGACCGGGCGGTGGCGACGTGATGGCGTCGTTCCTTTCCTGGAGGCTCCGTACTAGGAGCAGGATCCCTATCTATTGGTGGTCGAGTGTGGTGGTTGATGTGCCTCAGCAATGTTGTACCAGGCCGTTCTTTTATTTCCTTTCTTTGTTGTGTGTGTCTGCTTCGCTGTGTTCGCTGTAAGGTTATCTATAAGGGCTTCATAAATTAAAAGCCGGGCGATAGCCTTTTCTCTAAGAAAACAGGCATGGCCAATTCAAGAAGGATGCAAAATCTGACAATGTACTGAAGTTTGATTTCTAACACCAACGGCTTCATTAATAGCATCGTCCACGGACATGACATTGTATGTACAGCAACATCCGTTCCATATTAAGTATCACCGGTACTAAATCAGCGATACTTAATATGAAATGGAGGGAGTAATTATTACTAGTAACCAGCTTAATTCCATCTTCGAAACAGTAAACCAAGAGCCAGCCGGCTTTGCTTGGATCAAATTAACATCTTGGACTAATCGATCGACCCAGCAATATAATGAAATTAACAAGCACCATCGAACCCATGAATCACCACACAAAGTTGTACAGTTTAGGCAGAGTAGTACTGAAGATACAGGTCGAGCTGTTGTCTTTGTCCAGGTTTGAAGACGCAGCAAAACGAAGATCTCCACATGTTTGAACCGAGCTAGAATGTAGAATGGCACCACGTAGGCCTGCATGCTGTCTCGAGAAATAAAAAGAAAGAAAGGAATAATGACACTGGATCATCCATCCTCTTCGGCATCGAGCAGAGCACCGCCGCCCGCCAGCCGTCAGATTTAGCTCAGCTCTCCTTGCTATCGCCGCCAGCTCCGGCCCCGGCTCCCTTGTCGTTGGCAACCTCCACCGGCGGGAGGGTATGCAGGGTCAAATACAAGAGAAGAAGAATAGGAGAGAGGTAAGCATTCTGTTGAACAGAGCGCGTGCACTGGCAAGGGGGGGGGGGGGGGGGGGGGGGGGGGGGGGGGGGGGGGTGAAAGTCAGATAGAACATGTCAGGCTTGTAGATGTTGTGGACGATGGAGGCCCTGGCGAGGAGGGAGGCGACCACCACCACCCCCTGCGCCCACCCGGGGTTGATCGCTTTTCATTTTTTGATACAAGGGTGTGTGTGCAATTTCTTTGCCAAATCAGCTCCTTACAATTGGACCCCGCTTTTTAGAAAGTGATCAAACGCAACAAATCGAGCGATCGGTGCTTTCTCCAAAAAAAGATTGCCAGAAACATGATGGCTTTTGCAAAAGAAGAAAAAAAAGAATAGGAACTAAGTATTCTTCCGCAAATCTAGCCGTAATAACTGAAATTGTTTTTACAAAATAAGACTAAAGTTAGAGTATTTGAATAGGTCTGGCACTCTTCTGCTCTCTAGGAGCAAAAGCCCCATCCGTCATCGACTCCACCGCGAATAACGTGGCCCCTGTCTTGACCTCGGATCTCTGCGCCGCTTCTTCGAGGAAATCGGCTGTTTGGGACACAAATCTCAGTTGCCTGAGAAAATAGATGTGTGGTTTACGTATGGTTAAGTTGCAATCCTCCTCCTGATGTCCGGCCGTGACACGTCACCACCCATGCATGACAGTCATGGACCAATGCAAAGGCTACGAAAATTCAAAATACTAGTAACCAAGACAAGTGGCACCCACCAGTAGACATCCCGGACTAATCTTTTGAGGAATATAACAAGCACCATGGATCGATGATCAATCACCATACAAAGAACAATAGTAGTGCAGCAGGTTAAGCAGAGTACATAATAAAAGCTCCAAAAGCTCGAATTGTTTTGTTCACGCCTGTCTGAAGATTACAAAACGAAGAACTCCATCACATATGTTTATAGCGAGCTAGAAATAAAGTAACGGCCCTTAGTTATCTATCCTCTCGAGCCTCGAGCACCGGCGCCGCCGTCCGTCGGGTCTAGCTCAGCTCTCTTTGCCATTGCCGCTGCCGGCGCCGGGTCCGTTGCTGTCCACGACCTCCACCGGCGGTAGAGTCTGCGGTGACATAAAAAGAGAGATGGACCGAGCATCAGAGAGGTGAGCACGCAGGGAAGCATTACGTCGAACAGTTGGGGTGCATGCCCAAGGTGTGGGGGCCTGGGGGTATGAAGGGAACTGAGAGGGACCATGTCTGGCTTGTAGATGTTGTGGACGATGGAGGCGCCGGCGAGGAGGGAGGCGACCACCACCACCGACGACCACGCCAGCGAGGGGGTCCCCGTCGGCACCCGCCCGCCGCCGAACTTCTTCTTGCCGCCGACGCCGCCGTTCATCCTCCTCCTCCTCTTCCTTCCTCCTGGGCCGCGCGAGAGAGTCAGCTGTGGTATGTTTGCGATCCAGTCCAGCCTTGGAGCGAGTACTATTTGCTGGGCTGCGGGGTGGCCGCACATGGGCTTCAGACTAATAATCGCTCCGTTCCTAAATATAAGTCTTTTCTTTATGGAGCACATACGGAGCAAAATAAATGAATTTATACTCTAAATTGCATTTATATACATCCGTATATGGTCTATAGTGAAATTTCTAACAAAGACTTATATTTAGAAACGGAGGGAGTAATAACGGGCCGTCCTCGGTCATTCCATCCGTTCTTCTCAAGAAGAAGAAAAAAAGCAGTCTTCCTCCGCCGGCGGCGAGGCGGCGACCGGAAACAGAATACTTCACCGAGCTCCGTGGCGGCGGCTCTCCTTGGTGGAGCCTCCCTCCCTCGCCCCCCCTGGGCCATTGCCTCTCCCTCTCCGCCCCCGTTCTCGCGCTGCAGGGCGCTGAGGGCACCCGAGGGAGGCGGAGGCGGGTGGCGCAGAGAGATAAGAGGTGAGCTCCCCTGGCCGGCGGTTTCGGATGCCCCGTATGGAAAGAGCGTCGGCGGGTTCGGGGAAGCCGGAGGGCCGTTGATGCTCCTGTCATGCCAGCTCCGGGTACTGCAACCGCAAGATCTACTGCTTCAACGGCGTGGTGTTCGATCTTGGTTGGAACTTGGAAACATGCGAGGTACTGCTATGAGCCAGCCAGCCTCTTGAAACTAAATCACTGTCTAGTATAGGCAAGCGGGGCCTTGGAGTCATTTGAGCTGGTTGTTTTTTTCCTTCAGTTTCATCAGGGCATGGTTTTCTGCAGGAGTTCACTTCTCTCGCGCGCTCCAGTCGGCGTGTCTCTGCCTCTCTGCTAAGCTCAAATGTCACCTTGGAAATACATGTAGCTGTTCCCGGTACCATGCTCATTCTTGTGTGTGCGCTAATTCAAAGTTGGGTGATATCACTCAATGCCATCAATCTCATGGTGTCACGGATTGTTACTGCTTATCTTGACACTGTACAGTGATAGCTGATTATGCCACATATTCAGGATTGCAGACATGGTTTATATTCCTCTGTTTGTGAACTTGGTATGGAAATCTCGGATGCTCCTTTAGAGCACTGAGATTATTAGTTTTCATGCAGTTCCCTGAATATTCGACGGCTATCTTTAAGATTACTAGAGTTCGCATTGATGTATGAGTAGAGTTGGAATTGCTGCTTCCGGAAATCCACATATCATCATGGGGAAACCCTTCTCTGTCATTTGCCAGAGCAGAGCTGGTTTCCGGCATTCAATTTTTGACGCCTTCCTTTTCTTAGAAAGGTTTTACTGCGGTTCTAGTTTAGTCGTCGTTACTAGAAGACTATCTGCATCATTGATTAAATTTAACAGAGGCTACTCAATTTTTTCTCTTAATGTATCCATCACCTATAACAGGTAGTTAACAACTTAACAATTATTTTCTTTACAGTTTTGGATACTCACACTCACAATGCTATTAGGGCTTTATTTTGGAGCTGGATATGTTAGTGCCGGGCTACCAAACCTACTGGTAGGCAGACTTTGTGCTTGTCTTCTATTTATTTCAGCTTCTCTTTTTCACATCAGCCATTCAGCTTGAACTTGTTGCATGTGTCCAGCTTCAGAGTGTCGATGATAGACACCAAAATCATCATAACGTCGACAGCCTTATCTACCGCTTTTTCATGAATTTGGACATGATGTGCTGCATGTTGCTTACATCTATTAATACAAACAAACAACAACAACAAAGCCTTTAGTCCCAAACAAGTAGGGGTAGGCTAGAGGCGAAACCCATAAGATCTCGTGACCAACTCATGGCTCTGTCACATGGATAGCAAGCTTCCACGCACCCCTGTCCATAGCTAGTGCTTACAACTATTAATAAAATGCATTTTTTATTTTCGTACTGAGAAAATCCGGAAATTGTTTTGTAATACCAATTCTTATATAAATCTCTTTTTTAGGTTACTGTGTTGAGATGCTCATTTCTGAATATGCAACAGCGAGGGTGTACAGATGGAATATGTTGCGGTATTCATAGCGGGACTTTTTCCTTGGGCATTAGTTGCTCTGAATGATGACCAGCTGCAGAATCTACCCTTTTTTCAATGCTTCGGAACTATTGTGGAGGGATTTGGCCTAATGTTATGGTAAGTAATGGTTTAATTACAAAATGTTTTCTTAAAACATTTATTATCAATATCCGTGGTATGCCTTTCTCACCTGTAGAGATCTGTTGTTTTCAAATATAATTTGTATTCTGGCAGTGATGAGGTCATCAAACAAGAAATAAGAATACTTACTTTATGATACTGGCATAAGATACAGTTGGATGCTTCACTTTAAACTTGGCCCAAGATATCTTGGACATTTAGTGCCTTACACTAAGCAATCATGTGCCAGTCTCATCATATAGATTTAATTACACTAAGCAATCATGTGCCACATATATATTCAGGATTGTGGCCATAGTTTATATTCCTCTGTTTTTTACCTTGGTAAGTACATGGAGTACCAAGATTTTTTTTCATGAATATTCGGCAGCTACTTTTAAGATTAATAGAGTTCGCATTGATGTGTGCGTAGAGTTGAACTTGGTGCTTCCGGTAGTCCACATGATTCAGCAAAGCATAGGGAAACACTTTGTTTATCTGTCACTCACCAAAAGAGAGCTTGTTTCAGGCTTTCCAATTTGCCGCTTTCTATTTCTCAGAAAGGTTTTGTTGCGGCTCTAGTTTAGCCGCCACATCCTCCTCCTCGCCAAGAAGACTGGGTGGAGACGCCGTAACTTGCCTGACCTCCTAGTCTGTGAGTCCATCGCACGGCGTTACCAGCTAATCCCACGAATGGAGGAAAACCACCGATTCATTGGTGTATTCCTCCATAGTTTCAGGGAGAAACTAGATACCTCGTGGTGGGACCGCACCATCGATGCCCAGGTGAACTGACTATCTTTGGGAAATTTGCCTGTAATGGCTCCACTGCCTCTTCTCAGCCTGGTAAAGCTCACAAGTATGAAGCTGAGGATAAATATTGCCCAATTGCAAAGGACAGTTAAACTGAAAAAAATGTGGAAATAGATGGCGGGGTACTGAAGATGTGGAAAATAATTGTACATGTTCACTCTTTTCGAAGAAAAACCTGTACATGTTCACAGGTAAGAATATTCCTGATACATAGTCGCATGGCTTTGTTTGTTTGAAGTCTTGTTCAAACTGCGCAGAGTTACGCGTATACCCAAAATACAATTAATATTTGGGTAAGGAACCCGTTGACGAGCAAAATATGCTAATCCAACTAACAACCACTTGGAGGGATTTAAACCTACTTTCTTTTGGGACTAAAAACATCTACTTGGAGGGATTCAGACCTACTTGGAGGGCACGACACGCCAAAGCCAGCATTGTGACAGAGGTATTACTTGATACACTAATCAAGGCCATATATATAACTACTCACATCCAACAAGGAGCCAAAGCTCTTGATCGACCAGGTCCCTTCTGATGGCCAACAGAGTAAACCGCATAGCGCTGGCACGCAGAGAGTCACCGGCTGGGCCGACGACGCTGCACGACATCCCCGACAAGCTCCTCAAGCTCATCCTCTTGTACCTCACCTCGCCCCACTGGCTCGTCCGAGCAGCGGCCACCTGCAAGCGATGGCGCCGCATCATCGTTGATGCAAACTTCCTCTCTGAAATTGGTTCCATCCCCCATTCCTCATCTCTTGTTGCAGGCCATTATCATAACCACACAGCCCCTGTTGACGGCCGCTGCCTCAGCTTTGTTCCTTCCTCGCCAGCACTAGATGTCAGTAGCCGGCACTTCTCCCTGGACTTCCTCCCTCCAGGCGGCAGCAGGTCATGGGAGATCGTTGATAGCCGCCACACCCTACTCCTCCTCGCCAAGAAGAAGACTGGGTGGAGACGTCATACCTTGCCTGACCTCGTAGTCTGCGAGCCCCTCACACGGCGTTACCAACTAATCCCACGCATGGAGGAAAAGAAATACCACCGATGCATTGGTGTATTCCTCGATGGTTTCAATGACAGAGGAGATACCTCGAGGTGGGGCCGCGCCATCGATGCAATGTCGAGTTTCAGAGTGATTTGCCTGCTCTTCAATGAGCACATCGGGGTATGTGATAACATTGGCACAGCAAACGCCTATGTGTTCCATTGGTTCATCGTCAAGTACCCAGAGAGGGCCAGTCCTGAATTCCGCTTCCATGCCACGGAATCCCTGCATTTCCTTGGTTGTGCCCAAATTTCTATATTTTGGACCATGCAAGATGACCCTTCCTCTTTGCTAACTTATAATTTCCAGTGGAAAGACGAGTTTGAGATCCTCGCATTGCCGGACCACATCCGAGGATCGGCTTTGTGGGTTCTCGATATCGACAACGACGACAGGTTGCATCTTGTTTGCTTGCAGGGCGACAACCTTCGCATCTTTGCGGCAAGGCGGTATGATAGCCCCGATTGGGAGCTTCAGAAGGGCATCCAATTAAAGGAGGCTACCCGTGGACTGAAAGGGCACAGGGATGAGTACTTTCGTCAGTCTACGAAGATTGTCTCAACCAGCACGAGCTCTATTGTGTTCTTTCCGGCAGAGGAGAAATGGCTATTCTCCACTGACTTTGAGACCATGGAGGTGGCGAAATACAAATACATGACACTTTTTTTTTGAAACTGTGGCTTATCTCCGTGTGAGCTTCCATGGCTACCTGCCATTCGTGCTTGTATTGTGCCTTGTACTTGTACAAGACGGGGCAGTGGCCGATGTTCTGATATTTGTATATGTCGAAGTCTCTAATTACATTTTCTAGCGTTGTCCGTAAATCTTCAGATTTTAAAAATGCATTGTTGGGAGCCATACAATCATTGTTCGAGGGCTCAATGTACAACCTTTTATCTTCCTCTGAACTCCAGCATTGAGCCCAAATGGTCAAGACATTCCTCTTGGCTTTATCAACCATCAGCTATCATCTATGTTGGGTAGTTCCATTGCTTCCTATTAGCCCGGAAATTGAAGGTTATATCTTATATGCAGATAGTGTTTTCGGAATCAGCATTCACCCTATATTTTGGGAGTTTTTTAGCCGAGGTCCAAAGGCGCATGATGCACATCAGGAAGCCAGATGGGGCGGTGGAGTACTGTAGCTGTGTGGAAACTTCAGGAGAAGAGGACCACCAGCCAGGTTAGTGCGTGCACTGCTTTTTTTAATTTTTGATGCGACTGATGCACATGCATTCTTTGTGCTTCAGTCAAATGAGCTAATCAATTCACTTAATTTTGCGTGTGATTTGAAGCTCCTTGACTAGAATAAATAGAACACAGTACAACCTTCAACTAACAGAATTAGGTAAAGCTCTTAGTCTTGGGCATACAGATCAAGCTGCAAAGATTTGGTCAGCCACTGTAGATCAATTTATTTATTTTATTTTTTTGCGTGGGGGGTATATCGATTCAATTTCAATTACAACATGAAAACTATTCTGGTCTAGATTCATAATACATCGTATGAGCCAAATCTAACACTTCGTGCATTCTTAAACCCATATGTATTACAGTAGCACTTTTGACTTTTTGTTTACGGTACTTTGTTTGGTTCATGAGTGCTCAAAACGAAACTTTGTATCTATATTTCTTTAATGACAGTCCGGATCTTCCTTGTCTATGGTGATTCCGTAGGCTGATGTGTATCTACACGTGCCTTTTTTAATCGTTGCACTCATTCCATGCAAGACAGGTGCGCATCAAGGTGGGCACTAAGAGCATCTTCAACAGGCGCCGGTCGCGCCGCGCGCAAAAAACACATATGCCGCACGCGCATCGGCGCGCCCGCGCCAGCCGCCGTGCTAAAATGCAGCGCGTGCGCCACTCCAGCAGCGCGCAAAAAAGCAGTGCACGCGCTTATTCTAGGCTATCGAAAAATAGATAAATTGCATAGCTTAACGATACAAAGGTATTTTACATCGGAAACATAGATTGCATAATAATTAAAAACGACAAACGATAAAACACGAGATAGATTGCATAAAAAAACTAGTCTAAGTCGCTATCATCACTATCGTCATCCTCTTCGGCGGTGTCGTCAGAGGTATCCAGCCAGATGTCCAACCACCGATCATCATCCGGCGTGAAGAACGACTGCCCACCTGCTTCAACGAGATCGGACTGCGCGTTCGCCAACGCCTTGCGCCGACGCCTTTCCAACCGCACCTCGCGGCGCCTTCGCGTGTCCTCCTCGCGACGCCTTGGCCAGCTGTAGGACTGCTCGTAGGCGACATCCTCCGGGTGGCGGCGCCGCCACTCCGCCATGACCCGCTCGTCCTCCTGGGCGACGAGGAGGCGGCGCTGCCGCTCGGCGTGCTCCGCACGATCTTGTGCCGTGTTCAGACGCGGCGGCGGGGCACGGTCGAGCGCTTGCTGGAGCGTGTAGACATCCTGGAAGTTCATCTGGCCGCGCGGCCGGCCTAGGCGCCACGCCGCCGCGTCGTACGCGCGGCCGGCCTCGCGCGCTGTCCCGTACGTGTCGAGGCCGAGCCGGAGATCGCCGGAGCGTATCTCTGCGTAGTAGCCGCCGTTGGGGCGCAGGCGGACGCCGCGGTAGCCGGACGCTCCACGACGACGCGGCGGCATGGCGGCGCGTCGGTGGCGGGGCGCCGGGGCGGCGGAGGCGTGTCGGTGGCGGGGCGCTGGAGCGGCGCGTGGCAGAGAGAGAGGAAGAGGAGACGTGGAGAGGCGCGTGGCGCGCGCCACATTTTATAGGTGCGCCGGAAGCGACGCGCAAAAGATGGCGCGCGAGCTAGCGCCTTTTCATGCGCGCGCAAGCGGTTTCCGCGCGCGTGGTTTTTCCGCCGCCACTGGAGCGCGGCAAAACGCCCCGCGCGCGCTAAAGACTGCGTTTACCGTGCGCGCGTCGTTTCGCGTGGCCGTTGGAGATGCTCTAAGGCACTAGTATGGGTAGTTGTTCTTGTGGACAACGGCTGGCCAAAGTCCATGGGAAATGATAAAAATTCACTTGAAGAGCGCACCAGTATTACACCTTGTGAACGCCGCACAATACCTTCCTAGGCGTAGCACCATAGATACGTTTGGTCAAAGAGTAAAAACAGATGAGTTATCATCGCCCTGAATCATGTTGGATCTTTATTACCAAAACAGAGGGCAATGAAAGCCTTATTACATGGCCAAGATAAGAGTCCTTTGTACTTGAAAATAATGATATATATAGTGAATAATGTATATATGGCGATACTACTACGAAGAGATCGCCCGCAGCTTAATTTGAGCACCATGCATGGGACGCAACATCATTACGGTATGTGGGGCGTGAGTATATGACGGCGCGAGCTCAAACTCAAAGCACCGAAGAATCATGCACAACGCCATCTTGGCCTCAAGGAGTGCAAAATTCTGACCGATACATATCCGTGGCCCCCATCCGAACGGGAAAAATGCTCCCGGTTCCTTGGACGCCTTGAAAATCCCCTCAGCGAACCTATCGGGCCTGAATTGGTGGACGTCGTCTCCCCAGATATCCTTGTCGTGGTGGGTGTACAACACAGACATCTCGAAAATCACGCCGGGTGGGTACCTGATGCCTCCGATCTCAATCTCCTTGTATGTCTGCCGGGTGAATGCACTAGCCGGTGGGTACAACCGGAGAACTTCGTAAAGAATCATTGTCACCTATGTACAACATATATATTAATTAGATACCATGCCTATGATCCTATATATGTTTGCAGCAACTCAAGTAATTTCAATAAATGTACTCACGGTTTTTAGTCTATTAAGACCCTCGTAGTCAAGCTTATGTTTTCCAAATAGGCCAAGAACCTCCTCCCTTGCACGGTCCTGCCACTCTGGGTGCATGCTAAGTACGACCATTGTCCATGTAAGTAATATTGATGTTGTCTCCATCCCTGCAAAGTAGAACAACTTGCACTCCTCTATTACCTCTTCTATGGACATTCCTGGAATGGATTGGCCATTTTCATTTACGTCTGTCTTGTTTGACTCCAGCAACAAGCCGAGCAAGTCATTGTTTGTGCTTCCTCCTTCTTGCATAGCTTGCATCCTTTTCCCAATTAGAGCTCGTAGAATGGACTCTATCTCGTTGTTAATTTGACGCATCCTTCGATTATTTTTAGTAGGGAAGGACCTAAAGTGCACTTATGTTGTCAGTATACCAGCTAATAAGCACAAAACACCTGGACGGTGGTGGCAAGGTGGAAGTAGTACTAACTAGTAAGATAAAATTCTATTTGTAAATACATTTCTAGAAGAGAAAAAAGGTAACTCACATGTAACCCGGAATCATGATCTTGTGAATGGCTGCCATGAACCGCCCGACTTGCTCAGACTGCAGTTGAAAAATCCTTCTTCCTTCAAGATAACTGCTGCCGAATGCGGTGCGTGAGATGACATCTCCGGTGAGGCTCTGGAGCTCTAAGGAAGCATCCACCTCACACGAGCCGTCGGGACCAAGGGACTGTGCCCATTTGTTAACAAGCTCTTCACAACACAAAGAGAAGGCTGGCAACATGATCTGTAAATTAAGCGAGCGAATCAGTCACACGCACACTTGTCACAAACGCTATCAAAAAGAGCTAGCTGCAACCGCAGGTAGGTACCTTGAGCTTCTCGACATGGAACGCGGGGTTGAGTATCCTTCTGTGCTTAACCCATTTCTCACCCTCGTGGGTCGCTACGCCTACGGCGAGGAGCTTGGACAGCGCTGGGAACTTGACCTTCTGGATGTGCCCAAACTTGTTGGACATCACCTCCCTGACCAGGTTAGGATCAGTGATGCTCACCTTGGGAACCGGACCGAACCAGGAGATGCACTGCTTGCCGTGCTCCTCGACGGTGTTGTAGAGGAAAGGCAAGACGTGGGCGCCGATGTCGTGGCAGCGCAGCGGCAGGGGCTTGGACCATGCCTCTTTGTTTTGCCTGCCGTAGTCACTCATGTCGCCGAGGAGGAAACTGTATGACGTCCCACGAAGGCCCTGGGCGCGAAGAGCCCGCTCCAGGCGCCTCGGCCGCCACCACAGCTGGTCTAGCAGTCGGATGGTTGGCCACAGGAGCGCCAGGCCCAAGAGGCCGCAGGCGATGTAGCTCCATGGTAGTGCTGGACTCAATACGGATTCAAGATTCATTGCTTCCCTCTCTAGGTCACAGAAGTGGGTGCAAGAAGAAAGGCTGGAAACCAGTCAAGTGTGATTGGATTGGATTGGTAGTCAGAACTCTGAATATATACAAGTGTCATTAGGACACATAAGTCCTGTGTGCTCATTTGTTTAAGTTTCTTCCGCTGCAAGTAATGCTGTCGTATTTGGGCATCTTAGTCAATCAGACGCCATAGTCAGTGCCACGTTCCTAATTAAGGAACTTGGCAGGCAAGAAACTACAATCTTTTTTAACCATCAAAAGAGAGAGAGGGTTTGAAGAAGCAACGGAAGGTTAAAATAATATTACTACTCAGATGCAACAAATAGCACAGCGGTTGTTATCGCCCATGTTAGCTCTGCCTTTCTGCTGAGAGCTACTAGTTGTTATGAAGGTCTGCCGCCTTGTGTGGACCGTCCTATCCATCGTCATGTTCTCGAGGATTCTGTACTACATGGCACTATATTATAGGTGATGTCTCCTAACCCTCAAATATGGCGACGACCTCATAATACACTAGTGTCAAAAAAATGCTTTTATATTATGGGACCGAGGGAGTAGATGCTTAACAAAGTAGCACCAGCCAGCTACATGAGGTATCAGTAAACTGGTCTGCATGCAGGATGCAGTCTGAGCTTATTACAAAGTGATGTTATATTGTCCATTATGAGTAGCAGTGGTACTGGGCATACTGGGCCCTTGCCTTGATGGTGCATGTAACCTTAATTACCGTTAGCAATGTTGTTGTCAAATCCAAAGTGCTGTCAGTTAGTCAGCCTGTGACAAAAAGGCAAAGAAAGAAGACAACGGAGATCAGATCATAGGTCAGGTACACACTGCCTCGTATACCATTCAAAACCTGATTTGGAATGAAAATATGGATTCAAATTTGTACAACAGTTCCTATTTCTGGAACCTGAGTGAGTATAAAATGGTCAAGATCATGCTGCTCAATTCACAAATTATTAACCGATGATGGTGGCATGTCAAATTATCTTCCTGGTAAGATATAGAGTAGCTATTTTTTAGGGAACGATAAGATGTAGCTGAAACACAGTTTTGCCTTTTTTTCGAGAACATCAATATGTTTTCAAATTTGTGTACATTTTTTCTAAACCCGAACGCTTTAAAAAATTAAATTCGGAACACTTACGGAAAACAAACATTTTTAAAATTTGTGATTTTTTTTTAAATTATGTTTTTATTAAATTACTAATTCTTTTTAAAATTGTAAACTTTTGTTAAAGAAGAAATGGAATATCTATTAAAGAAAAGGAAAAAAAATAAAATAAAAAATTACAATGGAAAACATTAGAAAGACACAAAAACCAATAAACCAATGAAAACTAGACCAGAAGCTTCTAGAAGGTTCCCGAAACCGCGGAACCAAGATAGAAAACCTGGTCGCTAAATCGGCCGACCTATTTCGGTTGATTGCTAGTCAGCTATATGCTTTCAGCCGACATTCCACGTTTGTAACATCGGAAATATACCCTAGAGACAATAAAAAATATTATTATTTATTTCCTTGTTCATACCTAATGTTTAGATCTCTATGCTATAAGTGTTATGTGCTTGAATGTGAGATTCAGAGAATAACTCAGAAGCATGTGTGGATACATAAACACAATAATTCGTTCCAAATCTTGCCTCAAGAGTAGCTCATATGCTACATGATGATCCTGTTTTTCTAAACATAGGGCATTGTTAAAGTGACAAGGATGCTGGCCACGATGAGAGCACATTGTTATCGGAACAATGGTGCTGAATAGACACATCCGAATAGTATACTGCAATATCACATCGTCACATGTTATTGGTATTATCATACAGATGTTAACGTATACTTACTTCCTCAGAGCGTGAGAGTATTAAGTACCTTCATGTCGTACTGTGTACATCGGAGTTCATCAAACATTACCTGTAATAGGCCGATTATAACGGCAACTTTCAGGTGCAATGGGAAAGTATGTCAAGGGTCTGTATCCATCATTGTCTGCATAGGAACAACATGATATGATCATGTGGATGCCGGAATATGGAAACAAGAAAGGAACAAAACCGGTAATGAGGATTACTTAGTATTGTGATCTAGTTGTTGCTTCACACGGATACCAAAAGTCTTGCCTCGGGTTTTGTTAAGTATCGTGATGCAAAGAAACTGGTGTATGGAAACTAAAGGTTTGCTCGATAATGATTCGTGTAAATGTGGGGGGTCACTATGGATACCCAGATCCCTCTATTGGTCATTGACCAAAATAGTTCCAGGTCATGTCTTGCCTTTACCAAACTATGGTGTCGCATGCTTAAGAGTAATCGATTTGTTGGGTGCTAGGAAGTGATAGGAGCATATTGGAATTGCACCAGAAAAGTTTCATAAGAAATATAAGTATTTCAGAGAGAGAAACAGAAAGGTTTGGGAGAAATTGGGAAAAACCAAAAATACCAAGAGGTTCTAGATCACCCTAGAAACCCTCCGGAGGGCACTGGAAGGTTTGAGAAGTTTCTGAAACCTCCGGGAATTTTTTGGAGGGGAGGCATGGGGTTGTCACTCTTGCTCTCATGCTTGAAGGTTGTGCCCTCTCTCTCTCTCTCTCTCTCTCTCTCTCTCTCCCTCCCTTCCTCTCGCGCGCGCGCAAGTTCTTCACCCCAAGCCGCAAGGCTGCTCCTATACCCTAGCTCTTGGTGGTTCTTCATTCTGGACGGCGAAGCCCTGTCGCATGGTGATTCTCTATGCGTGGTTACCGGCGGAGCAAACATATTTTCGATCCTAGTTCGAGGGAGAAAAACTCTCATGGTTGGGAGGTTTAATCCTTATTGCAGAAATCTGCAGGAATGGTCTTCACCAACTCTTCTTTCACTGCACTCTAGATGGTAAAGATTCGATCTAATATATTTGCATGTTCATAATCATCTTGGGATTTTGATTTGTAGGATGAAACTTTTTTATTTTTCTACTGAATTTCCCAACAATAACACCTACACACCTACATTACTAACAAATATCTGAGTTAGAATTAAGTGACCACCTGGCATACTATCAGATGGCAAGGGACCAATAGGCTCGGAATTCGGATTCCAACTTGAATTAGAATACAGACAAGAAGAGGAGGCTAAATTGTTGGTTGTGGTTCCTCATACGCCCACAACAACTTTTTATAGCTCTCCGCGAAAGAAACTTGTTATAGGGCCGACACGACAGGTGCCATGTACACACGCATTGTCTTTGACCTTGCTTGCAAAATATCTATCTATCTACCTATGTGATAGATTTTTTTATGGATTGAGTCATACATGCTGCCAAGCTAGAGAAGGGCTGATAGACTAATGTGAGATGACTGGATGTCTTAATTAATCAGTTAATTTACAGGTAAATTAGGTCAATTAGCACCTATCGGATGGATGCAACTGCTCTGCGTGACGCGTACAAGGCCCTATCAATTTGCGCCCTCATTGAGCAAACCATCGTCTATCCATTGCTAGAGCTTTTTTTTTGTGAAAGAACTTTCAATCTATTCATCTTTAATCATGACAGTACAACGAACACCAGAAATAAAAATTACATCCAGATCCGTAGACCACCTAGCGACGACTATAAGTACCGAAGCGAGCCGAAGGCGCGCCGCCGTCATCGCCCCTCCATCACCGAAGCCGGGCACAACTTGTTGTAGTAGACAGTCGGGAAGTCGTCGTGCTAAGACCCCATAGGACCAGCACCCTAGAACAGCAATCGCCGCCGATGAAAAATAACGTAGATCCGAAGGATCCAAACCGAAGACACACGAACGTGGACGAACAACGACGAGATCCGAGCAAATCCACCAAAGATAGATCTGCCGGAGACACACCTCCACACGCCCACCAACGATGCTAGACACATCGCCGGAACGGGGACTAGGCGGGGAGACCTTTATTCCATCTTCAGTGAGCCGCCGCCGTCTCGCCTTTCTAAGTAGGACACAAACCCTAACAAGATTGAAAAAAACGACTAAAAACGGAGCTCTAGGCCACCGGAGACGAGGCGGACCTGCGCCGGCGCCGGCGAGAGGCACGAACCCTAACTTTATTTTCTTGAAGGAGGAGGAGGAGGCAAAGCCCACTACTAACATTCCACCGGCCCTAGGCCAGGATACACCGCGCCTCCATGGCCCTAGGCCACCGGAGACGAGGCGGACCTGCGCCGGCGCCGGCGAGAGGCACGAACTCTAACTTTTTTTCTTGGAGGAGGAGGAGGAGGCAAAGCCCACTACTAACATTCCACTGCTAGAGCTTAATTCCACAGAATTTCAACTAGGGCGGACGAGCTAAATCCATAAAATCATCACAGGTGTGTCGTCATTGGCAGAAACACACCACTTTACGGGTTGTTCACAAAATGCATCACACACAATGTTAATCTGTGACAAAAATCACTAAAAGTTATTTGATCGCAATTTTGACGTGGCAAATAGCTGACGTGGCAAAGGGATAGACACAGCGGGAAGGTGACGACCGTTAAAATTGATGTGGGGCCTGCTTGTCAGCTGCCTCTCTTACCCTCTTAGTGTATCCTTACATGCATGTCCCATCCCACTAAAAATGAAGAAGGTGATAAATCCCCTTCGTTAACGTCCGCCACGTGGTTGCATTTTTTTTTGGAAGAAAAGGCATGGTTCGACCGAGCCGTTAATTTCCGTCACCTTTGCGCCATTATCCCTTTGCCAGGTCAGCTATTTGCCATATCACATTCCGTGTTTTTTGTCAGACTAACATTGTGTGTGGTGCATTTTGTGATCACCACCTAAAGTGATGTTTTTTTTGCTAATAACAACACTATGTATCCCGCTAAAAAAACGCAAATTATGGTAGTTTTATGGTTTTAACTCAGGACGCGCACACATGCCCTGTCCACTTCCATGCCGATCCTAGCAGAAACATTCTCTTTGTGTTGTTACTGCTAAATATAGTTCTTTCCTTTTTGTGGGAAGTGGTAGTACCACTAAATACCTGTGTTTTTTGTTTTGCGGACATCTTCAAAAGTAGATACACACCATATGTCATTTTCGTATAATTCATCTATCTGTTTATCCGATTTGAATTATTGTGCTGGTGGAATATACACTATGCACACATACATGTCAACCGGTGATTTCACGTCCATATCGTCGGTCTTGGGATGTGCTATGACAACCATAGATATAAGCAGCTAATAATCGTATAATCGGTCCTGAAGAATTTGCTAGTCCACATCTTCTTGCAAGTTGCAAATTACAAACAGGATGAAGCATTTTAGAGATCTAAAAGCTCTTATATTAGTTTACAGTAGCGTAACATAATATTCGCTTCAGTCTATTGGGCCATCTTGTTTTCCTTTTTTGAGCTAGCCATCTTTGATTGTGATGAATATAATAAGCATTCTCATTCGCTGAACTTGTTAGTATATCTTCTTCCATCCATCTGTTTGTAAAAGAGCGTGTCTTACCTAATAGTACTAAAAAACCTGTCACATTCTTGTAATTCAACATGATGCTATAATAAATGAAAATCTGTTCACTGATTTTTTCAGAATGAAGCAAGGTGCATTTCTCTGACTTTTTTTCATCCGTTTACCATCGAAAAATATATTTGTTTCTATCCAAGGTGGTACTAAACTTTTTTTTCCAGAATTTCGTACTTGGGCCACGCGTTATAGCCCAGCGAAGCCAAGCCACTTATTTTCTTGTGCACGCAGCTAGGGAAATTCTATTTGTCACATGGTGCGATAAATAGTCAGAGCTTCGCACATGATGCCCATGACCAAGCCGACCTGTTTTTTTGTTGTTGTTGTTGTTTCTTCTATTTTTCTTTTTCCGTGCCTTTCTCTATTTCTTTCCTATTTATTTTCCACTTTTCCCTTCCAAGTTTTTTTTCTTTATTTTCTATATTCAGAATTTTCAGAAAACGTTCAGAATTACATTTTTTTCATTTTCCCAAAAATTGCAGAATTCCGAAATATTGTTCCTGTTCTGAAAAAAGTTCGGTACTTAAATTGTGTTTTTTCTTAAAATAAAAAAGTTCCAATTTTTTCAAATGTATTTGTGTTTTCTAAAATTGTTCATAGTTTCTGGATAAAATTGGCTTTCTAAAAAAATGCAAAATTAGAAAAATAATCTTAGTGTCATGAAATGTTCACAATTCAAAATAATGGTTTTGTTTAATAAATAACATTTCCTAAAATTGTTCTGAATGTTCATTTCCATTTAAAAAATTGTTTACAAATTTGAAAAATGTTAATTTTTTATAAAAGATTCATGTATTCAAAAAATATTCCCATTTCAAATTTTGCTCGTATTTTTCAAAAAACTGAATGAAAATTTAAAAAAAACTATTTGTATTTTTGAAATATGCTTGTAATTTTAAAAAAGTTCACGTTTCCAAGAATATCCAGTAGTTCATAATTATTAATATAATTTTGAAAAAGTTTGAGAAAAATAAAAAAGTTTTTGAATCTAACATTATAGTATAATGTTAATTTTTTTATAAAAGATTCATGTATTCAAAAAATATTCCCATTTCAAATTTTGCTCGTATTTTTCAAAAAACTGAATGAAAATTTAAAAAAAACTATTTGTATTTTTGAAATATGCTTGTAATTTTAAAAAAGTTCACGTTTCCAAGAATATCCAGTAGTTCATAATTATTAATATAATTTTGAAAAAGTTTGAGAAAAATTTAAAAGGTTTTGAATCTAACATTATAGTATGTTTTTAAACATTCATGCTGACCATTGGTTTGCAGGACCTGATTGTTCGAGTGGCTAGGAGCACGTGGTCGAGTTTTTGAAGTCGTGAGTTCGATCCTGCAACTCGTCGTTTGTTTTGGATTTTTACTTGCGCCTTACAGACACAGATCGTTTTGGTGCCTGCCAGTGGGCTGGCCCTGACGTGTACCGTTGTGTGTCCCATGCACTATTTACGATAAAAGAGAATTTCCTGGTTCGTTATAATTGAAATAAATTATGGGCACATGCCAATAAAAGAGAATATGCTGGTTTCGCTATAATGAAAAAAACTGTGGCACACGAGCGCTAAAATAATAAAAAATAATAAACCTGATAAAGAAGGGACTGCCTGGTTACGCCAACAGCCAGCAAATAATCATAGGATAGAGTGGTCGGAGCAACCGTGCCTCGAAGGTCGCCGCTCACCCAGCAAATGAGGAGGCAACCCCAACCCCAACACGGAGGCGGGCCTGCAAAAAAAAAGACACGAGTTCGGTGGTCGTCGCCACACCGACCAAACCCACCACTATCAAGATCTCGCGGGCCAAATGTGAGCCGCGAGAAGACCGAAGCTCCTTGCTCTGTAGCCCCACTGCCGCGGAGACCGTTGTTGACGGACACATCAATTATCTCCCCCATTGCTTTTCATAAAATAATATCTCTCCCATTGCAACGCACGGGCATATGTGCTAGTTTAATAAAACCTACAGTGCCATATGTGCTAGTTTAATAAAACCTACAGTGCCAACAAATATTTGATTTGGAATTGAGTAACAGCATGATTTTTCATCGGATGACAAGGGAGTATACAACACATGTAGTTCATGTAATTTTCGGATGATTCATCATCCATTGGTTGATCCAAAACGTCAATTATTGTTTGTGATGGTAGAATACATATACACCATAGTATTATGGTGACCATACATACATACGTACATACATATACCTGTCGGCTGATGGTCATCTGTCGTGTGTGTCGCAACATATGGGACAACAACAATGACATCTAAGCTAATTATGTTGGCAAACCCATGATGACTAAGCTCGTCTCCCCCCAAAACCCTTGCCGACACCAATTCCCCGCCGGTTCACTCCCCATCGTCGATGGGCAAACACCTCTATTCTGCTGCTAAATATCTGCGTTGAACTATCTCCTTTGATTGTATCTCACCACATATTATATGCCATGTCCTTTTCAGACGATTCATCCATCCATCAGTTGATCCAAACCTTGAATTATTGTTCCTGCTGGAGGAATATATACCACACATACATACATGTCGACTGGTGATTTGACGTCCGTGTTGCGGCTCAGGTGATGACGTACGACAACGATAGATAAGCTAACAGTCACAAAGTTGCTGTTCGACCTCCACGTCTTGCAATAACTTTGTCGACTGATCATCCCATTGGGTCAGAATTAGAGTGGAATAAACATACAACAAGATGATGTTAAATTGTTACAACTTGCGTACTTCTTCTCACGCCGGCATATGTACATGGTTCCAGACACGTGCGTACGTACATACGCATGCGCGACCGCCAACTAGTTATGGCCAAGTACGCCGCCATGATATTTTCTATGACCTACTTCGTCCGTTCTGAATTACTCGCCGCAGAGATGGATGTATCTAGATGTATTTTAGTTCTAAATACATCCCTTTTTACGAAGAGTAATTTGGAACGGAGGGAGTAGCTTGCAAGTCATATCTTTTATCGGTCGGATCATATGTAGTGCCAACTGCCAAGAGAAGAATCGATCATAGACTAATGTGACACGGTTACACGTCTTAATTTTGCTAGTTAATTCGGTTAATCAGCACAACTTCTTCTTCTTCCTGGTGTGTGTGGTCGATGGATGATGGATCGAGTCTGGTAGGTTGGTGTCGGGCCGATCGATAGATATTTGTCATCTTCGTACCCAAAATAAATAATGAACTACTCCCTCCATCCCATAATATAAGAACGTTAGTGTCAAAAACGTTCTTATATTATGAGACGGAGGGAGTAGTATTGATTTAGGATCTCAGGGTGCACGGTGGGTAGGTGGAGTTTTTCTAGAATCAGTAGGTAGGTGTTAACAATGACAATTTGATTAATCGCCATGCCCTAATTACATGACTCGCTAGTTAGCGAGAACGACGATGACCATGATGAGTTGTTAATTCCGACAAAGTTCTTCGCATGCGCGCACAAGGGTTATAGGGGACCAAATCAAAATTAAGCTGTCTGCATGGCTGCACCCATACGATTCTATTCTGACGTGAATTGGGAGTAAGTAATTCGATATACTCTCTCTGTTTCTTTTTAGTCCGCATATAAGAATTGGTCAAAGTCAAGCTTTATAAGTATAAACATTTACAATATAAAATCAATATTATCAGATGCACCATGAAACGTATTTTGATACTATATAGTTTTAGTATTGTAGATATTCATATTTTATTATATAAATTTGGTCAAACTTTGTGCAGTTTGATTTTGACCAAATCTTATATGCGAAGTAAAAAGAAACGGAGGGATTATGTATCACTCCTACTTGCTAAATATAAATAAATATGGGAATTTACTAACATACGACGTGCTAATTGGTGTGTGATTGCACATCTTCTGTGAGCCTCCAAACTCAGCAAAGCTTTCCATTTCATGGCAAAAGTATTCACAAAGAGAAAAGCATAAAAAATTGGAATAAATAAATGCATGAAAAGTAGCCGTATAGAAGGTCCACGCCAACCATGAGGCAGCATGGGCGGAGACTGCAGCTAGTGGGGGCTGTGAAATAGTTATTCGATACATGAAGGAGTATATATATATTCCCTCCATAAACTAATATAAAAGCGTTTAGATTATTATTTTAGTTATCTAAACACTCTTATATTAGTTTATAGGGGGAGTACTTTGCTTCTTGATAGGGATATATGATTTTGATCTTGACAGGTTAATTTGTTTCATCGTGCCAGTGGTGCACCTAGCTAGGCATGCCATGGTCCAAATTCCAAAGCACGAAGGACCCTGCGATATTCGTATATAGAGGCGTATTTTCGATCTGATGAAATATACACGATGCTCGGGCGTAGTACGTGCATTGCATGGATAGAGCTAGTAGTAGCATGACGTTAAAAATCAGGGAACCAAGTATAAGTGAAACTGGCTTAATCTGCGTCCTCAATGATGCATTCTGTGATTGGGGTTAATTCCATCAATTAGGGCATGGCCAACGGTTAGCCCCAGGGGTGCTGCTCCACAGGCCAACTAGGCTCGGATGCCATCGTGGCGTAAAAGCGGTCGCCTGCAGACGACAGGTGACTCCTGCAGAAGAGCCGGCTTCCTCGAGAGAAAAGCAAGAAAAGATAGGAAAAAGCAAGAGAGTGCCTATGAAAAGGATGGGAGAAGTTGGCTCTACCCGCGGACGATGCAGGAAGCGACGCACCCGGCGCCGCAGGACACGACCATGGCCATGGCAGCTCGAGAACAGAAGCACGAGTTCCAGATCAGGAACATGGAGCGGTCGAGGCGGAAATACATGAGGCGACCGTTCCGCCCGAAGTGCTCCTCCGTGTGCCGGCCAGAGAGCGGCGACGGTGATGCCGAGCTCGGAAACGTGGCCAAAGCCGGCACCACCAGCATGAGCTCGGTGGCACATCCATGGAGGACACCGTGAGATTGGAAAAGGGCCATGGCCGGCGGCGCGAGCTCAAGGCCGCAGCTACGCATGCCCAATGCCACTCTGCTAGCAGAGGTCGATTGGGTAAAAAAAATCAGGCGTAAAGGTTTATTTCCATTTATTTGGTATGGATTTGAGGAAGATTGGGGAGGAAGATGCGCAGGGGAGGCGAGATGGACGGGAGTAGTTCTGAGGATAGAGATGATGTGGGTCCCAGTGAGGTGTAGCCTCAGGCTGATGCGTTGGGGTATTAAAAATCAAACCAAGTGCCTCACACTTTTTTACCTACGTGGATGGACGGGGCAGCAGCTGCCCCATTGTACATGCCCTTAAGCATCTCGTACAGTGGCCGCCTCTGTGAGGCTCGATGGACCCCCTTCCGTACGTTGTTCATGTAGTACTAGATCGGGATCGCGCCCTGGCGCAAGGGTGCCGGTCCCAACGTTTTGATAAAGCTGATAATGCTAAGTTAGTAAAAATCCAGATTTAACAAAATGAAGAAGAAACATTCAATTGTTATAGAAGCAATACATAGTGGTATCAGCATGATATTGTAAGGCAGAATCGATTTCAGTGTGTTCTGCCACAGCCTACGAATAATACTATAATTTCCAAAAGGTTTGTATCGACAATAACTCTTAGGACCAAGAAGTACAAATGGCATACATCACCATGTTTGCACGGTTATACCAGCAGCAAACTACAGGTAACGAATTTTTATTTGAAAAATCAAGAAAGAAATTATCAAAAGCCAATGTAGAAACAAAATGTGGTATTTCTCATGCAGCCAACAGAAATAGATCAAGACGGGCTAAAGTCTATGTCGACAAATACATTATCTGCCAGAGAATCTTTAACTTCCGTTTGCCAAGAATTGAGCAAGCTCCTCCGCACATGGAATTCTCTAAATGTGCACTATCTTGCCTGCAGGAAGATAATGCAACAAATATGAGCCAAACACCGAGGCTTACTGTTTCTTATCAGAGAAAATTTATATGGTAGTATACATGTTAATTAGCGAGTCTAGTTATAAAAAGGTTGTAAACATACCTCAAGTGCACCTGTGAAGCTCCACTTCAATTGATTTGTTTTCAGACGAGGAATGACAACAGATAGACTCCAAGTGGGTCATGGATTCTCCCACGTATTTCACAATTCGCTTGAAGTACAAATCTTGGTTGAAGACCTTCTCAGCCTGTGAAACAATTCATGAAAATATATCACCAAATATGAAGAGAGAAAAAGCGTAAAGGAGTGGATTTCCATTAGAGTGACAAAGATATAGAGAACACATTTAGAGGCTGTTCGGAAGAATAGTATTTATTTGTAACATTTTAGTACTGAAGTCATATTTGAACTACAGGGAACTTATCAACAAATGCTCTCCCAAACAGGCCTGTGTTTATAGTCACCTTAGCACAAATTCTGTCCACTATTGAAATAGTCTCAACTGGGTACAACCCGTAGAGAGCCTCGGAGCCAAGGAGAATGGCATCACTACCCGAACAAAACAATTATGATTCATGTTACAACTTCTGTAATTTTTAAGTGCAGTAATTAGCAGCTGTATAGGATCACCAAAGTATAAGATATCTGCAAGAGGCAAAAACTAACTATCCCGCATGGAATTTGCCACATCAGTTGCCTCCGCACTGAGTAGGCGGAAACCTACATTGACCTACTCTATGGGAAACTAATAATAATACATAGTGCAGCATTAGATAAGAAAAATGATTAAATCTAGCTAAAAGGGTCATATGATTGCAGCAAGGAGTATCGCATTTGTGAAAAACTATACGTCCACGCTTTCAATGGTGGTATTGTAGTTACTACCACATCAAGTTGAATTATAGCAGCCAAATCATATTCATATAAACAAGGTACATGTGGTCAATTTTCTACGGCTATTCCCACGGTTTAGTCCATACAACAAACGAAAAATAACTATTGATCTTAATTTTGCAATCCATACGAATCATTGGTAGAGAAAAGTCACTAAGCCAGAATTGCTACTTACTCAGAGCTGCTAGAAACAAATCATCCAGTTTATGGCTAGAGACCAATAATTATGTTAAACTCCAAAAATCCAACCGCACAAACACTTTATCTGTTATAGAACATCGGTACACGCCTTATTTCTCCATCTATACTCATCAAAACCTCTAAAGAATTAGCTAATAGAAGCAAAAAAATGTAATCCCTCATAGCAAGAAAAGGATTCTTGAGATCCAAAACCTTTAAAATTATAACTAGTGGTCGTCGTTGCCGCCCACATAACCACACAAACCGAAGCATTCGAGATTCATAGCTATGGTTTGAGTACAACTGAAGAATAACAGCACAATAAAATCCACTACAATGTAGAGATATCCCTTTTGGATTCCACTGAAGAATAGGGTTAGCACAAATTAAATGAGCCTAATCAAATCAGATCCTGATTTTCTGAGCTGCAAAAAGCTTAAACTAAACTGAATTGAAGATAACCCGTTAAGTTTGACTAATTAGAAAATTGTTCAGAACCAACAAACAATGCTAATTTCACATGCTTGGGAATCGGGACTCACACAGGAAATTAAATTTCACTGAAGAATAGCATTAGCACAGTTTGCGTAACTTAAAAATCAAATTGACCGATCCTGATTTCTAAACAGCAGAAAATCCTGAACTTAACTCAATGGATTAAACACCGTTAAGTCCGAATAACTGTTGAGAACCCAATAATGCAAATTGCTCCTGTTTCTTACTCACACAGGAAACTGGAGGAGACCCCCTTGACGACCTCCCCTCCGTCGTTGGTATAGAGGCGCAACAATGAAAGCCGCAGATTCTAAAGAAGGATTGACTAAGAGTAATGGATCGATCAACGGAGCTAATTAATGGCGCACATGAGGCCGGCGGGGCTTACCGACCTAGAGGAAAGGGGAACGCAGTTAGGAGCTGGCAACTAAATACATGAGACTTCCAATCACTTCTGAAAGTGGCATAGCAGGTGGACGTCCATGTCGAACGAGGCTTATCAAGGGTGTCCCAATCAATTGCCTCCCCACACGATCAAAGAACACAACCATGGATGCACAGAAAACAATTAAGAGGGAATAATGCATAGTGTGCTTTACCTTCATGAACCGAATGGAAGAAACAACAGCCAATAGTGCACGGAACAGCAAGGTTGCCACCAAAATGGAAGAAACAATCAACAATTAGTATATATATATATATATATGGTGTATATATATGATCCACTATTGCAGTAACAATCAACATTTACCAAGCGATATCCTAAACAGAGTTGCCAGGTGTATATATATGACCCACTATTAAAGTAACAATCACAACAATCCACAACTACAGAACCAAGAAAAATCTTAGTGATCCCTACAGGCATGAATGATTACCATAAAGGGGAACGAGACTGAGAGATACACACATAGAGTGAGAGATGAGATCCTCACAGTAGGACCGCCTTGTTCAGCGACCTGCAGCTCAAGCTTGCCGCTCAGCCGGCGGACACGACACCGAGCTCTCACTGCATCAGCATACAGAGTTTAAAACCAGAGAAAAAAAACAATACACACATAGGAATTGACCATAGCAAAACACACGAACTAATTGAACAATCCAAGACTATAAAGGATTCACCAAACATCAGCTTGTTTAGTCATGGAAGGAAACATCGCATTTATATACACGGCAGGAGCAACCTAATTTGAGAAAACATGCATCCATTTAAGCTATCTCTTTTCCAGATTGTATACGATATTTTAGCTGCTAGTAAAGAATCCTGTGAAATAATACAAAGAGGATATGCTATATCAACGGAGGTAGAAAATTAAGTAAACTGTAAAAGTATACCCATAGTCTCACACCATGATTTATGATTATATTATTGCCGAACCCAATAAATAGTCTAAGCAGATTCCGTTCAATCTCTACACGGTAGCACACACGCCATAAAGTAAAATCCAGGGAAAAACCATGAGAGGTATATAATAAATATACATGATATGTAAACTTCAAAACTATATAGCAAATGAGCATACTGCAGAGAGATAAATGTAGATTTGAAAGCAACATATTCATAGAGACACAATTGCAGCAGAACTACGCGTTAGTATATATGATGTCAATTTTATTTAACTTCACAAAAACACAAATTTTATGCCAACCTATACTTCCAATCTAGTTCGTGTTTGTGCAACCTTCTCGGACCCCAACGACATTTATCTAACCCAAGAATCAAAAAAGGACCAAAGCTGACCTTTTCAAAGGTATGTGTATTAAAATGTAGGACGGCCCACACAACCCTCCCAACGAGGGCGAGGGGCAAGCCAGCAGGAGACACGGCAGTGACCAGCATGCCAAGTCAATGGGAGGAGAGGAAGTCAGAGAGAGAGAGAGAGAGAACAGACACCGACCTGCAATAGCTCAGAGTTAGACAGTAAATATCATATGCCATTCTGAGGAAAAGAAGAAATGAGCAATCAAATAAGGTCCAAAGCTGACCTTCTCAAAGTTATATGGATTCCAATCTAGAACGATCTTATCGTGCCAATTCAGAGCGAGGTGTGAAGAGTCCACATCATCATCGAAATAGAATCTCACCATAGGTGTGTCTCACCATCATAATAAATAAATCCACAACCCAAATGGACCAACAAAGTGCAACTTACTCTTTACCGGATTAAATTGAGAACCAACAACAAACAATAAAAGATCAAGAACAACTTATATGCAGTGAAGATATGAGAGAAGAAACCTTTACATAAGATGGCTATAAACATTGGAGCATAAATAAGCAACACCTTTAAATACAAATAAAAAGGGTTCAGGGTTCATTGCATAGTGGACTCAGATTAACCTTTCCTCGATCATATAACCTGCCCCCGTCATCTCTTATCACCAGCTCAATCTGTTTATACAGTAGAGCTGCCCTGGTTATCACTCAACAAGAATGACCATCCAATGACAGCAACAAGCATCACAGGATCAAAAAGGATTCCAGAGACAAGAGGGAGGATCCAACTTGATACCCACAGGTGCCTCGATTGCTCAAAGGCACACTACTTTCAGCCAAGGTAATCATCATCGCCCATTTTGTTGCCATTGGAATTTTATCCGATGGCTCATAACGATCTGGTAAATATCCGACGCCTCACATGAGCCGAGCCCGAGATCCGACGCCCGAAAACACATCAGGAAAACGATCGGACGAACAGAGTGCTCTAATCGCGGAGAACGCTCAGGTTTCGATCCGTTTCATGTTTCTAGAAGAAAGGGTTCAGGGTTCATTGGATAGTGGGCTCAGATTCACCTGTCCTCGATCATATAACCTACCCCCGTCATCTCTTATCACCAGATCAACCTGTTCATACAATATAGCTGCCCTGGTTATCACTCAACAAGAATGACCATCCAAGGACAACAACAAGCATCACAGGATCAAAAAGGATTCTAGAGACAAGAGGGAGGATCCAACTTGATACCCACAGGTGCCTCGATTGCTCAAAGGCACACTAATTTCAGCCATGGTAATCATCATCGCCCTAGCACGAACACCACTTGAGCATAAATAAGCAACACCTTTAAAAACAAATAAAAATGGTTCAGGGTTCATTGCATAGTGGGCTCAGATTCACCTTTCCTCGATCATATAACCTACCCACGTCATCTCTTATCACCAGATCAATCTGTTTATACAGTGGAGCTGCCCTAGTTATCACTCAACAAGAATGACCATCCAAGGACAACAACAAGTATCACAGGATCAAAAAGGATTCTAGAGACAAGAGGGAGGATCCATCTTGATACCCACAGGTGCCTCGACTACTCAAAGGCACACTTATTTTAGCCACGATTAATCATCATCGCCCTAGCACGAACGCCACTGATCAATCTAGCAAATCCAGGAGCATAGCTATAGGACCAGGGCATCCACATGTAAACCAGAGCATCAAATGAGCTCATATGATAGCAACTAAACATGAAAAGCAGCCTGCAAACCCTAAGATAGCATGGATCCACAACTACAGAGCTCAGGTAGGAACCGATGCATGAGTAGGGCATAGAGTATCAACCAGACGAGCACCACATCAATATTGCCATGACCATGTCCCATACAGTAGCCGAAGCAGAGGAGCAGAAGGAAGATGGAGCTCACCGAGGGAGGTTATAGCCAAGGCAGTACTCAGTGCGCGCCGGGGTTGCGCCTGAACGCCGTCCAACCGGCGAGGAACCGCGTCGGAGTTGCGCCTTGCACTGTCCCGCCGACGAGCACGAACGCATCAAACAACCAAGTGACTCTGTGCACGGAATACATGTCAAACAATATAAACAATCAGATATGCCATCACAACAGGCGAATAAACATCTAGTAAAACAGAACAATGTAAGATCCACACTCACCTAAGATGAACCGGGGCATGCCTATATGTGCTCCATTCAAATGCTTAACGCTACACAGATCAAGATGGAAAGGAACAAATCAGGTAGAAATCAACTCACCCACATCAACAATATAAGAAACAAACAAAAGATATTTTCCCCCAATAACACGAACCTGCAGCCACAGCACAAAAAGCCTCCTGGAAGTTGAATTTGGCATCGACCTGGACTGCGAGCTATGAGAAGGGCTGCTCCGAGATCACGTCTCCTCAACGACATATACCATCTTAGGGAGTCTAAACACCTCTCTCCAGTTCATAGCTGACACCACTACGAAGAAAAGGGAAAGGTTTCGATGAGTACAAGTAAAGGAAGAAAAGGCCAACAACAATTAAGTAAGTGAATAGTTGCCATACTTTGAGGATACTCTTATCAGAAAAAATGAAGGTAAATATGTAAATAAAAGTTTCAGACCTATCGTCTGTGAAATTGTCAGAGTTGTTATTTTTAGTAAGCATAGTATCATTGGTCTCAAATTTGCATATCTGCTTTTGCAGCTGTATCGACCACAAAAGAACGATCCAAAAATTTACCATTAAAGACATTCCACATCACACGTCCATAAATCATGAAGCGCATAAAAGAACGAAAAAGACGGGAGGGAGGTGGTATACCTGAATTGGAAAGGTTTCTGGCAAGGAAGTACAACTCTGTACAACGACAGCTACACCATTGGGATAGTCGTGCTTGACAAAAAACAGGCTCATGTCACATAATTGAGTGCCATGGAGAGGAGAGGTGGCCAGTAGTACGACAATGAGAGAACACCTACAACAATCGGCGAGTGAGCATAGGCCTAAAATTCATCTAGTTGCATTCTGCAAGACCTAGGTTGTTATTTGAAACTCATAAAGTGATAGGCTGACAAATAGATGATCTATGAAGAGCAAGAGTGTGTAGAAAGCATCTGATCTATACATATAGAAAAAGCACCTACAAACCAGCGCCATGTCAAATTTTAAACTTGTTCAGAATAAGAATTCATGTGCCTAACAAAAATATGCCATCCCATAGCAAAGCTTTTCTCTTCTCCTCTCTGTTACCTTGAGTAGTTGCATTAGCTTCTCATATAATTATTTCTACTATATGAAGAGAAGCACTATTTTAATAGATATGTTTGACAGAATTGGCAATAATTCTTTCAACTCAAGACATAAAATAGACAAGCCTTCCAGTATGGGGACTGGTATTTCCTGGCTGCAAGTATTTAGAACCATTGACAGAACTACTAGTCTATTTAGTCACATAAATCAGCACATATGTAAACAACATATCTAGATTTAGGAACACTACAAACACATGAAGCATAGACCGATAATATCTAATAATCTGTAAATCATACTTGCTATGGTGTTATCTTTAAGAGATGCATGTGATCTGATTGAGAAAAACACCTTGTGTGGCCATTCTGCTTGTGTGACCACCCCTGCTCCTCACTAATGCAAACATCAACTAAACCATAATTGCAATTCAATATTTGAAAACTCAGATCATCACACCCTTGCCTCGGTTATTGTTGAATCATAGGAGCACAGTAGAAAGAAACAATAAATAAAACAAGCAAGGAACAAAATAACCAACATTCCATGCACAAAGGTGAAAGGACCAACAATCATAGGCCCTACAAAGATCCAGACAAGGAACAAAAGGCATATATCTAGGCTCCACTAAAAACAAGCAGTGAAGGAAGGAAACGACAAACATTCAATGCACAAAGACAAAAATACTTTTGGCCTTTAACAGAAAGGACATGATCTACAAGCAGAACAGAGCGAGGCAAAAAATGCATACTGCCATATAATCCTACACGTAGGTCTGGAAAGAATAGGAGGGGAAAGGAGGAGAAGAGGGGTTGACCCGTAGATCCGTGAACGAAGATGGACGAGGCTGCTAATAGATGATGTGCACGCACAGATCGAAGGAGTCACTGACCAGGGGATTGACCAGAAGGCCATGAACCGTGGACCAATCTGGATGAAAAAAAATGAAAAAATAAAGATTAGCAGCAGCCAATAACCAAAGCGGAACAAAATAGTGACATACCTACGGATCGACGAGTGCAGCAGAGGTGGAGCGCGGTGTGCTTGCGGCCCGAGCTATGGCGCAGCCGCGGCGCCGAGTGGCTGTGGCAGCCTGTGCTCGGAAACCAGAGCAACAGACGAGGACCGAGGAGGAGGGGCACCCCTGGCACGAGCAAGGGACCGCGCTGCTCGGATCGAGCACTGGCGCATCTCTACAGCTCGAGGCCGGCGACGGGAAGTGCGAGAGGAGATGGGGCGGCGATGGCATGAGAGAGGCAGCAGGGAAACGAGCGCAGGAGAGGAGGGGCTAGGAGATCGAGCACGAGATCGAGTGGACGGCAGGAAAATTCACCGCCGCCACGGACGCCATCGCCGGCGCCGCTGATCCGTCGCCGGCGCCGCTGATCCGCCGCCCTCCTCCGTGGCTGCTGCCGCCGTCGCCGTGGTTGGTGGGAGCCGCCTAGGCGTGCGGGGCCACGCGGTGGCGTGTTGGGGAAGGAAGAACGCGGGCGCGGGAGCCGCCGCCGGCGTCGCCGGATGAGGAGCGAGCGAGGGAGGAGGGAGGCGGCTGCGTGGGAGGGAGGGAGGCGGCTGCAGGAGCGAGCAAGGGAGGAGGCGGCTAGGTCTCCGCCAGAGCGCCCCCCTTTTATACCCCCTAGGCGAAATGACCGAAATGCCCCGGTGGGGGCACGGTATTTACATTTTGTGGCCATTACTATTCATTTCAGCAGTGTCAATCCCAGATCCAACGGCCCAGGCTTCTCCAGATCTCGATCGGATGGACGAGACTGCATCAAGAGAAACGATCCAACGGCTGAGAATCACTGAACTCTGTGAAGCCTTGTAGGAACATCCTTCTCTTATCTCTTGATATACGGTGCATGCATGCATGTTCCATCACAATGCACGTACTATTCAGTTCACTGATGATCACGCCTCATGACATGTCGCCGTTTCCTACGTACGCAGTTAATTAGGCGGCGGATTGAGTTGATGGTGCAACTACCATGGCACCGTGTACATATTTCCGCTGCCTATCATACTTGTACTGGTTCCTTAATTTGGACCCCAAAAAAGAAGAGATCAAAAGACGCCGACACGTGATCGTCTAGAAATTAAGGCAGGCTCGTTGCCGCCGGACGCCGGTGGGTGGATGCAATTGTTTGTTTGTTTAGCAGAGGAGGCGCGCGCGTGCGTGCACCGTCAGTGGACAGTAGGGTTGCTTGGTACGTACCTTCGTTGGTACGGGCAACTGGATTCTATGGAGCTCCGAAAGTGGAAGATCGCCCCCACAGTTGGAGGTTGCTATGTACACTTTTTGCAATCCGGCATGAAGCCTGGCTTTGTGTGGGTGATTTCAATGAGACCCTTACTGTCTCTGAACACTTCTCGCGAGCGGAACGACCTGAATATCAAATGCGGGCGTTCAGAGAGGCGGTGGATGACTGCTCGCTCCAGGATCTCGGTTGGTCGGAAACTGAGCATACATGGGATAATGGACAGCACAGACTCGCGAACATAAAAGCCAGGCTTGATCATTGGTTTGGCAACCTCCAGTACGTCCATATGTTCCCTGATACGCATGTCCGGCATATTAGTACCGCGGAGTCTGATCACTGTTTCCTATTGATTGACCCACGGGAGAATTTGGCCGGGAACAACACACGAGCTGCTAGACAGTTTCGTTATGAGGATGTTTGGCAGACATATGGTGACTACGATCAGCTAGTACTTCAACAATGGAAGAAGGGATTGGGACAACATGGTCTGGCCGGAGTGGTTGGTGGTCTCAACGACATGCAACAACAGCTTGCTAGTTGGGGAGCGAAGGAGTTTGGGAATTTAACACGCAAAGTCCGAAAACTGCACGCGAAGCTCGATCGTCTACGAGCCTGCTCCACGGGGCGGGGCCCTACAGATGAGGAACGTGCAGTTGGAAAACAATTGCGTGAAGCTCTCCGACAGGAGGAGATATGGTTGCGGCAGAGATCTAAAGTTCTCTGGCTTCGCAAGGGGGACCGTAACACGAGCTATTTCCATGCCCAGGCAGCTCAACGTAAGCGTTTAAATAAAATTGAGTTCTTGGAGAAAGCCGATGGTTCGATGTGTCAGACTTTTGAGGAGAATTGTGCAGAAGTCCAAAGTTTTTATGAAGCATTATATACATCTCAGGGTTTTCGGCCTATGGACGAGTTGATCAATCAAGTTCCGTCCAAGGTGACGCCGGCTATGAATGAATACCTGGATAAACCGTTCACAGCCCTAGAGGTCAAGACGGCATTGTTTCAAATGGCACCATCCAAAGCACCAGGGGTAGATGGATTCACAGCGGGCTTTTTTCAGCGGCATTGGGATTTCCTTCAAGAAGATATAGTGCTGGCTGTCTTGGACTTTTTGAATGGAGGCGAGCTGCCTGTGGGAATGAATGATACTTCCATTACTCTTATACCCAAGGTAAGGTACCCGCAACGTATCTCGCAGTACAGACCCATCTCGCTTTGTTCTGTGTTATACAAAATCGCATCCAAATGTATTGCCAACAGGGCGAGGTCGTTCCTCGGAGAGATTGTAAGTGAGGAGCAGAGTGCTTTTGTTCGCGGCTGTCTTATCACTGATAATGTATTGATTGCCTATAAGAGTGTTCATGCGATGAGGAGGCGAAAGAAGGGGAGAAATCACATGCATGCAGTCAAGCTTGACATGATGAAAGCGTATGACCGGGTCGAGTGGCACTATCTGGAAGCCATCATGCTAAGACTGGGCTTTAGCACAATTTTTGTTAGATTGACAATGAAACGTGTGACCTCAATCAGGTTCACGGTACAAGTGAATGGCGAATTGCTGCCTTATTTCACACCATCGAGGGGTTTACGTCAAGGGGACCCCTACTCACCCTATCTGTTCCTACTTTGCACAGAAGGCTTCACTAGTCTGTTGAACAATTTGGGTGGGGCACAGGTGGATAGAGGAATTAGAGTGAGCAATCACTCGCCTTGGGTGAATCACTTGCTATTTGCTAATGATAGTTTAATTTTCATGAATGCAAAAGAAGCAGGTGCCCAAAGGTTGAATCAAGTTCTAAGGATATATGGCGACTGTTTGGGACAGTGTGTAAACAAAGAAAAAAGCTCTATCTTCTTCAGTCCCAACACACCAGATCCAATCAGACAAAGGCTGAAGTGTCTTCTAGGAATAACGGTGGAAGCCTTCAGTGAGAGATACCTTGGTTTAGCTACTGCAACTGGGTGGATCACAAGTTGCACCTTTGATCACCTAAATGAGAGATTGAGAAGCAAGCTGCAGGGGGGTACAGAACGCTTGATTTCATGTGCATGAAGAGAGGTTTGGCTCAAATCCGTGGCTCGGGCGATACCGGCGTTCTCTATGAGCTGCTTTAAGCTCACGAAGAAAGTTTGCAAGGGTTTATCATCATGTATGGCGCGCTACTGGTGGGATACTCTTCCTGCACTGGATCGATTGGGATACTCTTGCTACACCAAAGGAGAAAGGAGGGATGGGATTTAGGAACTTGCAGCTATTTAATTTAGACCTTCTAGGAAAACATGGTTGGAGACTCGTCACTAGCCCTCACTCGCTATGTGCACGGGTTCTCAAAGGGAAGTATTTCCCGAATACTGACTTCTGGGAGGCCTCAGCGCATCCACATGCTTCGGCCACTTGGCGTGCCATCTTGGCTCTAGGTGTTGGTATGATCAAAAGGATTGGAGATGGCACTACAGTTTCGATTTGGGGCGACCCTTGGATTCCAGGGCTGCTCTCCATGAGGCCGTCGGTGCAGATTGGGGGTGCTATTTTGGCCAGGGTCTCAGACTTGATTGATGCAGAAACCGGGAGATGGAAGATCAATGTAGTGAGAGAAAATTTTTATTCCTCCTGAAGCGGATGCAATACTCAATATTCCCTTAAGGCGTTTGGGAGGGGAGGATTTTTGTGCATGGTCAGCAGAGAAGGATGGAGTCTATACTGTAAAATCAGCGTACTGAACTCTAATGATTCATAACGAGCATCGTGGTCTAGAAGAAAGATCGGCTACGGAAACTTCGAAGACAAATAAGCAGTTATGGACAAGACTTTGGAAGTTGAACGTGCTACCAAAAGTACGTGTGTTCTGGTGGCGAGTGCTTCGAGGAATTCTTCCTGTCGAAAGTGCTCTCAAACATAGACATATAACAACTCTAGCCAGATGCAAAGTGTGTCTGGCAGCTGATGAGGACATGTACCATGCATTGATAAAGTGTAACCTTGCTAGGAGGTTCTGGAGAGAAGCAGGCGAGTGGCTCAATATCAAGCTCCTAGAATTGCATGAATTGACATGGTCTAGAGATATTCTCTGTGATGCTAGGTTTGATGCGGCAGACAGGGCAAAAATTATTATGGTGATGTCGGCTATCTGGACCTCGCGCAACAATATTACCCATGACAAGGCCAGTATGGAACCAGTTCAGTCACTTAAGATGATCAGAGATGCTCTAATGGTGTTGGAGCTCCAGAGCAAGCACACAAGTATATTGCCAGGCCATGGGTGGAGACCACCAGGGGGAGAGTTGGTTAAGATCAACACCGACGCTGGTATTTCTATGCAGGAGCATAGAGGAGGGATTGGGGGTGTGGCTCGTTCATCTTCAGATTTTCTTGCTGCTTGGTGCAAACCATGCCCAGGCATTACAGATCCTCTCGTTGCGGAGGCGACAGCTGTACGTGAAGGTGTGATTGTGGCAACACTCCGTGGTTTTGCGCGTGTGGAGATTGAGACAGATAGCTTGGAGGTGGTGAACCTCCGGAAATCACGCCGGACTTCGCGCTCTGTTATAGCGCCGTTACTTTTAGATATAGAGGAGCTAGCTGCTACTTTAGTTTCTTTTGATGTAGTTCATGTAAGAAGACATGCAAACCGCGTTCCAGCCCACCTCTATGCGCAACAAGCATGCACAAAGGAGGCAATGGAGTGTTGGATGGGCTCCCCCCCCCCCCCCCCCCCCCCCCGGGTTTTCTGGTCACCAGCCTTATGGATGACATGGCCGGTGCCTCTTCATTTGAATAAACCTCTTCGTTATCCCGCAAAAAAAATTTGCGTGCCAGCTGGCGGCGCGTGATTATGTTAAACCAGCCGTGTCGATCCATCGCATTTGCAGTGCATGCAACGAAATGCGAAATGATTTTAGCAATAAAATTCGACAGCAAATTAACCTTCAAAATCAAACTCGATCTAGCTTAGTGGCAGAGTTTTTTTTAACCCGCAACATAGTGGCAGAGTTAATTGCTATCACTTCGGTTCTGAATTACAAAATGTTTTGGGTATTTCAATTTGGACTACATACGAAATTAAATGAGTTAATAAACACATCAAAACGTGTATATATACATCAGAGTAAGAAAAATGTTAGAGCATCTATAGCCGGACTTGGCAAATCGGGCCCCTCAAACGCCCGTGGATGCGCCCGGGCGCGTCCGTGGGTACTGACCGGGCACCCTTCATATTTGTCATTCTGCATCCGCGTATGTCATATCCGGCACCTTATATTCGTACTATTCATGCACACGTTGATCTATCCTGCATGATCAAACAAGGGACAACAAAATTGAGCTTCAAAGGAACACAAGATCGGCTGCAAACGGACATAACATACTTCACCACATCCAAAAGATCATAGTTCATCCACGGACAAGTTCAAAAACTTCTACAACTAAAAACAATATAAACATTGAGGAGGAGGGGGCCGGAATCACCACTTCCTCGTTGGGCCTTTGCCCTTCCGGTCGCTGGCGTAGCTGTAGGCGTCCGCGGCTGGCGGAGGGTCTTGGTCGTCGGACAACGAGAAGCAGCTGCCGTCGCCGTCGGAGTCGGAATCGGAGAGGACGGTGAGCCCCTTCATCCGCCGGACTGCCCTGTCCTGCTCCCGCTTGAGCCTTCTTCGCTGATGCCTCGTTCGCCTCACGCTCCGACTGCTCAATAGCTAGCCGAAGCACCTTGGCATTCTTCCATCGGAGGCGGCGAGCGTCCGTCTCTGCCATCGTGAGGGAGCGGAGGTACACCCAGGCCAGGAGACGCGCATCCTCGTCAGCTGTCTTCCTCTCCAGTGCATGCTTCTTCTCGCGGTGCCGACGCGCGGCTCCGACTCCGGAGTGCACGTGCGGGCCGGAGGCGCGGGCACAGGCACCTAGCATTGGCCGTGTGCAGGAGCGGCCGGCGGGGGAAGGAGACGACGCAGGGCCGGCACGGACTATGCTGACCGTGTGTCGCTGCGCGTGGGACGGGAGGGTCCAGCTCCAGCGTCCGCGCTACGCCCGTGCGGGAGGTGCGGCGACTCTCCAGATCCGGAGCTGCCGCCGGTCTCCACCTTGGACCGTTCTAGTGCAATGCGGAGGGCCATCTCCTCCTCGTAGTCGAGCTCCGAGCCGGAGTTGCTACTGGAGCTGCTCATCGTAGTGGATCGGATCGGAAAGGGTGAGGGAGAGGAGTGGACGGAACGAGAGAGAGGGAGAGTGTAACGCCCCAGATATAACTTTCCCAATTTGTACTCCAACTCTTGCCGTTTCCGGTGTTAAGTTATATTTATTTCTCAGGTTCGGGTCTTTGTCTCTGTGTGTTGTTTTCGTTTTCATGCATCTCATATCATGTCATCATGTGCATTGCATTTGCATACGTGTTCATCTCATGCATTCGAGCATTTTCCCCGTTGTCCGTTTTGCATTCCGGCGCTTCGTTCTCCTCCGGTGGTCATTTCTAGCTTTCTTTCATGTGTGGGGATTAAACGTTTCCGGATTGGACCGAGACTTGCCAAGAGGCCTTGGTTTACTACCGGTAGACCGCCTGTCAAGTTTCGTATCATTTGGACTTCGTTTGATACTCCAACGGTTAACCGAGGGACCGAAAAGGCCTCGTGTGTGTTGCAGCCCAACACCCCCTCCAATTTGGCCCAAAACCCACCAAACTCTGCTCCATGTCCTAGAGCGTTCGATCACGATCGCGTGGCCGAAAACCGCACCTCATTTGGACTCTCCTAGCTCCCCCTACCTATATATATGTGATCCCCTCCGAAACATTCGCGGTACAAGCCCTAGTCCTCTTCCACTTCGCGCCCGGACGTTTCTTCCACCGACGGACACGTCCGCCCTCCACCTCGCTCCGGCCAGTGGCGTCGCGCCACGTCATCCCCGCCGCCGCTCCAAGCCAATAGGCGCCCGCCACCTCACCCGGCAGCTCTCTCTCTCTGCGCGGCCCGCGGGGCCCAGATCCGGCCCGCGCGGGCCCGGTCGCCGCCGCCGCCCGAGGCTCCCGCCTCCCCGCGCCTGCTCCCCCGCGCCGCCGCCTGGGCGCCCGAGCCGCCTCCCCGCCGGCGTGCCGCCGCCCCGCCGCCCGCCGTAGCTCGCCGCGCCGCCCGCCGCCCGGTCGCCGCCATCGCCGCCACCGGCCGCGCCGGCCTCTCCGTCGCCCGGATCCGAACCGGCCGCGGCCTCCCTCCGGCGGCCGCCCGTCTTCCTCCGGCCAAGGCGCCATTTCCGGCGAGGAGCTACAGTGCAGATCCGGCCGCGCCTCGAGTTGCGTGCCCGGAACCCTAGATCTGATCCGGGGTAGTTTTTTTTAGTCCCAGATTTTTTTACTTCACATGCTCATGTTCGCGGCTCCGTAACTTTGCATCCGTAGCTCTAATTTGGGCGTGTAGCATATCAAAATGTTCGTCTCGACGAGTACATCATTTCTTTCCATTGCGTCATTTTCATTGGAGTTCATCTTGATGCCCAAAATGCTGTTAGAAGGAGGCTTCGTGAGTTATTTGTCAGATCTGCTAGTTCATCTTAGACTTCTGTCATTTTTGCCATGATTATTGTGTGCATGATATGCCTGTGAGTCCTTCATATGTTTTGTTAAGGATTTTGTCTTCTTTCCAGAGGTGCAACCCATGCATTTTTAGGATTTGTGTGGTGACTTGTGCAAGCTTGCAAAGTGAGGCACCCGGTAAATCAGTTTTCAGGGACTTAGTAGTTTTCACTAAGTCTGGGATTGTTTAGTTCATGATGCCATATGTTCAGCTTGTTTTCTAGTGATCTGTGCCTCTTTTGAGGATGATCAGTAAAGGAGTTTTGTTAATCTTGTTATGCTATATCCATCCATGTCTTTGTTTTCAATTATGAAGAATCCTAGCGTGAGTCAATCGAGCTCTACTTTTGCTTCGTTGTGAATCTGGGCAGATCGTCAACTCGTTTGCGATTTTGCCGATGCTATTGTAGTTGATCCGTGCATGCTATGCCATTGTTCTTGCCATGTTTAGCTAGTATTTTGTGCCTTCTTAATGGGTGTATGCTTGCCTTGCCATGACTTGCACCGTAGTGAGTGCATCGAGCTCGTTTACATGCCTTCGTGAGTTATGTTTCAGCATGTCTCAGTTTTCACTAAGTCTGAAAAACTGATTGTGTTTTTAGCTATGTTCATGTGCCCGTTAGTATATTTTGTGAACCCTTTTGGCCCCAGGTCACTTTGGGTCTTTTGTTAAGCTTGTTGAGTAGCTCCATGCCTTGTTCTTACTTGTCTTAATCAGGTCATGTATCATATTGTTTTGTTGCTCCGAAGAGGGCTTCGTGATCTGAAATTTCAGACAAGTGTTGACTTCGCTAAGTCTGAGATCTGTTTTGCATTTGCGTTTTTGCCATGCTTGTTTAAACCTCATAATGGATGAATTGGCCGTGGCTCAGTGCTAGTCTTTTGTTAAGCATCTTGTGTGCATCCCTGCCATGCATTTTGTTGTCATGTTTGGGTGCTGTAGCATGTTCATCTGATTGCATTTAGATGCCTACTTGCTGTAAATCGCAGACCGGTGTCATTTTTGAAACGCTTGCCATTTCCAAACCGTAACTCCGATTCCGCTGATCTTTATATCGTTTTCAAGCGATTTCATCTCATCTTTCCAGTGGCACACTTGGAATTCCAAGTTGAGGCCAGGTTCATATATTTTCCTGTCATATCTTGCATTTGGCATCCCGCATCGCATCCCGCATAGCATATCATCTTTGCATCGTGTTGATTGAGTTTGCACATGGTTGATTGTGTCCTTATTGCTTGTTTGTCTTATTTGGGTAGAGCCGGGAGACGAGTTCGCTAACGAGGAGCCCGTTGAGTTTGCTCTTGAGGATCCAGTCAACTCTGACAACTGTGCAGGCAAGATGATCATACCCTCGAAATCACTACTATCTTTGCTATGCTAGTTTGCTCGCTCTTTTGCTATGCCAATGCTACGATGCCTACCTTTTGCTTGTCAGCCTCCCAAATTGCCATGTCAAACCTCTAACCCACCATGTCCTAGCAAACCGTTGATTGGCTATGTTACCGCTTTGCTCAGCCCCTCTTATAGCGTTGCTAGTTGCAGGTGAAGATTGGAGCCGTTCCTTGTTGGAACATCTTTTATTTACTTGTTGGGGTATCATTATATTGCCATGTTATCTTAATGCACCTATATACTTGGGTAAAGGGTGGAAGGCTCGGCCTCTCGCCTAGTGTTTTGTTCCACTCTTGCCTCCCTAGTTTCCGTCATATCGGTGTTATGTTCCCGTTGGGTTATAATGGGAACCCCTTGACTGTCCGCCTTGAATAAAACTCCTCCAGCAGTGCCCAACCTTGGTTTTACCATTTGCCACCTAGCCTTTCCCTTGGGTTTCGCGGACTCAAGGGTCATCTTATTTTACCCCCCCGGGCCAGTGCTCCTCTGAGTGTTGGTCCAACCTAGAGCACCGTGCGGGGCCGTCCCTCGGCAACTTGGGTTACGTTGGCTCCCATACGCTTAGCTTATCCGGTGTGCCCTGAGAACGAGATATGTGCAGCTCCTATCGGGATTTGTCGGCACAGCGGGTGGTGTTGCTGGACTTGTTTTACCATTGTCGGAGTTGTCTTGAATTACCGAGATACCGAGTCTGATCGGAACGTCTTGGGAGGAGGTCTATTCCTTCGTTGACCGTGAGAGCTTGTCATGGGCTAAGTTGGGATTCCCCCGCAGGGATTGAAATTTCGAAAGCTGTGCCCGCGGTTATGGGCAGATGGGAATTTGTTAATGTCCGGTTGTAGATAACTTGAACCTTAATTAATTAAAATGAATCAACTGAGTGTGTTACCGTGATGGCCTCTTCTCGGCGGAGTCCGGGAAGTGGACACGGTGTTGGAGTAATGTTTGCGCAGGTTGCTCTCTAGTTTCTCGCTCGTGCTTTGCCTCCTTTTCTCGCTCTCTTTTGCGAATAAGATAGCCACCATATATGCTAGTCGCTTACTGCAGCCCCACATATATATTTGCCTTACCCTTCCTATAAGCTTAAATAGTTTTGATCGCGAGGGTGTGAGATTGCTGAGTCCCTGTGGCTCACAGATACTACAACTCCAGATGCAGGTCCAGGTGATTCCGCTCCAGGTGACGAGTACGAGCTCAAGTGGGAGTTCGACGAAGACTCTCAGCGTTACTACGTGTCTTTTCCTGATGATCAGTAGTGGTGCCCAGTTGGGGGTGATTGGGACCGTGTCGCATGTTGGGTTCTCTTTTATTTTGGCACCGTAGTCGGGCCATGAGTGTTTGGATGATGTAATGTTATTTATGTACTTGATTGACGTGGCGAGTATAAGCCAACTATGTATCTCCCCTTTATTATTAAATTACATGGGATGTTTGTGAAGATTGCCTAACTTGCGACATATGCCTTCAATGCGATTATGTCTCTAAGTCGTGCCTCGACACGTGGGAGCTATAGTCGCATCGAGGGTGTTACAGAGAGAGTGAGCTAGGGTTTGAGCTCGCCGCTCGGATTGGGGTTTTTCGTGGGGCACGTGGTGGGCCAAGCCTGACAGATGGACGCGCCCAAGCCTGCTCAGACCGCCCCATATCCACCCTATAAATCTGAGCAGGCTTGAGCAGGCTTGGGCGCGTCCATCTCTCAGACGCGCCCAAGCCTGCTCAGACCGCCCCATACCCATCTTAAACGCTCGGGTAGGTCACCCGGTAAAAAGAAAAATCGACCCAACCGGACCTCTCAAACTGCGGACAAATGCTCGGGCTGACTGGCGGTGGTACTCCTAAACACCAACGTTGGAGTACCAACCAATCCTATCCATCAGATTAAGATAAATGAAGGGCCTATGAAACCCAATAACAGTCGCGCAAAGGGCGCCCTCTCGGCTATGCCACGTCGGATTTTGGATGGTTGCGCGAGGAGCTGAGATAGGCATAGATTGGCTTCGTCCCTGCCCCACAACCCACTTCCTCCCTCTTTCTTCTGGACGAAGGAAGAGATCGCGAGATACGACCGCCCTGCTCCCCACACACGCCACCTCCTCACCCCCCTCTCTCTCTCAGACCCACTCGCCCGCCACCTCCTCACCACGCACGCCACCTCCTCACCCCCCCCTCTCTCAGACCCACTCGCCACGAAGACTGGAGGTAGAATGCGGCACGCGCCGGTCGACGAGGAGGAGTTGCGCCGCCGCCGGAGCACCGAATGCATCTACTACCTCGCGCTCCCCGTTGACCTGCAAGAAGGTACCCCTGCGTCTCCCTCTTTCTTCGCCGCCGAACGGTTTTGATCTGACCGGGGGCCTCCTTCTCCTCTGGTCTACGATTCGAGCTGCACTCGTGCGCGCGCACGATTTCGTCTTAGTTTCTAACAAGCGACCTTTTGTGAGCTTATGCACCCGGGCCTCACTATCCTAGCACTCCAATGTTGCTTTGAGATTTGTGCTACACAACTACCTTATTACATGAAATTTTCTCTTTTTTGTTCCTCTCATATAAAACATGTCTTGAACTTCAAACTTTGCAGTACAACATAACTTTATAACTAGAATGTGAGATAAAACTTTCAGATTTTTTTGTCCGACATAAATATGAAAAATAAGATTTTTTTAATCAAACAAATCTCATTTTGTATATTTATGTTGGACCAAAAAATCTGTAAGTTTTATCCCACATTCTACATAGAAAGCTTTGTTGTGCTGCAAAGTTGAAGTACAAATACATGTTCTATATGAGAGAAACAAAAAAGAGAAAATTATTTGCACGAATCGTGATGCAGGAATGAGTGGTTAGATAAGGAGTACCCGGGTGCATAGGCTCTAAAACATGTTTTCGAGCGACCGAGCTCTGCTCTGCTCGGTGCCGGTAAATTCGACGGTTTCAATCGAGATCTGTTTGTTCGTTATAGAAGTTGATTCGGCTGAGCCCTTATATTGCTGCTACTGCTTCTATCTGAAAACCTGCAGAAGTAGATTGCACATCTCAGGGAAAGCATTCTCCAATTGTTTTATTTGTGAACGCCATTGCTCAGGGCTCCATATGCACATTCACAAACATTAGTCGCCAATGGAGCAGAGCGCCATTGCTGATGTAGCTTAAAATGGTGATCAGTGACCGACTGAGTGTGCTTGAAGTTTGAGGTGGAGTGCAAGGAGGAGGACACCCGGGTGGAGATCTACTGCGCCGCCAAGCCGGGGCTACTGCTGTCGATGGTGAGCACCCTGGACACACTCTCCCTCAACATCCAGCAGTGCGTCGTCGACTGCTTCAACGACTTCGCCATGCACGCCTCCTGCTCCGAGGTACCAATGATTCCATCCATGGACTCATCACTTCACCAACAAACATGGATGAATTCATCTTCTTCTTCAGCTAGATCATCTTTTAAGTCACCAATTCCAGCTGATTGATTCGAGTTTTGTATGCAGATGCACAGGGAGATGTGCTGCTGGATCTTATAAGGAGGTCACTCTGACAAGACTGGCTAGCTGTGATTCTCGTGGGAATAAAGAGGATGGGACCTGTGATTGTCGTGGATCTGGAGGTGACACTGATCAGGAAGGTAAGTTTACTACTGATCTGGAGTAATATTACTAGATTGCAAATCACGAATTTAGTAGTTACTGCAGAATATTGGTTAGTTGGTTCAGTTTACCTTTTATGTTTATATGGTCTAACGACATCTGACATAGCAGATGCTTGGTCCAGCTGGAGATAGCTTACATGGTTTTATTTCACCATAATATATTTCCAACAAGATCGTTCCCTATTGTTTCCTGAAGAAAACTAACGATCAAACTGTAGAAAAAACATTGTTTAGAGAGGAGTTAATATACAGTTTGTAGTCTTGCAATTGGCTTCTAAAATTTACAGCAGGAGTACACAATGAGTTTGAACAAATGAATGCAAAACCTACCAGATTTTGCGATGTTACTGTTTCTTGATATCTTCCTCATTTGTATTATGTGAATTCCTTAGTTGGCAGCTATTTTAATGTATACTCTCCCCTTATTTTGAGGAAACTTCACGGGGCAGAGGATCACTACAATTTTTTGTTTCAAATAGGAAATGAACAAAACATGACTTTGCCAACCTCTCATGTAGTATATATGTACCTATTTCATAAAGTACATCAGTGCAAATACAAGTTTGCAACTCATGACAATGAGTCGAGGAGTGAAAGAAGTTTGGAACTCACACAAGTGTCATACTCGCATGACCAAATCAGGCTACGAAGACAAGTCTTCATGCGCACATGTATGACCTTGCCTCTGTCGTTGTTATTCTTTTTTCTGAAGAAAAAAACTGATGTCATTAGGCTCTAAATTTGCCAAGATTTTTTTGTCTTTGCAATTTTGTTTGCAGGATTGCCGATTTTAGTTACACAGTACCATTTAAAAAGCGGCTGCCATTTGATGAATTGCTGAAGGGTGGTGGCTGGACATCATGCGGGACAGTGTTCCAAGATGGTTAGACGTTAGCTACTGATTCACAATCTATCAATCCTATCTTCATGTATCTGTGTGTGTTAGGTACATCTACTTGATTTCTTCTTCTGATTTAGGGAGGTCTTCAGAATCTGAGAGGAAATTCATGTAAAATTTATTTTCCTATTCTTGGAAACTCTTGCTTAGGAAAATCATAATGTTCTTTTCATTGTACAAACAGTACAAGGTCCAACATGGTTGTGCTAATGTCTAGGTTTCGGCTTCCTGGTGAGGTGCCCTCCTCTTGAGTATGCCAGTACTTCATGGTGGTGAGGTTTGTCTCGATGGTAGACCGGTTGATTGATTAAATGGCAATAGGAGCAGCTTAGTGAGCCAGTGATGCAACTGTGCATCGTCTCTTGACGCACCACTGTTGACCCCAGCTACTGCCTGTACATATGATCCATGTATCGTGTTTAGTTTCTCACTAAGACTTGGTATGCTTGTGTTGTGATGATCCGAGGAACTCTACCTCTTTTGGAGATCGCCCACCTTTTGGAGACTGCTAAACCTTGACTTGAACAGTTGGATGTGTTTTTGTGATCAGTCATCCAACTATCCACTTGTAAGATTGTCACCTCTATTAATATAGATCTATTAGCATTGATGAAACTACTTCGCTTGCTTTGCTTTATGAATGAACACTCTTCTGCTGCAGTTCTATTCTATGTATTATATTTTTAACCACTGTTGCTTGTCTGGATTGTCAACACGTTAATAAGTGTGTCAGCTTGATTAGTGTGCACATTACCGCATAGGTGGCGCCACCAGGTGGCGCCCCAGCCACTAGTATTCATTTAAGGGTACTGTAAAAGAACTCTGCACGTGTGGTCCGTGGATGGATCGAGTTGGGTAGGTGGTCAGGGTGGGGTCCACATAGATCTCTATCCTGCTTATATGTTGCATTATCACCAAAATCGTTAAGCTGCTGCTGTCACTAACTAGTTGCCATGTCGACCTGCTAGAATTGGTTTAGAACCTCATGTTGTATAAGGTGTTGACAACGGTGAGAAATTGATTAGTCACCACGCGAACGCACATGAACTAGCTAGGTCGATAATGGTGCGTTGGTGGTTGTGTATGGAACTGGATTTGTCTGCTAAGACGAATTGTGGTGGTACAAGTATAAGTAGATGAATGATTGGCATGCATGCCAGTCGTTCCTTTTCGACTTGATTATTATATGAATCCATACGTGCATAATCTTAGCTTCACAAGCGGTCCTGCCATTGTCAACATAAGGTACTAGACTACAAGCACAAAGTGGAAAATTGAGTCAATATTAGAGTATGGTGTCAAAAACGAACATACCATTGGAAATTATGTCCATACCATGTCACGAAATCAAATGGAATGTTTTTTTTTCTCCAAAACATACCGGCGTGTGATCCATTTACAGAACTAGAAAGGCGATGTAAATTGGCACAAGAGACATCCATTAATCATGGTTTGTTTAATTCTAGCCAAGTCGTTCAACCATACCAAAAGTAGTTGTAAGTGATCTAAATTGGCCTAGTCTTTGTATGCATGCCTGGTACGGAAATCCTTGTTGAGAAAGAAATGCTGCATGCACCCATGCTGATCAGTTAAAAGAGCAAGCATCCGACGGCGGTGATCAATCAGTTCTCATTAGGATCTATCCTGTGCGTTTTTGGTTCGTGTCTCCGGCCAATTCGGTGATGATGACAACATGCTGAGAATCTATTAATCTTGAGGAAGATGGACTAGTATATTGCTAGTTCGTCTTAACTCGTCTCCCCTCAAGGGAAAGAGGGAGGAGAGTGATGATCGAGATTTTTTTCTCGAATACCATAAGTGTGCGTACTTTATATTAAATAAGAGAGAGGGTAAAGGGGCCCTTCCACGTTGGGTTTACATAGTTCTTACATACACCCAACTCCACACCCACTCCACGTGTAAGTCAAAGTGATGCTAACTCCTCGCGTCAGTACCTGCCGTTAGAGCAACTAGGAAACTATCCATGTATGCCTTGATAATGCCCGTCGTCTTCCATGATCTACACTCTACATGTATTCTAGTATGAATTATGCCTTCCAAAGATGGTGTGGCACCATCGAACACGATCGCATTGTGATGTTTCTATAGCTCCCACATGACGAGCAGGACTAGAGCCCAAATGTCCTTGCCGCCAGTAGCGTTTCCACCTTTGCTCACGCAGCAAGGGTCTTGTAGTGCTTGTTGGTACCCATTCCTGTTTGAGATAGAACTACGTCCTAACAAAAGCAACGAGCCAACTGATGATGAATAAGAGACGCAACCGCCAAAGTTAACTAATTTATCACAAGAGTATGAGCTGGTTAACGGTGACGGTGGAGATGGAGTGCATTTAGCAGGGCCTACGCGTGATTAAGGTAGGCAGGAAAGCCGCCGCTCGATGGAATAGTTTTTTTTTCGGAACTAATTGCGAGCACGGCGCATGCATCATTAATCTTTTTTTCTGATAACTCGCATGCTTAATCTGTACGTACGCGTCGGTCACCTATTCGCATGCATGCACCGACCTCGTGTTAGATCCATTAATAATTTGTTTGGTACTAACATAACATTGGACATTTCCAATATTCAGCAAACCGGCATTTGATATAAATCAAAAGTTGATTTTTTTTATATACTAATGGATAGTGCTTTATTCACTGAGGAGGGGAGGTGCGTACGGGTCCCCAGCCACGGGCATGGCCTCTCTTTCGGCCATATTTTCATGTCCCAGCGCCAACCCCAATAATGCTGGCTTAACAAAAAATATGAATAATCTTCACGATGTGTCCCCACTAAAAACAAAACAAAAACATGGGACACCAACCAACCAAAGAAGAGGACCATTGTGATGTTTCTATAGCCACTGGACCAGATGGGTTACATGCGGTGTTCTTTAAGAAGTATTGGCATATTTTGGGGAAAGAAATAACTGAAGCTGTTCTGAATGCAATTAATTCAAAGCATATTCCAGCAGAGTGGAATGACACTTCCATAGTGCTAATACCTAAGGTGGATTCTCCAGAGTTGATAACTCAGTACCGCCCCATAAGTCTTTGCAACGTTCTGTACAAGATCATTTCAAAAATGCTCTCTATTCACTTGAAAAGTATTCTGCCTAAGATTATTTCCCCTACTCAGAGTGCCTTTGTCCCGGGTAGAATGATTACTGATAATATTCTAGTGGCTTATGAGTGCATTCACAAAATTAAGAATACAAAAAACAGTCAGACAGGCTTATGTGCAGTTAAGTTGGACGTGCATAAGGCATACGATAGAGTAGAATGGATTTTCCTTAAAAGTATGATACATAAGTTGGACTTTGATAATAGGTGGATTGAACTCATTATGGAGTGTGTGAGTTCAGTAAGATATAGGGTCCGGTACAATTCTCAAGAAACAGACATGTTTATACCATCCAGGGGGATTAGACAGGGTGATCCACTATCACCTTATCTTTTCTTGATTTGTGCAGAAGGTCTTTCTAGCATGTTGCAGTACGAAGAAGAAATTGGTGGCATAGATGGGATAAGAGTGTGCAGAAATGCACCGTCAGCTTCACATCTTTTATTTGCTGACGATTCTCTGATTCTCATGAGAGCATATATGATTAATGCAACTTCCTTACAGCAAGTGTTGGATACCTACTGTGACAACTCAGGACAGTTGGTAAGTGTTGGCAAATCCAGTATATTTTTCAGTCCAAACACTAATATGCAAACTAGAGATGAGATCTGTCAACAGTTGAACATTACTAATCAAGCTTTGTCAGACAAATATCTGGGACTGCCTGCTTTGGTGGGGGCTGATAGAAGTGATTGCTTTAAACATTTATGTGAGAAAATAAAGAAGTTGTTGAAGGGTTAGATGGAGAAGCAACAGTCCACTGGTGGTAAGGAAGTTTTATTGAAAGCTGTTGCTCAATCAATACCAGTATTTGCTATGTCGGTTTTTTGTTTACCAAAGGGTATATGTAAATATATTACTGATGTCATTGCTCAATTTTGGTGGGGGGATGAGGAAGAGAATAAAAAGATGCATTGGTTCTCATGGTGGAAACTTTGTATCCCGAAGAGTGACGGTGGCATGGGCTTCAGAGACCTCCATTCTTTTAATCTAGCCCTCTTGGCAAAGCAATGCTGGAGAATGATAAATAATCCTGATTCGGTCTGTGCTAGGATTTTGAAGGCTAAATACTTCCCAAATACTGATCTGTTGCATGCAGGACCAAAAAACGGCTCTTCTTTCACATGGCAGAGTATTGTAGCCGGTTTGCCTACTTTTAAGAGAGGGTATATATGGCGTATTGGATCAGGGGAGAAAGTCAACATTTGGAATGACCCATGGATTCCTGCGAGTCCAGACAGGAAGGTAATAACACCTAGAGGCCAGACTTTACTTGTTAAAGTCGTGGAATTGATTGATCTAGTAACTAGTCAATGGGATGAGCAGTTAATTCGAGAAATATTTTATCTGGTGGATGCAAACAGAATTCTTCAAATACCACTCAACTTTCAGGCCTTTGATGATTTTGTCGCATGGAACCTTACAAGGAGTGGTGTCTTCACTGTTAGCTTGGCCTACCATGAATAATGGGCACATAAATTCAGAAATCTTTCGGTCAGCATGTCTGCGTCTACTTCAGCTATACAAGCTGAGATTTGGAAGCATCTGTGGGAGTTGCAAGTGCAACGTAAAATTCAAATATTTTGCTGGCGTGCCCTACGTGGAGTTGTCCCATTGTTTTCGATTTTGGCAAACAAACACCTACCCATCAGTGATGTATGTCCAGTATGTCGCAAGGGACCGGAGGACATGAGACATTTACTTTTCCAATGCGATTTGGCACAGGAGCTATGGAGGGTGCTACGTCTTTAGCTTGCGTTGGTTTTCCCCGAAGAGGAAGGGATGATGCAGCAGAGTAGCGTAAGTATTTCCCTCAGTTTTTGAGAACCAAGGTATCAATCCAGTAGGAGCCCATGCTCAAGTCCCTCGTACCTGCACAAATCGATAGCTACTCGCAACCAACGCGATTAGGGGTTGTCAAGCCCTTCACGGTCACTTACGAGAGCGAGATCTGATAGATAGAATATTTTTGGTATTTTTGATATAAAGATGCAAAGTAAAAAGTAAAAGCAAAGTAAATAGCAAAACAATATAAAAGTGATGGAGATTGATATGATGAGAATAGACCAGGGGGCCATAGATTTCACTAGTGGCTTCTCTCAAGAGCATAAGTATTCTACGGTGGGTGAACAAATTACTGTTGAGCAATTGATAGAATTGAGCATAATTATGAGAATATCTAGGCATGATCATGTATATAGGCATCACGTCCGTGATAAGTAGATCGAAATGATTCTGCATCTACTACTATTACTCCACTCATCGACCGCTATCCAGCATGCATCTAGAGTATTAAGTTAAAAATAGAGTAATGCCTTAAGCAAGATGACATGATGTAGAGAGATAAATTCATGCAATATGAAATAAACCCCATCTTGTTATCCTCGATGGCAACGATACAATACGTGCCTTGCTGCCCCTTCTGTCACTGGGTAAGGACACCGCAAGATCGAACCCAAAGCTAAGCACTTCTCCCATGGCAAGAACTACAAATCTAGTTGGCCAAACCAAACGGATAATTCGAAGAGACTTGCAAAGATAACCAATTATGCATAAAAGAATTCAGAGAAGATTCAAATATTATTCATAATAGACTTGATCATAAACCCACAATTCATCGGTCTCAACAAACACACCGCAAAAAGAAGATTACATTGAATAGATCTCCACGAGAAAGGGGGAGAACTTTGTATTGAGATTCAAAGAGAGAGAAGAAGCCATCTAGCTACTAACTATGGACCCGAAGGTCTGAGGTAAACTACTCACACTTCATCGGAGGGGCTAGGATGATGTAGAAGCCCTCTGTGATGACGGCCCTCTTCCAGCGGAGCTCTGGAACAGGCCCCAAGATGGGATCTCGTGGATACAGAAAGTTGCGGCGGTGGAATTAGGTTTTTGGCTCCTTTTCTGATCATTTGGGGGTACGTGTGTGTATATAGGACGAAGGAGTACATCGGTGGAGCACCGAGGGGCCCACGAGGCAGGGGGGCGCGCCCCCCACCCTCGTGACCACCTCTTTGATCCCTTGCAGTAGGGTCCGAGTCTCCTGGATCACGTACGGTGAGAAAATCACGTTTCTGAAGATTTTATTCCGTTTGGACTCCGTTTGATATTCCGTTTATCCGAAACACTGAAACAGGCAAAAAACAGCAATTCTGGGCTGGGCCTCCGGTTAATAGGTTAGTCCCAAAAATAATATAAAAGTGGAAAATAAAGCCCAATATAGTCCAAAACAGTAGATAATATAGCATGGAGCAATCAAAAATTATAGATACGTTGGAGACGTATCAGGCATCCCCAAGCTTAATTCCTACTCGTCCTCGAGTAGGTAAATGATAAAAAGAGAATTTTTGATGCGGAGTGCTACTTGGCATAATTTCAATGCGAATCTTCCTAATTGTGGTATGAATATTCAGATTAGAAAGATTCAAGATAAAAGTTTATATTGACATAGAAAATAATAATACTTCAAGCATACTAACAAAGCAATTATGTCTTCTCAAAATAACATGGCCAAAGAGAGTTATCCCTACAAAATCATATAGTCTGGCTATGCTACATCTTCCCCACACAAAGTATTTAAATCATGCACAACCCCGATGACAAGCCAAGCAATTGTTTCATACTCTAACTTTTTCAAAAAAAATTCAATCTTCACGCAATACATGAGCGTGAGCCATGGATATAGCACTATAGGTGGAATAGAATGGTGGTTGTGGAGAAGACAAAAAGGAGAAGATAGTCTCACATCAACTAGGCGTATCAACGGGCTATGGAGATTCCCATCAATAGATATCAATGTGAGTGAGTAGGGATTGCCATGCAACGGATGCACTAGAGATATAATTATATGAAAGCTCAAAAAGAAACTAAGTGGGTGTGCATCCAACTTGCTTGCTCATGAAGACCTAGGGCAATTTGAGGAAGCCCATCATTGGAATATACAAGCCAAGTTCTATAATGAAAAATTCCCACTAGTATATGAAAGTGATAACATGAGAGACTCTCTACTATGAAGATCATGGTGCTACTTTGAAGCACAAGTGTGGTAAAAGGATAGTAACATTGTCCTTCTCTCTTTTTCTCTCATCATTTTTTTTGTTTGGGCCTTTTCTCTTTTTTTTATGGCCTCCTTTTTTTTGTCCGGAGTCTCATCCCGACTTATGGGGGAATCATAGTCTCCATCATTCTTTCCTCACTGGGACAATGCTCTAATAATGATGATCATCACACTTTTATTTTTCTTATAACTCAACAATTACAACTCGATACTTAGAACAAAATATGACTATGTGAATGCATCCGGCGGTGTGCCGGGATATGCAATATGACAATGATGAAGTGTGTCATGATGAACTAGATGGTGGAAAGTTGCATGGCAATATATCTCGGAATGGCTATGGAAATGCCATAATAGGTAGGTATGGTGGCTGTTTTGAGGAAGGTATATGGTAGGTGTATGATACCGGCGAAAGTTGCGCGGTATTAGAGAGGCTAGCAAAGGTGGAAGGGTGAGAGTGCGTATAATCCATGGACTCAACATTAGTCATAAAGAACTCATATACTTATTGCAAAAATCTAGAAGTTATCAAAGCAAAGTATTACGCGCATGCTCCTAGGGGGATAGATTGGTAGGAAAAGACCATCGCTCGTCCCCGACCGCCACTCATAAGGAAGACAATCAATAAATAAATCATGCTCCGACTTCATCACATAACGGTTCACCATACATGCATGCTACGGGAATCACAAACTTCAACACAAGTATTCTTTAAATTCACAACTACTCAACTAGCATGACTTTAATATTATCACCTCCATAACTCAAAACAATTATCATGCTTCAATCTTTTCTTAGTATTCAACACACTCAAAAGAGAGTTTCACAAATCTTGAATACCAAGCATATTATTATTAGGCAAATTACCATGCTATTAAGAGACTCTCAAATTAATTTAAGTGAAGCATGAGAGATCAATAGTTTCTTTAAAACATATCCACCACCGTGCTCTAAAAGATCTAAGTGAAGCACATAGAGCAAAATTATAACGCTCAAAAGATATAAGTGAAGCACATAGAGCAAAATTATCTAGCTCAAAAGATATAAGTGAAGCACATAGAGCAAAACTACTTAGCTCAAAAGATATAAGTGAAGCACATAGAGTATTCTATCAAATTTTAATTCATCTATGGCTCTCTCAAAAGGTGTGTGCAGCAAGGATGATTGTGGTATAGTAGCAAAAAAATACACAAATAATACAAGACGCTCCAAGTAAAACACATATCATGTTGGTGAATAAAAATATATCTCCAAGTAAATTACCGATGGAAGTGGACGAAAGAGGGGATGCCTTCCGGGGGCATCCCCAAGCTTTGACTTTTTGGTGTCCTTGGATTATCTTGGGGGTGCCATGGGAATCCCCAAGCTTAGGCTCTTGCCACTCCTTGTTCCATGATCCATCAAAAGAATTCACCCAAAACTTGAAAACTTCACAACACAAAACTCAAAATAGAAAACTCATGAGCTCCGTTAGAGAAAGAAAACAAAAGACCACTTCAAGGTACTGAAATGAACTCATTCTTTATTTATATTGGTGTTAAACCTACTGTATTCCAACTTCTCTATGGATTATAAACTATTTTACTAGCCATAGATTCATCAAAATAAGCAAACAGCACACGAAAAACAGAATCTGTCAAAAACAGAACAGTCTGTAGTAATCTGTAGCTAGCGCAAGATCTGGAACCCAAAAAATTCTAAAATAAATTGCTGGACGTGTGGAATTTACCTATTAATCATCTGAAAAAAGAATTAACTAAATATCACTCTTAAAATAAAAATGACAGCAGTTCTCATGAGTGCTAAAGTTTCTGTTTTTTACAGCAAGTTCAACAAGACTTTCCCCAAATCTTCCCAACGGTTCTACTTGGAACAAACACTAATTAAACACAAAAAAACACAACCAAAACAGAGGCTAAATAATTTATTTATTACTAAACAGGAGCAAAAAGCAAGGAATAAAAATAAAATCGGGTTGCCTCCCAACAAGCGCTATCATTTAACGCCCCTAGCTAGGCATAACGAGCAAGAATAGATCTAGGTATTGCCATCTTTGGTAGGCAATCCATAAGTGGCTCTCATGATAGTTTCATATGATAATTTTATTTTCTTTCTTGGAAAGTGTTCCATGCCCTTTTTTAATGTAAATTGAAATCTAATATTCCCTTCCTTCATATCAATAATCGCACCAACCGTTCTAAGGAAAGGTCTACCAAGAATAATAGGGAAAGAAGGATTGCAATCTATATCAAGAACAATGAAATCTATGGGCACATAATTCCTATTTGCAACAATAAGAACATCATTAATCCTTCCCATAGGTTTCTTAATAGTGGAATCTGCAAGATGCAAGTTTAGAGAGTAATCATCAAAGTTACGGAAATCTAGTAAATCACACAAAGTCTTGGGAATAGTAGAGACACTAGCACCAAAATCACACAAAGCATAAAACTCATGATCTTTAATTTTAATTTTAATAGTTGATTCCCACTCATCATAGAGTTTTCTAGGGATAGAAACTTTCAATTCAAGTTTTTCTTCATAAGATTGCATCAAGGCATCAACAATATGTTCGGTGAAGGCTTTATTTCGATTATAAGCATGTGGAGAATTTAGCACAGATTGCAACAAGGAAATACAATCAATCAAAGAACAACTTTCATAATTAAATTCCTTGAAATCCAATATAGTGGGTTTAGCAACATCTAGATTTTTATTTCTTTCAATCCCACTTTCATCAATTTCATCATTAAGATCTAAATACTCCGAATTTTTAGAACGCCTTCTAGGTAAAGGAAGATCATATTCAGTTTCATCAAGATTCATATTGCAAAATAAAGATTTAATTGGAGACACATCAATAACTTTTAGATCTTCATCTTGATTTTCATAGGAATTGGAAGAACACGCTTTAATAAAGGCATCTTTGGAAGCACGCATCCTAGCGGTTCTTTCCTTACACTCATCAATTGAAATTCTCATGGCTTTTAGATACTCATTAATATCATGCTTAGGTGAAATAGATCTAATTTTCAAAGCATCAACTTCAAGAGCAATTCTATCAACGTTTCTAGCCAAATCGTCAATCTTAAGCAATTTTTCTTCAATCATAGCATTAAAATTCTTTTGCGAAGAAATAAATTCTTTAATATTAGATTCAAAATCAGAGGGCATATTATTATAATTTCCATAAGAGTTTTTGTAGGAATTCCCATAATTATTAGAAGGATTACTAGGATATGGCCTAGGATTAAAATTCCCTCTATAACCGTTGTTACCAAAATTATTCCTACCAACAAAATTCACATCCGTAGATTCATTATTATTCTCAATCAAAGTAGACAAAGTCATATCATTAGGATTAGAAGAAACACTCTTAGTAGCAAATAATTTCATAAGTTCATCCATCTTTCCACTCAACACATTAATTTCTTCTATCGCATGCACTTTTTTATTAGAAGTTCTTTCACTATGCCATTGAGAATAATTAACCATAATATTATCTAGGAGTTTAGTAGCATCTCCTAAAGTGATTTCCATAAAAGTGCCCGCGACCAAATCTAAAAGATTTCTAGAAGCAAAATTCAATCCGGCATAAAAATTTTGTATAATCATCCACAAATTCAAACCATGAGTAGGGCAATTACGTATCATTAATTTCATTCTCTCCCAAGCTTGTGCAACATGTTCATGATAAAATTGTTTAAAGTTCATTATATCGTTTCTAAGAGAGATGATCTTAGCGGGAGGAAAATACTTAGAGATAAAAGCATCTTTGCACTTGTTCCATGAATCTATACTATTCTTAGGCAAAGACGAAAACCAAGCTTTAGCACGATCTCTAAGTGAAAAAGGAAATAGCTTCAATTTAACGACATCATTATTGACATATTTTTTCTTTTGCATATCACATAAATCAACGAAGCTATTTAGATGAGTAGCGTCATCTTCACTAGGAAGGCCGACGAATTGATCTTTCATAACAAGATTCAACAAAGCAGTATTAATTTCACTAGATTCAGCATCGGTAAGAGGAGCAATCGGAGTGCTAAGGAAATCATTATTATTGGTATTGGTGAAGTCACACAATTTAGTAGTATCTTGAGCCATCGCGACAAACAAGCAATCTAACACACGAGCAAACAAAAAGCAAGCGGACAATAGAGGCAAACAGAGAAGGAGGATAGAGACAGAGGGCGAATAAAACGGCAAGGGTGAATTGAGGGAGAGGAAAACGAGAGGCAAATGGAAAATAATGTAATGCGAGAGATAGGGATTGTGATGGGTACTTGGTATATGACTTTTTGCGTAGACTCCCTGGCAACGGCGCCAGAAATCCTTCTTGCTACATCTTTAGCTTGCGTTGGTTTTTCCCGAAGAGGAAGGGATGATGCAGCAGAGTAGCGTAAGTATTTTCCTCAGTTTTTGAGAACCAAGGTATCAATCCAGTAGGAGCCCACGCTCAAGTCCCTCGTACCTGCACAAAGCGATAGCTACTCGCAACCAACGCGATTAGGGGTTGTCAAGACCTTCACGGTCACTTACGAGAGTGAGATCTGATAGATAGAATATTTTTGGTATTTTTGATATAAAGATGCAAAGTAAAAAGTAAAAGCAAAGTAAATAGCAAAACAATATAAAAGTGATGGAGATTGATATGATGAGAATAGACCCGGGGGCCATAGGTTTCACTAGTGGCTTCTCTCAAGAGCATAAGTATTCTACGATGGGTGAACAAATTACTATTGAGCAATTGATAGAATTGAGCATAATTATGAGAATATCTAGGCATGATCATGTATATAGGCATCACGTCCGTGACAAGTAGATCGAAACGATTCTGCATCTACTACTATTACTCCACTCATCGACCGCTATCCAACATGCATCTAGAGTATTAAGTTAAAAACAGAGTAACGCCTTAAGCAAGATGACATGATGTAGAGAGATAAATTCATGCAATATGAAATAAACCCCATCTTGTTATCCTCGATGGCAACGATACAATACGTTCCTTGCTGCCCCTTCTGTCACTGGGTAAGGACACCGCAAGATCGAACCCAAAGCTAAGCACTTCTCCCATGGCAAGAACTACGAATCTAGTTGGCCAGACCAAACGGATAATTCGAAGAGACTTGCAAAGATAACCAATCTTGCATAAAAGAATTCAGAGAAGATTCAAATATTATTCATAGATAGACTTGATCATAAACCCACAATTCATCAGTCTCAACAAACACACCGCAAAAAGAAGAATACATCGAATAGATCTCCACGAGAGAGGGGGAGAACTTTGTATTGAGATTCATAGAGAGAGAACAAGCCATCTAGCTACTAACTATGGACCCGAAGGTCTGAGGTAAACTACTCACACTTCATCGGAGGGGCTAGGATGATTTAGAAGCCCTCCGTGATGACGGCCCTCTTCCGGCGGAGCTCCGGAACAGGCCCCAAGATGGGATCTCGTGGATACAGAAAGTTGCGTGGAATTAGATTTTTGGCTCCTTTTCTGATCATTTGGGTGTACGTGTGTATATATAGGAGGAATGAGTACGTCGGTGGAGCACCGAGGGGCCCATGAGGCAGGGGGGCGCGCCCTAGGGGGGGCGCCCCCACCCTCGTGACCACCTCTTTGATCCCTTGCAGTAGGGTACAAGTCTCCTGGATCACGTTCGGTGAGAAAATCACATTTCCGAAGATTTTATTCCGTTTGGACTCCGTTTGATATTCCGTTTATCCAAAACACTGAAATAGGCAAAAAACAGCAATTCTGGGCTGGGCCTCCGGTTAATAGGTTAGTCCCCAAAATAATATAAAAGTGGAAAATAAAGCCCAATATAGTCCAAAAAAGTAGATAATATAGCATGGTGCAATCAAAAATTATAGATACGTTGGAGACGTATTAGAGGGGTCTCGGGCTCTGGGATCATATAGAGCAAGCGACGCATGTGGATCGCTCAGGATCAGCAATATTGGAATTCTTACTTCTGGAACCGCAAACCAAAACCCTGATAATGCCAAGTCTGAATGTGAAAGAAGTCATATCAGCGGGCTGCTGGTATATTTTGTGGCTAAGGAGACGCAACACTCACCATGACTCATGTCCACCGTCGTCCAGATGGAGTTCTTCTATCCTGGCAATTGTGGCAAACTATGCCAACGCCATCAGCAACAAAAAAGTGGTAGTTGAACACAGGTGGAAGAAACCTGATCCGAAGTTTATTAAATTAAATGTCGATGCTTCCTTTCATGATGATGTAGGCTCAGGAGCGTCTGGATGTGTACTTCGGGACGGCAAGGGGCGGTTCCTGGCTGCTCAATGCAAATTCATTCAGGTAGAGGCAGATGTGGTGACAATGGAAGCAATGGCAATGCGTGATGGTTTAAACCTAGCAAATATTTTGGGTTTTAATAGAATAGCAGCAGAGTCAGACTCTCTGAGTGTTGTCAACAATTGTCAGGGACAAGTTCAATGGTGGGACTCAGCAGCGGCAATCTTTGCTGAATGTCTTGATATGGCAACATCGATAGGGAAGGTCACCTTTTCACACTGTTTTCGTGAGGCAAATTCAGTAGCTCATGAGCTAGCAACATTTAGCTTATGTAATAAATGTAATGAAAGTTGGACTAAGGAACCGCCGGGGTTTTTGATCAGCCAATTAGTGAACGATGTAACTCTGTTTTAAGTTAATAAAGCTAGCCATGATGGCCTTCCCCCCAAAAAAAGAAGAGGACCATTGGTTCAGATCGTGACCTGGGCTGAAACGGGCGCCAACGTGTGGTCAACATCGTGCGTGGCCCCATTCACAAACCTATTGTCATTTTTCTTAAACGCGGTAGAGATGCAAGCGCTTATATATATACGTGCATAGACTCATCCCTACGAATACACATAGACCCTGCCTCTATGATCACCTTCGACAAACCGAGTCGGCATATAATCTTGAGATTGATGAAGTCAATATAGACGCCTTGTAGTCGACGGAAACGTCTCCTACCACTGAACATGCATCCCCGGAAGTTCTGAAATAAATTCAGGAATGATGCGATTACAAGAATTTCAATCTTTATGTGCTAGAGATGCAACTGTCCTCCTAACCATCCAACCACATGTTGGTTCGCCAAACCTATCATCAATAGTTAGTTAATTAACCCGTAATAATGGTCCGTCGGCATGCAAACCCGTTGGCCAACCTCCTCACCTCCCCCTTCCTTCTCACACAGAGAGCATCTTGTTTCCTCCACCTGATGCCTCTGCGGCCACTTCCTCCATTGTAGTTCATCTTCCCCACCTCCCCTCCATCTTCCCCAGCCGATAGTCATAGTCCACTATTCGACTAGCTGGTAGAAGAGGCCCCTTGTCTTCGAAGATCGCCAACACCTTCCACTACTAGGGAAAAGCCTAGCAGCAGCGCGTGTTTTGGGTGTATCAGTAGCGCGGGTGCCCGCGCTACTGATACGGCGCCACAGCTAACTTGTAGCAGTAGCGCGTGTTGACACACGCTACTGCTATACATGCTTAGCTGTAGCATGCGTTGCAAACAGCGCTACTGCTAATTAGCTGTAGCGGGTCTTATACCCCGCGCTACTGCTATTACTTTCAAAAACAAAAAAATCTTGATCCCGTGCGTGCTGTCAATGGCAGCAATGGTAAGATCTAGCGATGATTGGCGTCGCCGGAGGCATGAACGGACAGCGGAAGACCAGATCCAGCAGTGGCTGTTGGAGAGGGCCCGTTTCTATGGCAGAGCCAGGCCGCGGCGTGGGGGTCCTCTTCCCGACCATGCCAGATAGCTCCGGGTCATCCATGGCGACGACCTGCACGGGCATGGACATGGGAGGGTGAGTCAAACCAGAGGGAGAGAGAGAAAAGGAAAATTGAGGGAGAGAGGAAGGTGATGTAGGGAGCAGCAGAGCTAGTCACCGGTGGCGAGGTGCTCCGGTGTGGTGGCGCGGGGCGGCGGCCTCCTAGACGTCGGTGGAAGACCGGCGAGCTCCTAGATGCCGGTGGCGCGAGGCGGCGGCCTCTTTCGGCACCATGGAGGAGGATGGGTGCATGGGCAAGCGGTCCATGTGAGAGCGTATGGAAAGTGAGAGGAGAGAGTGGTGGAAGAGAGGAGGGATTTGGGGGAGGAGATGGGGATTCGGCCGAGGATATGGCGACTTCACCTACCTCGTACTTAGTTGTAGCGAGGGGTATAAAACCGCGCTACTACTATCAACTTAGTAGTAGCGCGGGTTTATACCCCTCGCTACTACTATGGCATGTGTCGGGGAGCACGGTAGAGACCGTTTAGTAGTAGCGAGGGTTAAAAACCTGTGCTACTATTATCAACTTAGTAGTAGCAAGGGTTAAAAACCCGCGCTACTGCTAATTAGCAGTAGCGCTTCTTTTTGTGCCGCGCTGCTACTAAGATTCTGTGTATAAGGTTTTCCCTAATAGTGTTCCATCCATCTCAACTACAACAACAACAGGCGGCAGGAACATGACGGCTTGAAGAGTAGGAAGCGAAGGCGATGGTAGGAGAAAGAAAAGAAAAGAAAAGAAAAGAAAAGAAAGATGGCCCGCTGAATGGCGGGCTCCATATGCTCTTAAGAAAAATGAGAGATGGCTGAAGTTGGTGTCAATTTCAAGACCACTTTGTAGTTTGTGTCTAACTTTAACCACCTATTTGATCAAATTGATAATCAAAGTAGATGACACTGGATTTTACTCCTTGAAACGTGTCTTCTTGTCATCCAGTCTAAGCACAACGATTACCACCATGACACTTTGAATAATTCAATTCTTTTGTTCCCACTTCTAGACCCGGTTAATTTAAGATAACTATCACATGATGATAGTGAGATAATATCATATGGCCCCATCGTTGTCGGAAACCAGAATTTCATCTCCACAAGAATCATGAGGGAACAAAACCAATAAAATCTTGCATAATTCCAGAATTTCGCCAAAAAGGTCCAATCTCAACGTCGGCTCCTTTTCTCCCAGGTAGCCTAATTAATAAGTACAATTATAAGTTAACATTCTTAGCCAGCGCTGATTACTACGCAGGTGGAGATCGCACCATGTAAAAAAGGCACGCTTATCATAGATCCATTCAATGCCATCCATGCTCATATTCATAGCACAATGATTGGTGTTTTAAATCTGTAGCCGGCTTGGGGTGAGACTTGTACTAGGGCTATGAGGTAACCAAAGATGGGCTTTATAGCAACGGGCCTTCATCAGCTTTTGGTTATAAAAGCACTAATCTGATAGTCATGTGTGACTTTCAAATCCTCTTGCCCCATGAAGGAGAAACTAACGAAGGAGCGCTCCTTCGGGAGCCTCCCCAAGGATCACTTGGCGTGGGCTGAGAGCGTTTCACCGCCGCCATGTGTCGTGCTCTGGGTGCTTTCTACGATTTTGAAAAGATAGAAGAACTACTACTGTAGTTTGCTACTTATTTTTGAAAACATTGAATAATTGCTACCACAATATGCATTTCCATGTTACCATTCGGCTTCCATTAATCCATCTATCCATTAAACAATACCGGTCACATTTTAGACCTCAACATGATAACTGAAAAACCTATATACTCCCTTCGTCCGGTGAAAAGTGTACATCTAGCTTCAAAATTTGTCCACAAAAGAGTGTACTTCTATCTTCCCAATGCACTTTAAAGTGAGAAAAAATATTTCTCTCTCATCACACTGTAATCAAGACCAATAGCAATCTATACATGGTCTTCTTAATTTCTACATACACTTAGCTTATTGGGGGTTGGGTAATTGAAGAGGAGAGAGATGGTAGCTTGCACCTTTCCAATGCATTCTTTATTTAACTCCATAATTTTTCCTAAAATTTCTAAATGTACATTCTTCACCGGACGGAGGGAGTACCTATCAATACCTATAGTGCCAACAAATATCTGTGCTGAATTATTAATTAAACATATGACATGTCATAAGATGATGGAATCAAAGGGACCACGTCACAAATATTGCCATGTCATTTTCGGATGATTCATCCACCAGTTGATCCAAACCTCGCTTGAACTAGTGTGGTGGTGTAATATATACCATACACGCATACATGTCGACTAATGATGGGTCATCTAACGTGTCGCAACTCATGGGATGACGACAACGATACATGGATATATATAGTTTATCTAATAACTAGGCCAAAATAAGTTGGGCACCACATCTTGCAACTGGTCGATCGATTGATTGACCCGCTCAGAATTTTGAGTGCCGGAATGAGAATTAGATCGAATACAAACAAGAAGAAGAGGGTTGCAAAACCATAGCTAGCGGTGGCATGGCATGGCATGGCACGTGCATACACATGCACACTGGCGGCAACTATCTACGGCCAAGTATCGTCGTGATATTTTCTTTGACCTTGCTATCTTATTCTAACATGCTTATGTCTGCAGTTGTTATTTTCTTGTCTGCTGAGTCACATGTGGTGTCAATTGCCAAGAGAAGACTTCATAATAGACTAATGTTAGATGATTACACGTCTTAATTTTGCAGGTTAGTTAGTTGGGTTAGCAGATCTTGGATGCAACTGCTCTGCTTGTGCCTGGTGCGTGTACTGGTAGATTTATCGAGTTGGGTAGGTAGGTGTCATGGAGGTATCCATACAGATATTTCTCCTGTTAATTGCCCCTTGTCACCAAATATAAATAATTGAGATGTTGTTGTCACTGGTTGCCATGTCGACCTACAAGAATTGATTTAGGACCTCAGGGTGTGTACAGTAGTAGGGAGGTGGATGTTCGCAACAGTGACAAGTTGATCTCACAGCGCGTACGTGCATGTACGTACATGAACTAGATCGATCGACCTATCTACGACGATGACCGTGGTGAGTTGGCACGTAGCTGCGTACGATTACGAAGCTGGCATTTGTTTGCTGGTACTCCACTTGGTAATAATAAGATTATTATTTGTGGTACAAATACTTATAATTTTAGCCTGAAAAGTATATAAGGTACAAAAACAGGTGTGAAAATGAGATAAATCGATAAAGACGTTGGAAACTTAATGGAATAATAAAGGCATGAAACCAACATGTATAAAAAGCAAAGCCCACCAAGTTTGAGGGACAATGTGGGCATCGATGTAATGATAAAAGCTAGCAGTGGGGGAGGAATAATGCATGATTCGATACTAAACAATACACGTATATGCTTTGTTTTGCTGATAGCGATTTTGATCTTGAAGCGCTGATATTGTTTCCTGGTGCCACATATCTAGGTATTTTGCTTAGCTAAAGATAGGCATGTGATGGTCCAAAGAAAGCTGCGATACAACACGCCTATATTTTCAATCAGATGGAGCATATGCGATGACGTGTTGCCACGATAATGGTCGATCTTGTTAAAATTATGATTAGCGAGATAATTTGGACCCGTGCATTTGTTACCTGCGTACGGTGGAAGCAACAAACCAACAAATCAATAACCCATGCAACTACCAAGGTTAATTTTACCCAAAAGAAAAAGATCAACCGAAGCTAATTTGTGTGTATGCATGCATGCTCTCCAATCTCCATTGTTAATCAGCACTTCCTTTAGACAAGACGAGAGAGATCGACCAAAAGGGGTCGCCGGACTTATACACTAACTAAATAAAGTGCATTTGGTTAGCACACGCATGAATGATTAAGTACATAAAAGGCCATGGAATTGTTTAGAAGAGGAGCCGCGTGCACCGTCGACAGCAGAAGCTACCCTCGAATGTTCTGTAAACCATATCCAGCGGCGCATGCACGCACCGACGCGCCTAAGAATGGATGGATCCAGGAAGGATCGCTACATGCTCCAACTTTTTGGTTTGACATTCATGCAGATATGGGGCTGGGATCCTCTAATCGTCGTATCTTAGGTTATAGCTTGTCACATCCAAGGTGCTGTCAGCCAGTCAATCGGTCTGTTGTCGAAATCAAAAAGACAAAACGAGACAACAAGGGTCAGATCTCAGGTCAAAACCACATTATCTTGTACTCGAACTATTCAACGCCCCCTTCATTCCCTAACTTGCAGACAGCATGCTAGCTGGACTTGTGTACACACGCACACTTGCAGGTTCATGCTTGCACAGACACAAGAATATCATTTCAAACTACTAGTTTGATCGAAATTCAACCTCACCCTCTTCCCCAAAAAATATTTCTTAAAAAAATTCAACCTCTTCTCAGGGCCTTTAGGTAAATCATACGTAGACATCATATAAAGCGATACATTGCTAAGGCAAGATCTAAGTAGAAGTAATCTATTACCATAGCGCACTAGTTTCCCCTTCCATGTTCCAAGTCCCGGCTTTCTTCTCTACCTTTTCCTCATAGCTTCTCCAATCATTGTTACTCAGTCTTAATTTTATCACTCACCGGAACGCCTAGGTACTTTAAAGGCAGAGTCCCTTCCACACAAGTAAAAACAGTTTTATAATTTAATTACTTGTCTTTAGCTTTACCAAAAAGTATAATCTCACGTCAGCTTGGCCAACTAAAAACTGAGTTGAATTTTAAATAACCACATGTGCAATAGATCCAAACCTAGCTTGGCCAGACATGTCATTGGATTATGGAATCAAAGGGGCCACGTCACACATATTGCCATGTCATTTTCGTATGATTCATCCATTAGTTAATCCAAACCTAGCTTGAATTGTTGTGCTGGTGGAATATATACCATACACAAATACATGTCGACCGATGATGGGTCATCTAACGTGTCACAACTCATGGGACGCGACAACGATGCATATAGATAATAATTTAGGCCAATTAAGTTGGTGCTTCACGTCTTGCAACTTGGTTGATTGATGGATCGATCCGGTCAGAATTTTGAGTACTAGAACATGAATTAGAATTAGATTGAATGCAAACAAGGAGAAGAGGTTAAATTGCTAGTGTACACCGTGATATTTTCTTTGACCTTGCAATCTTAATCTAAGATGCCTATCCATCTATGCAATTATTGTTTTTTATTTGTCGTGTCATACATAGTGCCAACTGCCATGCAAAGAACTGATAATAGACTGATGAGAGACGACTACACGTCTTAATTTTGCAGATTAGTTAGTTGGGTTAGCACATCCTGTATTCAACTGCTCTGCTTCTGCCTGGTGTGTGTACTGGCAGATAGATTTATCGAGTTGGTAAGTAGGTGTCATGGAGGTATCCATATAGATCTTTCTCCTGTTCATTGTCCTCTTGTCAGCAAAGTAAATAATTGAGATGTTGCTATCACTAGATAGTTGCCATGTCGACCTACTAGAATTGATTCAGGACCTCAGGGTGTGTATAGGGAGGTGGATGTGAACAACAGTGACAAGTTGATCTCGCCGCGTGTACGAACACGTACGTACGTACATGAACTAGACTGGTCTATCGATGGCGAAGCTGGATTCTGTTGCTGGTACGCCACTTGGTAATAAGATTTCTAGTTGCAGTACAAAAATATCAGAAGTTGAATGTTTAGCACGACTTGCACATTCATCGTCGTTACTCACAGCTGCAATATGCTTCTCCAAATTTAGAAAACTACCCATACCTGTATAATTTTAGCCTGACAAGCAGGTCCCACCATCGTCAATTAAGATCAGTAACTATATAAGGTATAAAAACAACATGTATGAAAATGAGATAAATCGATTAAGACGTTGGAAAGTTGATGGAATAATAAAGGCATGACAACAACGTGTATAAAAAGCACAGCCCACCACGTTTGACGCAGAATATGGGCTACGATTTAATGATCAGAGCTAGCAGTGGGGGAGGAATAAGGCATGATTTGATACTAAATAACACTTGAGTATATGCTTTCTTTTGTTGAGAGGGGTTTTGATCATTACGTGCTGATATTGTTTCGTCGTGCCACATATCTAGGTATTTTGCTTAGCTAGAGATAGGTGTGTGATGGTCCAAAGAATCCTGCGATACAACTTGTCTATATTTTCAGTCAGATGGAACATATGCGATGCTTCTGACGTACACCTGACATGCCGCCAAGGCATTGATCGAGGCATCGAGCTTGTTAAAATTATAATTAGCTAATGCTCTTGACTCTGGCAATCGAGTAAGAAACTTTGGCATAATTTTCATGCTCGATACTAGCACACAGAGAGAAAGAAATGCATTACGGAGGCCGGCTATTCAGTGGTGTATGACGATGGCATGTTGAGATATTTTTAACCCGTGCGTTTGTTACGTACGTACGGTGAAAGGAACAAGCCACCAAATCATGAACACATGCCACTACCAAGGTTCATTTGACCAACAAGAAAAGATCAACCATAGTTAATTTGTGTACATGCACGCTCTCCAATCGACATTGTTAATTAACACTTCCTTCAAAACGAGAGGCATCGATCAAAAGGGGTCTCCAGACATGTACACTTGCTAAATGAACTGCATTTCGTTAGCACACGCATGAATGAGTAATTAATTACGTGAGTTGCTCAGAAGATGAGCCGCGTGCACAGTCGACAGTGGGTGGTGCTAGGTTTTGTCAACTAATCTGCGTGCGCGGCGCATAATTAGACCATCCAGCGGCACATGCATGCACCACCGCGCCTGGGATCGATACTAGATAGCCCCTATCATTTTTAGTCCGCATATAAAATTTGTCTAAAGATTCATAAAGTGTGACCATTTATATGAAGAAAATATCAACAACTACAATACTAAAGTTATACAATATGAAAATAAAATTCATGACGCATCCGATGATATGATTTCATATTGTGAATGTTGATATTTTTTTCTGTGAAGTTGATTAAACATTGCGATGTTTCACTTTAAACAAATCTTATATGCAAAGTAAGAATAACCGGATAGTAATTATGTATGCACGGGCTTATGAATAGATGGATGAAGGAAGCATCGCTACAACCTTTTGGTTTTGTACAATTCGTGCTACGGATACGGGACTGGGATCCAACCCGTCGATCCTCTCATCCTCAAATCGTAGTCGTAGGTCATAGCTTGTCACTTCCAAGGCGCTGTCAGTCGGTCCAGTCAACCGGTCAGTCACAGAAATTAAAATGACAAAATAAGACAACAAGGATCAACTCACAGGTCAAAACAAACCACACTGTCTTGCACTCAAAACTATTCAACTTCCTCTTCATTCCCTAGCTTCCACGCAAAAGCTAGCTAGCTGGACTTTCGTACAGACGCACCCTGGCCGGGTTCATACTTGCACATGAGCACAAGCATTTCGAACTAGTTTGATCGACCCGGAGGTGGCTGGTACACATGCATGTCATGTTGACTCCGGTCCAAAAGCAGGGTGTTTGCTACAGTTTACTGCCGCAGTTTTCCTCCACGTCACGTTATAATATTGTTAAGGCTAGTAGGACAGCAGCACTTGTTGTTAACGAGAATTCCAAAGTAGGCCGGTTACTTGAACAACAAATTTGCCATTAGTCTCGAGAGTTGGTATTAATGTTCCCTTCAACAGTTTCATTTTCCCCTCCCAAATGCAGTACAGTTCTTATAACATAAGAAATGCCCTGAAATGGTGGGGAAATGTACATTCAACCAACTCACCTTTATAGTGTACGGGAAACTCCAACGGCGAGGACCAAAACAACCATAAATGTCCAAACAGTGCGGTCCGAACACTTTTTGCCTTCCAATATCGTGCATCAAATGTGTGTGAACCGGTTGGAATGCTCCAAAACACACAAATCAGAAGCAAACCGAGGGAGATTTGCAAATGTCCATCACCTTGGCGGCCTACTAGGTGGTACCATCCAAAATCATCGCCGAGCGTTCTGCTCGAAAAGGCTGCTGCACATTCATACTGCTTATCGGTGTGCCTCGTAGGGGACCAGGCCGGATGGCGGTCTACCGCATTCATGTCGGTCATACTTACATCTATACCAATATAAAAAGACTCAAATGGGCAGATTCAACATGCATTGCACGTACATTATTACTAGTGACTTGAAATAAGACAAAAATGCGTTGAAGTAAAGTTAGCCAAATTAAAGAACAAGGAAACAAGTATAGATGGCCAAATTAAAGAAGAAAGAAACAGAGGATGGAAGCAACGGTGTTCGGGTGCTTTCTCTTCGGGTCTCCGAAGATTAATGATTCTTTTTTCACTAAAAGGGGGCTTTGGTTGGAGAAAGGAGAAATGCATGGCTGCACGTGGGTCCAACACACGGGTATGGCCTCTCTTTCGGGCACACTTCCGTGTCCTCAAACCCCAATAATGCTGCCTTAAAAATACTGTCGTAGCATTAATCCCGGCCTCCTTTGAACATGGGTGTGTGTGTGTGTGTGTCCACCGAAAACAAAACAAAACATGGTCACCAACCAAGCATTGGAATAGCATTTGTTCGGCTTGTGACCTGGTCTGAAACGGGGGCCGACATGTAGTCAACATCATTCTGCCAACATTTCACAAAACCAGCTCATTTAGTTAACTAATGGTACATTGCTAAAAATTATCATTATTATTTTTCATCGGCGCTCCTTTGGTTAAAAACTTTAAAGTTTTGGAGGATCTGAATCATTAGAATTTTCTTTACAAGATACTCCCACCGTCCCATCTTAGTTATCGCTCAAACGAAAGTTTCTAGTATTAAAATACATCTATTTCAGCGACACCTTATATGGTAAGGAGGGTGTTTGAATTGTAGGATGGCAATCCTTAGAGAAATGTTCTAGAGGAACGCTTTGCACTCTATTTTGAAGAGATTTTATCACCCACTCAAACATCTTGGTACAATGATGAATGATTAGATCACGGATCAATCTACACTGTACTAGCACCTGCTCTACACATTCCCTAGTGGGCCTTTTACATACACTGGCTCAGACATTGACAAGATTAACTCTGGGTTTTTTTCGAAAAAAAGAAAAGCATGATGTTTTTTAGACAAAGAAAAGAACGATGTGTGCCCTTCGGCTACGAGGTAATGAAGATGGGCTTCACACTAATGGGCCTTCCTCTTCGACTTGATAAAAAATTAAGAACATTTCCATAAATCATTCAAGTGAATAATTGATACTAGTGCCAACAAATATCTGAGTTGAATTAAATAACCACATGCCATGTCATGAGATGATGGAATCAAAGGGACCACGTCACACATGTGCCAAATGCCATGTCATTTTCGCAGGATTCACCCACCAGTCGATCTGAACCTAGCTTAAATTAGTGTGCTGGCGAAATATATACCATGCGCACATACATGTCGACCGATGATGGCCATTTTTTTTTGCGGGAACCGATGATGGCCATTTGACGTGTCGCAACTTATGGGATGACAACAACGATATATATGTAGACAATAATTAGGCCAATTAAGTTGGTGCTCCATGTCTTGCAACTTGCTCGACCGATCACAATTTTTGAGTTTTAGAACTAGATGGGTTGCAAACAAGAACAAGAGGTTAAATTGCTGGCTGTGCTTCCTCTCACGCCTGCAGGAAAAGCGTAGCTAGCGATGGCATGGCACGGCACATACGTACACACACACGCACGAGCCAACCAGTGATAGACTAATGTGAGACGATTACACGTCTTAATTTTGCGGGTTAGTTAGTTGGGTTAGCACATCCTGGATGCAACTGCTCTGCTTCTGCCTGGTGTGGTCAAGCTGTGCGGTAGGTGTCAGGGAGGGAACCGTATAGATCTTTCTCCTGTTCATTTTGTTGTTGTCACCAAAATAATAAAATTAATGAAGCTGCTACTGTCACTAGTAGTTGCCATGTCGGCCTACTAGAATTGGCTTAGGACCTCAGGTTGTGCACAGTAGTAGGGAGGTGGATGTTAGCAACAGTGACACATTGGTTTCACCGAGTGTACGTGCAAGTACGTACGAACATGAAATAGCCCATTCATCGTCGTTATTCGCAGCTACAATGCTTCTCCGAATTTATAAAACCACCCACACTTGCATACTTTTAACCTGACAAGCAGGTCCCACGATCGTCAAGTAGGAGTAGTAACTATAAGGTGTAAAAAACAACAGGCACAAAATGAGATAAATTGACAAAGTCGTTAGAAAGTCGATGGAATAACAAAGGCATGAAAACAACAGGCATAAAATTCGCAGCCCACCACATTTGAGGCATAGTATGGGCATCGACTTAACGATCAGAGCTAGCAGTGAGGGAGGAATAATAATTCATCATTCGATACCAAACAACACTCTGAGTATATGCTTTGTTTCTTGACAGGGATTTTGATCTTGACGCGCTGATATTGTTTCATCGTGCCTTATATCTAGGTATTTGTCTTGCTAGAGCTAGGCATGTGATGGTCCAAAGAATCCTGCGGTACAACTCATGTATATTGGAGATGCACCTCGAAAAGGTGGCTTACACGAGAGGAACACCGAAAAGAAATGGCGGGCAACGTACGTTCGCGTGCGCTGTACGCGGCGGACCTCGTGACTGCGCAGCGGATCTCGCTGGAGGACGGTGTGATCTGGCTCCGCGGGGATGCGATGCGCGTCGTGCTCATCGGCGGGAACGGATCCACGGTGGACGCGCGATTCCTGCGCGAAGGTGAGTCGATTGACCTCGGGGGTTTCATCTCGTTCCTGTGTCACTTTGCTAGGGTTTGCGAGAGAATCCTTGTTACTGCGCCATTGATGGGGGTTTGCCGGAGTGTGAGGCGGTGGCGGCCCCGGCGACCGGGGCAACTACGAGGCATACGGTACATGGCACGACTGCCAGGTGGGGTGCCCCACCCCCACCCCCACCTCCGACAGATGAGCCTGGTGTCCTCGGGCATGGACCGGTCCGCCATGGGACTGATGCCCGACACGTGGAGGTGGGGCGATCGGACCGCCATGAATCGCGCGTCCCTAGGGTTTCGCCGAGGGCCGCAGGTATTAAACCGGCCGCAGGCGCGTTTCCCCCTTCTCCCATTTTAGATCTCGACGATAGCCTCTCGCATTTCTGGGTCGAGAGCCTGTGTTCCAGATCTAGGGTTCCTCATGATTTCTCGTGGTGGGAAGGCAAAATCCATGGTGATACACACTCTTTCGCTCAAGTAGCTGCTTCTTCCCCGAAGCCACTTTCACCCAACACGAGAGAGAGCAGTAAGATGAAAGAGGAGGGGTTTGGATCCTGTCGACATGGCCGTGGTGCGGGTCATTTCGATCGAGGGCGTGGGCGCGGTTATGAGCGCCATGTCTGGACGCGCAAGACGGAGACGGGGAACTCCTCGACATTGAGGGCCTCCGGATCCGGTGATGCCGATGCGAGCAGATGGGAGGAGGCAGCCGAGGGGAAGCAGGTCACCGCAACGCACCAGGGGAAGTGGGGCACGGGCAGCGGTAACACAGCTGAGCCGCGTGCGGCCGGGGCCAGCAATATCACACCTCCCATCCCGTGGCTTGCCAGATCTGTAATCTGGTAGGGCATCATACTGCTAGATGCCTGCAAGCGCTGTGTGAGAGATGTAAGAAGCGTGGATACCTTTTTGTGATTTGTGTGGAATTTTTACCTTGGGAATACACTCCTGTGATGTGTGGTTTTCAAGGGAAGGGGCAAGGGTTCTTCTATATTCCTGATCATAGTGTTGAGAAGCAGAATAGAGAGAGGATTTTTAATGTGATTGTCACCATTACAGAAGGTTCTGCCTCCACTAAGGATGTTGAGCATGAGTTGAGTGTGTATGTGGGGCAAGGGTGGCGTTGCTCTACTAGGTTTTTCGCCCCCAAGAAATTTGAAATGAGAATGCCAAATCCTAGGGAAGTTGAGCGAGCCCTGTTTGTGGAACATGTCAAAATTAAGAAGTGTGGGGTGTCAGTCAAATTTTCGCCTTGGTCTGAAAACATTGACTCTGAAGGTCTCTTGGAAACTGCTTGGGTGAGAATTGGGAGGATCCCACCAAACAAAAGGTGTGACAAAACTGTGGCATATGTTGGAGGATTAGTAGGAATTACGCTGGAGGTGGATATGGCTACCATAAACAGATCCTCTTCGGCCCGTGCCAAGATTGGATGTCACTCAGTTGATCAGCTGCCTGCCACAGCGGAAGGAGTGTTGGGAGGGCGCTTCTATAAGTTTACCTATGAAGTGGAAGAGATTTTGGTATGGAATCCTGCTGAGGAGTAGAATGTTGCTGTCACTAATTCGGGGGGCCCTACCAAACAGGATCAGACTCCTAAACGCAAAAGAGTTGATCATGAAAAAGAGGGGGATAAACCTGACTCTTCAAACACTATGAAAGATGGCAACGAATATCGTGGTGGCAAGACCTGTCGTTTGTCATCACAAGAGAAAGAGACGTCCATGTCCTCTGAAAGTGATGTGGACTCAACGCTTCTGATTGAGTCCATGGCAAAAGACTATGAGGTTTCTGGAGGTGAAAAATGCAGAAGGCTTTAGACTGGATGATAATAGATCCTGCTTCGCCGAGTGCTAACAAAGAACCTTCTACTATTCACACAGAAGTGAAGGTAAAAATGGTGCCTGTTATGCCCCGTCGCTCTTTGTCTTATGCTGCTGTGACTAGTACTAGTTGTGAGCGGGTGATGGAGGTAGAAGTTGAGGTGGATCCAGGCCTGAAGATGTACAATGATTATGTGGTACATTTGCCTTCACCTGATTATTCTTACTCCCCCTCTCGCCCCAGAGGTGGGGTTTAGGCACAACAAGCGTAACATCCAGGGATTGCAGGAGAGCATTGAGACCAAGGCCATGCACAGGGCGCAACAGAGAAATCTGGAAGGTAATTCCCATGTCCCCTGTAAGAATTATTTTGCCACGTTAAGTAATAATGAACTAGTAGACAAAGCCAAGGGGATGGGGGTTATTATTCCTGATGACGATTGTGATAGTGTTGATGTACTCAGAGAGTTAGAAAAAGTCTGGGAGAACTTAGATGAGAAGAAGAGAATTGAGGATAATACTCATGATATATTTGAGGACATGCAGGTCACTAATGCGTTGGGGAAGAGTTCTCCTATAAATCTGGCCTAGCTAGACCAGGATGAAGTGGTGTATGATAGCATCTCTTCTAGAAAGAAAAATTCTAAAAATAAAAATAAAAAGAGATTTGTGGTGAGGCTACCTAGACCTGTCACTAGAAGCCAGAGAAATGTAGCCAAAATGGAAGAGTTAGACTGTAGCCCTACATTGCCTCCTGGTAGGGCTACTAGGTCACATTTTCACAAAAAATGTTCCAAATGAGAGGTCTCATTTGGAACTGTAGGGGGGTAGGCAAGAAAGGAATGGCCACCTGCCTCTCCGACCTCATAAGTGGCCATTCCCTGGACTTTATTGGGCTACAAGAAACTATGAAGGAAAAGGTTACCCAAAAATGTCTCCGAAGGATTGATCGATTCTCGTTGTTTAGCTAGATTCCATCTTTAGGGAAGTCCGGGGGGATTCTTTGTGGGGTTAGACAAGATTCCCTAGATATTGTCTCCTGTGATAAAGACAGATATGCTCTGCAGTTAACTTTGTATGACAAGAAAAGGAAAGTTAGTTGGGGGCTGATTGTGGTTTATGGCTCGACTCATGAGGAATTTAAAGAAGATTTCCTGATTGAGCTTGCTGCTATGTGCAGTAGTATGTGTGTGCCATATATCGTGGGTGGAGACTTTAATATCCTGAGACATAGTGGTGAGAAGAATAAGAATATGCATAGTAGTAGATCTACTGATCTCTTTAATTCCATTATCAATACTTTGGGGTTACTTGAAATCCATACAAGAGGGGGGGGGGGTGTTCACCTGGACAAACAACCAGGCTCACCCCACCCTTGACAAGTTAGACCACATTTTGATGTCTGAAAGATGGGAAGATCTCACTAGTAGAAAAAGGGCCATTTGTCCCGGTTCATAAGGCCCATCTGTCCCGGTTGCGGAACCGGGACTAAAGGGTCGTTACTAATGCCCTTGGCCTTTAGTCCCGGTTCTTATACGAACCGTGACAGATGGGCCTCCATGTGGCCGCTATGGCGAGCCCAGTCAGGAGGGCCTTTAGTCCCGGTTGGTGGCACCAACCGGGACCAATAGGCATCCAGGCGTCAGCTGTTCAGGGGCTAGGGTTTTTGTTTTTTTCTAAGCGGGGGGTGGATTTGGGGTTTTTGTATGGTTAATTAAGGTGTTTCATATATTGTGTTAGGTAGCTAATTAATTAATAGAGAGAAGTGTCCTCTCTTATCTCCGTGCTTGGTCGATGCTACGTACTATACGTATAGAGAGGCCCTCGACACGCTAGCTAGTAAGAAAATGAAGGAAACCGTTAAGTACAGAAGTTCGTCATGCATACCAAGAGAAGTGATCGACCTCTCCTTCTCCGAGAGATTGGTCGAACAACAAGTTTTCGTATTATCTATCCAACGCTACTGGCTACATACATATACAATATGTAAGATCTGCTACAATCCCTAGCATCTGAAATCAAGTTCCACATGGTATTCTCCGACTTTATTGATGACGTGGTCAAGAAAGAATCCCGCTAATTCCTCTTGAATTGCTTTCATGCGATCTTCTGGTAGGAGTTCATTCCGCATCTCCCACGTTTAATTTGAAGAAGGGGGTTAATACATATATATGAATGAAACTCAATAGAAATGATGGTGTAATAAAATGAAATTGTGAATATTATTGCTTACACACATCAAATTGTCTTTTAGAGTAGCCCTGCTTATCTTTGCAAGTCGCGTTGTAGATGAACTCGCACACGTAGTATCCACAGAAATCATTCCCTTGTTCCTGCCACAAGCACTTTACGAGAAATAGAGGTCAATCAAACTGATAATGAAGCATTATAAATGGCATTGATGAAAGTAGCTAGAATCAACGGGATCGAGATGCGCGGAACTAGCTAGCTAGTACTACTTACTTTCGGGTATGTCCATCGCAGCTCCCCCGGCAGTCCCGGAGCTTGTGTGGTGAATACTTTCCAAACTCCGCGAGACAAAGAAAACAATTACTTGATATCAGGAAATGAAAAAAAAGTTGCCGATATGGTGCGATAATGATCGATTGAACTTACTTCTCACGCATTTTAGTCATGTCGGCATAGGTCTCGGGAGATTTTCGTCTTGAGTCTAAGACGGTTACTGTCCCTGCTCAAGCTTAATCTCCAGGAGAATATAGTGAAAGCTGCGCACACATGCATAACTCATCAATTACATTACTATAACCTCGCTCGAGTAATAAGGGAAACCGAATATGCCCAAGAAAGTAACACTCACTCGAAGTTGTAAGGAAAGAGTGTTTTATCTTTGTTTTGATTTACTATCAATGATTTGAGCAAGTTGGCCTCAGCATGATCGACGTTCTTTTCAACCTCAAATTTATCTATGAGATTTGTGTTAATGAACCCAATATCATACATTTCTGCTTTTCTGCACTCGATGATCTTCAATCTGCATAATATAGTGAGGATAATCATATATACATGCAATGAAAGAGCTGAGCTATATATAGAGACTTAATGACAGAAGTAGTACTTACAGACAGTAGCAAGTGACCGTTAATTTATCGAGGGCCTTTTGATTGAACCACTGGAAGAACTCAAATGGAACAGTCAACAAATCAATTCCAACGAGATCGTGCTCCTCTTTAACTCTCAGATACAGAGTATTTGTCCCCCAAGACTCTCTGCAGGTTTTCATGTACCAATCATGTAATCTTTGCATCATCGTTGTTAGAGATCTTTCATCTTTGACGAGAGGCTTCCCATACTCGTATCTGTGTTCATCCACCTCCAAGAAATCATAATGTACATCGTCGGGCAGGTAATCTCCAAGATTTCTATAACCGGGCACCATCCCCGGATCATTAGCGACGATATCGCTAGACACCTTGAGCGGGGGGCACGATTGGTCCGCTTGTTCGCCGAGATGGGCAATTTTTTTCCCAACTCGTCGTTCTACTAACCTTCAATCATTGATAGTATTTCCCGAGTTCCGCTTCGATATATAACTTTGTAGTAATGCGCTCATAGTTGGTTTTCGGCGGAGACTTTGGTGGTTTCCTCTGGGCATCGAGTGTGCGCTTTGCTTTCACCCGGTCTACCTTATCCTCCGGAGGTGGATGTCTCTTTGCTTTCACCCCTTCAAAGAAGCCATTCGCTTCTTTTTCCACGATCTTCGCGTTTTCTTCCATGGTCCTCTCGTATGGTAACTTCTCTAGAGGCTTGAGAGGTGGACCGAATCTGTATTGCCTGCTTCTGGTTGTACTGCTAGACGCCAGAGCAGACGGAGCGGCTGCGGCTGTCTTCTTTCGTGCTTGCTTACGAGGCGGAGGAGAAGGACTACGACGCGCCGGAGCAGCCGGTGTTGGGGAACGTAGTAATTTCAAAAATTTCCTACGCACACGCAAGATCATGGTGATGCATAGCAACGAGAGAGGAGAGTGTTGTCTACTTACCCTCGTAGATCGAAAGCGGAAGCGTTAGCACAACGCGGTTGATATAGTCATACGTCTTCACGGCCCGACCGATCAAGCACCGAAACTACGGCACCTCCGAGTTCTAGCTCACGTTCAGCTCGATGACGATCCTCGGACTCCGATCCAGCAAAGTGTCGGGGAAGAGTTCCGTCAGCACGACGGCGTGGAGATAATCTTGATCTTCTACCGTCGCAGGGCTTCGCCTAAGCACCGCTACAATATTATCGAGGATTATGGTGGAGGGGGGCACCGCACACGGCTAACAGAACGATCACGAAGATCAACTTGTGTGTCTAGAGGTGCCCCTGCCCCTGTATATAAAGGAGCAAGGGGGAGAGGCCGGCCGGCCTTGGGGCGCGCCAAGGAGGGGGGAGTCCTCCTAGTAGGAGTAGGACTCCCCTTTCCTAGTCCAATTAGGAAGAGAGAAGGGGGAAGGAAAGAGAGGGAAAGAGGGGCCGTGCCCCCCTCCCCTGGTCCAATTCAGACTCCCCATGGGAGGGGGCACGCCACCTCCTGGGCTGCTGCCCTCTCTCTCCCCTCAGGCCCACTAAGGCCCAATACTTCCCCGGGGGGTTCCGGTAACCCTTCCGGCACTCCGGTTTTCTCCGAAATCACCCGAAACACTTCCGGTGTCCGAATATAGCCGTCCAATATATCGATCTTTATGTCTTGACCATTTCGAGACTCCTCGTCATGTCCGTGATCATATCCGAGACTCCGAACAACCTTTGGTACATCAAAATATATAAACTCATAATGAAACTGTCATCGTAACGTTAAGCGTGCGGACCCTACGGGTTCGAGAATAATGTAGACATGACCGAGACACGTCTCCGGTCAATAACCAATAGCGGAACCTGGATGCTCATATTGGCTCCTACATATTCTACGAAGATCTTTTATCGGTCAGACCGCATAACAACATATGTTGTTCCCTTTGTCATCGGTATGTTACTTGCCCGAGATTTGATCGTCGGTATCTCAATACCTAGTTCAATCTCGTTACCGGCAAGTCTCTTTACTCGTTCCGTAATACATCATCCCGCAGCTAACTTATTAGTTGCAATGCTTGCAAGGCTTATGTGATGTGTATTACCGAGAGAGCCCAGAGATACCTCTCCGACAATTGGAGTGACACATCCTAATCTCGAAATACGCCAACCCAACAAGTACCTTCGGAGACACCTGTAGAGCACCTTTATAATCACCCAGTTACGTTGTGATGTTTGGTAGCACACAAAGTGTTCCTCCGGTAAACGGGAGTTGCATAATCTCATAGTCATAGGAACATGTATAAGTCATGAAGAAAGCAATAGCAACAAACTAAACGATCAAGTGCTAAGCTAACGAAATGGGTCAAGTCAATCACATCATTCTCCTAATGATGTGATCACGTTAATCAAATGACAACTCATGTCTATGGCTAGGAAACTTAACCATCTTCGATCAACGAGCTAGTCAAGTAGAGGCATACTAGTGACACTATGTTTGTCTATGTATTCACACATGTATTATGTTTCCGGTTAATACAATTCTAGCATGAATAATAAACATTTATCATGATACAAGGAAATAAATAATAACTTTATTATTGCCTCTAGGGAATATTTCCTTCAGTCTCCCACTTGCACTAGAGTCAATAATCTAGATTACATAGTAATGATTCTAACACCCATGGAGCCTTGGTGCTGATCATGTTTTGCTCATGGAAGAGGCTTAGTCAGCGGGTCTGCAACATTCAGATCCGTATGTATCTTGCAAATTTCTATGTCTCCCACTTGGACTAAATCCCGAATGGAATTGAAGCGTCTCTTGATGTGCTTGGTTCTCTTGTGAAATCTGGATTCCTTTGCCAAGGCAATTGCACCAGTATTGTCACAAAAGATTTTCATTGGACCCGATGCACTAGGTATGACACCTAGATCGGATATGAACTCCTTCATCCAGACTCCTTCATTTGCTGCTTCCGAAGCAGCTATGTACTCTGCTTCACATGTAGATCCCGCCACGACGCTTTGTTTTGAACTGCACCAACTGACAGCTCCTCCGTTTAGTAAAAATACGTATCCGGTTTGCGATTTAGAATCGTCCGGATCAGTGTCAAAGCTTGCATCAACGTAACCATTTACGATGAGCTCTTTGTCACCTCGATATATGAGAAACATATCCTTAGTCCTTTTCAGGTATTTCAGGATGTTCTTGACCGCTGTCCAGTGATCCACTCCTGGATTACTTTGGTACCTCCCTGCTAGACTTATAGCAAGGCACACATCAGGTCTGGTACACAACATTGCATACATGATAGAGCCTATGGCTGAAGCATAGGGAACATCTTTCATTTTCTCTCTATCTTCTGCGGTGGTCGGACATTGAGTCTTACTCAACTTCACACCTTGTAACACAGGAAAGAACCCTTTCTTTGCTTGATCCATTTTGAACTTCTTCAAAACCTTGTCATGGTATGTGCTTTGTGAAAGTCCAATTAAGCGTCTTGATCTATCTCTATAGATCTTAATGCCCAATATGTAAGCAGCTTCACCGAGGTCTTTCATTGAAAAACTCTTATTCAAGTATCCCTTTATGCTATCCAGAAATTCTATATTATTTCCAATCAATAATATGTCATCCACATATAATATTAGAAATCCTACAGAGCTCCCACTCACTTCTTTGTAAATACCGGCTTCTCCAAAAGTCTGTATAAAACCAAATGCTTTGATCACACTATCAAAGCGTTTATTCCAACTCCAAGAGGCTTGCACCAGTCCATAAATGGATCGCTGGAGCTTGCACACTTTGTTAGCTCGCTTTGGATCGACAAAACCTTCTGGTTGCATCATATACAACTCTTTTTCCAGAAATCCATTCAGGAATGCAGTTTTGACATCCATTTGCCAAATTTCATAATCATAAAATGCGGCAATTGCTAACATGATTCGGACAGACTTAAGCATCGCTACAGATGAGAAGGTCTCATCGTAGTCAATCCCTTGAACTTGTCGAAAACCTTTTGCAACAAGTCGAGCTTTATAGACAGTAACATTACCGTCAGCGTCAGTCTTCTTGAAGATCCATTTATTCTCAATTGCTTGCCGATCAACGGGCAAGTCAACCAAAGTCCACACTTTGTTCTCATACATGGATCCCATCTCAGATTTCATGGCTTCTAGCCATTTTGCGGAATCTGGGCTCACCATCGCTTCTTCATAGTTCGTAGGTTCATCATGATCTTGTAGCATGACTTCCAGAACAGGATTACCGTACCACTCTGGTGCGGATCTTACTCTGGATGATCTACGAGGTTCGGTAGTAACTTGATCTGAAGTTTCATGATCATTATCATTAGCTTCCTCACTAATTGGTGTAAGTGTCATAGAAACTGGTTTCTGTGATGTACTACTTTCCAATAAGGGAGCAGGTATAGTTACCTCATCAAGTTCTACTTTTCTCCCACTCACTTCTTTCGAGAGAAACTCCTTCTCTAGAAAAACTCCGAATTTAGCAACAAAAGTCTTGCCTTCGGATCTGTGATAGAAGGTGTACCCAACAGTCTCCTTTGGGTATCCTATGAAGACACATTTCTTTGATTTGGGTTCGAGCTTATCAGGTTGAAGCTTTTTCACATAAGCATCGCAGCCCCAAACTTTTAGAAACGACAACTTTGGTTTCTTGCCAAACCACAGTTCATAAGGCGTCGTCTCAACGGATTTCGATGGTGTCCTATTTAACGTGAATGCAGCTGTCTCTAAAGCATAACCCCAAAACGATAACGGTAAATTAGTAAGAGACATCATAGATCGCACCATATCTAATAAAGTACGATTACGACGTTCGGACACACCATTACGCTGTGGTGTTCCGGGTGGCGTGAGTTGCGAAACTATTCCGCATTGTTTCAAATGTAGACCAAACTCGTAACTCAAATATTCTCCTTCACGATCAGATCGTAGAAACTTTATTTTCTTGTTACGATGATTTTCAACTTCACTCTGAAATTCTTTAAACTTTTCAAATGTTTCAGACTTATGTTTCATTAAGTAGATATACCCATATCTGCTTAAATCATCTGTAAAGGTGAGAAAATAACGATATCCGCGACGAGCCTCAACATTCATTGGACCACATACATCTGTATGTATGATTTCCAACAAATACGTTGCTCTCTCCATAGTACCAGAGAACGGTGTTTTAGTCATCTTACCCATTTGGCACGGTTCGCAAGTACCAAGTGATTCATAATCAAGTGGTTCCAAAAGTCCATCAGTATGGAGTTTCTTCATGCGCTTTACACCGATATGACCTAAACGGCAGTGCCACAAATAAGTTGCACTATCATTATCAACTCTGCATCTTTTGATTTCAACATTATGAATATGTGTATCACTACTATCAAGATTCATCAAAAATAGACCACTCTTCAAGGGTGCATGAGCATAAAAGATATTACTCATATAAATAGAACAACCATTATTCTCTGATTTAAATGAATAACCGTCTCGCATCAAACAAGATCCAGATATAATGTTCATGCTCAACGCTGGCACCAAATAACAATTATTTAGGTCTAATACTAATCCCGAAGGTAGATGTAGAGGTAGCGTGCCGACCACGATCACATCGACTTTGGAACCATTTCCCACGCGCATCGTCACCTCGTCCTTAGCCAATCTTCCCTTGATCCGTAGCCCCTGTTTCGAGTTGCAAATGTTAGCAACAGAACCAGTATCAAATACCCAGGTGCTACTGCGAGCATTAGTAAGGTACACATCAATAACATGTATATCACATATACCTTTGTTCACTTTGCCATCCTTCTTATCTGTCAAATACTTGGGGCAGTTCCGCTTCCAGTGACCAGTCTGCTTGCAGTAGAAGCACTCAGTTTCAGGTTTAGGTCCAGACTTGGGTTTCTTCTCCTGAGCAGCAACTTGTTTGCTGTTCTTCTTGAAGTTCCCTTTATTCTTCCCTTTGCCCTTTTTCTTGAAACTGGTGGTCTTATTGACCATCAACACTTGATGCTCCTTCTTGATTTCTACCTTCGCGGCTTTTAGCATTGCAAAGAGCTCAGGAATAGTCTTATTCATCCCTTGCATATTATAGTTCATCATGAAGCTTTTGTAGCTTGGTGGCACTGATTGAAAAACTCTGTCAATGACACTATCAACAGGAAAATTAACCCCCAGTTGAGTCAAGTGATTATGATACCCAGACATTTTGAGTATATGTTCACTGACAGAACTATTCTCCTCCATCTTGCAGCTATAGAACTTATTGGAGACTTCATATCTCTCAATCCGGGCATTTGCTTGAAATATTAACTTCAACTCCTCGAACATCTCATATGCTCCATGACGTTCAAAACGTCGTTGAAGACCCGGTTCTAAGCCGCAAAGCATGGCACACTGAACTATCGAGTAGTCATCAGCTTTGCTCTGCCAGACGTTCATAACATCTGGTGTTGCTCCTGCAGCAGGCTTGGCACTTAGCGGTGCTTCCAGGACGTAATTCTTCTGTGCAGCAATGAGAATAATCCTCAAGTTATGGACCCAGTCCGTGTAATTGCTACCATCATCTTTCAACTTTGCTTTCTCAAGGAACGCATTAAAATTCAACGGAACAACAGCACGAGCCATCTATCTACAATCAAACATAGACAAGCAAGGTACTAGCAGGTACTAAGTTCATGATAAATTTAAGTTCAATTAATCATATTACTTAAGAACTCCCACTTAGAAAGATATCCCTCTAATCCTCTAAGTGATCACGTGATCCAAATCAACTAAACCATGTCCGATCATCACGTGAGATGGAGTAGTATCAATGGTGAACATCAATATGTTGATCATATCTACTATATGGTTCACGCTCGACCTTTCGGTCTCCGTGTTCTGAGGCCATATCTGTTATATGCTAGGCTCGTCAAGTTAAACCTGAGTATTCCGCGTGTGCAACTGTTTTGCACCCGTTGTATTTGAACGTAGAGCCTATCACACCCGATCATCACGTGGTGTCTCAGCACGAATAACTTTCGCAACGGTGCATATTCAGGGAGAACACTTATACTTTGATAATTTAGTGAGGGATCATCTTATAATGCTACCGCCAATCAAAACAAGATAACAAGCATAAAATATAAACATCACATGCAATCAATATAAGTGAGATGATATGGCCATCATCATCTTGTACTTGTGATCTCCATCTCCGAAGTACCGTCATGATCACCATCGTCACCGGCGTGACACATTGATCTCCATCGTAGCATCGTTGTCGTCTCGCCAATCTTATGCTTCCACGACTATCGCTACCGCTTAGTGATAAAGTAAAGCATTACAGCGCGATTGCATTGCATACAATAAAGCGACAACCATATGGCTCCTGCCAGTTGCCGATAACTCGGTTACAAAACATGATCATCTCATACAATAAAATTTAGCATCATGTCTTGACCATATCACATCACAACATGCCCTGCAAAAACAAGTTAGACGTCCTCTACTTTTGTTGTTGCAAGTTTTACGTTGTTGCTACGGGCTTAGCAAGAACCGTTCTTACCTACGCATCAAAACCACAATGATAGTTTCTCAAGTTGGTGTTGTTTTAACCTTCGCAAGGACCGGGCATAGCCACACTCGGTTCAACTAAAGTTGGAAAAACTGACACCCGCCAGCCACCTGTGTGCAAAGCACGTCGGTAGAACCAGTCTCGCGTAAGCGTACGGTCATGTCGGTCCGGGCCGCTTCATCCAACAATACCGCCGAACCAAAGTATGACATGCTGGTAAGCAGTATGACTTATATCGCCCACAACTCACTTGTGTTATCCTCGTGCATAACATCAACGCATGAAACCTAGGCTCAAATGCCACTGTTGGGGAACGTAGTAATTTCAAAAATTTCCTACGCACACGCAAGATCAAGGTGATGCATAGCAACGAGAGAGGAGAGTGTTGTCTACGTACCCTCGTAGACCGAGAGCGGAAGCGTTAGCACAACGCGGTTGATGTAGTCGTACGTCTTCACGGCCCGACCGATCAAGCACCGAAACTACGGCACCTCCGAGTTCTAGCACACGTTCAGCTCGATGACGATCCCCGGACTCTGATCCAGCAAAGTGTCGGGGAAGAGTTCCGTCAGCACGATGGCGTGGTGACGATCTTGATGTTCTACCGTCGCAGGGCTTCGCCTAAGCACCGCTACAATATTATCGAGGATTATGGTGGAGTGGGGCACCGCACACGGCTAAGAGAACGATCACGAAAATCAACTTGTGTCTCTAGAGGTGCCCCCTGCCCCTGTATATAAAGGAGCAAGGGGGAGAGGCCGGCCGTCCCTTGGGGCACGCCAAGGAGGGGGGAGTCCTCCTTCTAGTAGGAGTAGGACTCCCCTTTCCTAGTCCAATTAGGAAGAGAGAAGGGGGAAGGAAAGAGAGGGAGAGGGAGAGGGAAAGAGGGGCCGCGCCCACCCTCCCCTAGTCCAATTCGGACTCCCCATGGGAGGGGGCACGCCACCTCCTGGGCTGCTGCCCTCTCTCTCCCCTCAGGCCCACTAAGGCCCAATACTTCCCCGGGGGGTTCCGGTAACCCTTCCGGCACTCCGGTTTTCTTCGAAATCACCCAAAACACTTACGGTGTCTGAATATAGCCGTCCAATATATCGATCTTTATGTCTTGACCATTTCGAGACTCCTCGTCATGTCCGTGATCATATCCGGGACTCCGAACAACCTTTGGTACATCAAAATATATAAACTCATAATGAAACTGTCATCGTAACGTTAAGCGTGCGGACCCTACGGGTTCGAGAATAATGTAGACATGACCGAGACACGTCTCCGGTCAATAACCAATAGCGGAACCTGGATGCTCATATTGGCTCCTACATATTCTACGAAGATCTTTTATCGGTCAGACCGCATAACAACATATGTTGTTCCCTTTGTCATCGGTATGTTACTTGCCCGAGATTTGGTCATCGGTATCTCAATACCTAGTTCAATCTCGTTACCGGCAAGTCTCTTTACTCGTTCCATAATACATCATCCCGCAGCTAACTTATTAGTTGCAATGCTTGCAAGGCTTATGTGATGTGTATTACCGAGAGGGCCCAGAGATACCTCTCCGACAATCGGAGTGACAAATCCTAATCTCGAAATACGCCAACGCAACAAGTACCTTCGGAGACACCTGTAGAGCACCTTTATAATCACCCAGTTACATTGTGATGTTTGGTAGCACACAAAGTGTTCCTCCGGTAAACGGGAGTTGCATAATCTCATAGTCATAGAAACATGTATAAGTCATGAAGAAAGCAATAGCAACAAACTAAACGATCAAGTTCTAAGCTAACAAAATGGGTCAAGTCAATCACATCATTCTCCTAATGATGTGATCCCGTTAATCAAATGACAACTCATGTCTATGGCTAGGAAACTTAACCATCTTCGATCAACGAGCTAGTCAAGTAGAGGCATACTAGTGACACTATGTTTGTCTATGTATTCACACATGTATTATGTTTCCGGTTAATACAATTCTAGCATGAATAATAAACATTTATCATGATATACGGAAATAAATAATAACTTTATTATTGCCTCTAGGGCATATTTCCTTCAGCCGGGGCGGCGGCTGGTCTCTTCCGCCCTTGCTCGGGCGCGCCGGCGTAGGCGGAGAAGAAGGCGGAGTGCCGCCATGTGCCGGAGAAGGAGGCTGGTGGCTGCTCGGGCGCGCCGGCGCAGGCGGAGAAGGAGGCGGAGTGCCGCCACACGCCGGAGAAGGAGGCTGAGTGCCCTGATCACTCGCCGGAGGAGGAGGCGGTGGAGGAGGCGGAGTGCCCTGACTCGCCGGAGGAGGAGAGGAGGCGGAGGCGTCCAGTTCAGAAGGTTGATGAGCTCATTCCGCCATAGGCATGGAGTCTTTAGAGCAGAACCCAGCCGAGTCTCCCCGTCACCCGTAGGGTGGTCAAGCTGGAGATCGTCAAATCCTTCTGTGATTTCATCGACCATCACCCTAGCATATCCTTCTGGAATCGGCCGGCAGTGAAGAGTTGCGCCAGGTTCAGGACGTGCAACAGAGCCAACAGCCGCCTTGACTTTCATATTCATCCATTGCGTCATAAGGTGGCAATTGTGAGACTTCGTGATTAAGTCCACGGGGTAGCTAGCAGGTGCCGTAAAGACAAGCTCCTGAAGCAGCTCCATGGAAGCCACGCTGCTTCTCCGCTGAGATGGCGGGGTAGCTTCGGGTGTAGCAGCTTTGGCAGGTCGCACGCTGCGGGCCTCGTCTCGTTCCTCTAGCGCTTGTACCCTTGCGTGTAGCGCCTGTAGTTGGGTCAGCTCCTTTTTCTTCTTCCTCTCCCGGCGTTTGTAACCGCCTGCGTCGGGAAATCCAGCCTTCTACGAAAGGGAGCCTGGCGTGCCTCGTGTCCGCCCGGGGTGCTCAGGATTCCTAAGGGCCTCTATGAGCTCGTCATTCTCTCTGTCCGGAACGAACGTCCCTTGCTGCGCCTTTTCGATATGCTCCTGAAGCTTCACGATGGGTGTGTTCAGCTGCTCGTTGGTCCAAACGAACTTCCCTGTTACAGGGTCCAATTTTCCCCCAACCCCTAAGAACCAAGTCCTGCAATGGTCTGGCCAGTGTCGCGTCTCTGGTTCGATCCCTTTAGCAATGAGGTCATTCTCAGCCTTGTCCCACAACGGCCGGGCTTTCAGGTAGCCACCTGACCCCGTGCGATGGTGATGCTTCTTCTTTGCAGCATTTTTCTTGTTTGTCGCTGACATCTTCGCTGCTCTCTCAGATTTCTTTTTGGTGACAAATGCGGACCACTGATCTTTGATCTTCTCAAATCGACCGATGAATTCGGGAGTCTTGTCTTGGTCGACAAACGGTGATTTCAGCTCATTCTTCCACCTCCTGAATAGCTCAGCCATCTTCTTGAGAGCATAAGCCTTGATCATTGGCTTTTTAACTGGATTCTCCGGATCCTCCTCTGGCGGGAAGGTGAAATTTTCCTGCAGCGCCGTCCAAAGATCAGCTTTCTGCCTATCGCTAACATAAGACACTGATACGTCTCCGTCGTATCTACTTTTTCAAACACGTTTGCCCTTGTTTTGGACTCTAACTTGCATGATTTGAATGGAACTAACCCGGACTGGCGCTGTTTTCAGCAAAATTACCATGGTGTTATTTATGTGCAGAAACAAACGTTCTCGGAATGACCTGAAACTTCACGGAGAAACTTTTTGGAAAATATAAAAAAACCTGCAAAAGATGAAGGCCAGGGGGCCCACCACCTGCCATGAGGGTGGGGGCGCGCCTGCCCCCCTAGGGCGTGCCCCCTACCTCATGGGCCCCTGGAGCTCCTCCGACTCCAACTCCAACTCTATACATTGTGTTTCAGGGAGAAAAAAAATCAGAGAGAAGAATTCATCGCGTTTTACGATACGGAGCCGCCGCCAAGCCCTAAAACCTCTCGGGAGGGCTGATCTGGAGTCCGTTCGGGGCTCCGGAGAGGGGAATCCGTCTCCATCGTCATCATCAACCATCCTCCATCACCAATTTCATGATGCTCACCGCCGTGCGTGAGTAATTCCATCGTAGGCTTGCTGGACGGTGATGGGTTGGATGGGATCTATCATGTAATCGAGTTAGTTTTGTTAGGGTTTGATCCCTAGTATCCACTATGTTCTGAGATTGATGTTGCTATGACTTTGCTATGCTTAATGCTTGTCAATAGGGCCCGAGTGCCATGATTTCAGATCGGAACCTATTATGTTTTCATCAATATATGAGTGTTCTTGATCCTATCTTGCAAGTCTATAGTCACCTATTATGTGTTATGATCCATTAACCCCGAAGTGACAATAATCGGGATACTTACCATAGTTTGAGGAGTTCATGTATTCACTATGTGTTAATGCTTTGTTCCGGTACTCTATTAAAAGGAGGCCTTAATATCCCTTAGTTTCCGTAAGGACCCCGCTGCCACGGGAGGGTAGGACAAAAGATGTCATGCAAGTTCTTTTTCATAAGCACGTATGACTATGTTCGGAATACATGCCTACATTACATTGATGAACTGGAGCTAGTTCTGTGTCACCCTAGGTTATGACTGTTACATGATGAACCACATCCGGCATAATTCTCCATCACTGATCCATTGCCTATGAGCTTTCCATACATTGTTCTTCGCTTATTTACTTTCCCGTTGCTATTGCTATCATCACTACAAAATACCAAAAACATTACTTTTACTACTGTCACCTTTTGCTACTGTTACCACTACTATCATATTACTTTGCTACTAAAAACTTTGCTGCAGATACTAAGTTTCCAGGTGTGGTTGAATTGACAACTCAGCTGCTAATACTTGAGAGTATTCTTTGGCTCCCCTTGTGTCGAATCAATCAATTTGGGTTGAATACTTTACCCTCGAAAACTGTTGCGATCCCCTATACTTGTGGGCTATCAAGACTATTTTCTAGCGCCGTTGCCGGGGAGCATAGCTCTATTATTTGAGTCACTTGGGATTTATATCTGCTTATCATTATGAAGAACTTGAAAGATCCAAGAACCAGTATTTATCCCTCAACTACGAGCGGAGGTAAGGAACTGCCATCTAGCTCTGCACTTGATTCACCTTCTGTTTTAAGTAAGCTTGCGACACCTAAACCTGCTTCTGCTATTCGTTCTGATATGTCACATGTTATTGATGATGCCACTTCTGCTATACATGATACTTATGATGAAACTACTTCTATGCTTGATACTACTGTGCCACTTGGCGAATTTCTTGATGAACAACTTGCTAGGGCTAGAGAGATTGAAAATATTGAATCTGGTAATACTGATGAAAGTGATGATGAAGAATCACTTGTTATTCCTGAGGGTTATGTTTTTTAGAAAGAAGCTTCTTTAGCTATTTTAGCTTGCAAAGATAGATACGAACTTAAGAGGTTATTAGCTAAATGGAACAAGCAATCTCTAAATGCTAGAATGAAACCTGACCCTGCTTTTGCTACTTCACCTATCTGTGTTACCAATAAGGATTATGAATTCTCTGTTGATCCTGATATAATTACTTTAGTTGAATCTGATCCTTTTCATGGTTATGAATATGAAACTGTTGTGGCACATCTTACTAAATTAAATGATATAGCCACCCTGTTCACGACTGATGAGAGAACTCGTTACTTTTATATCCTTAAAATATTTCCGTTCTCATTAAAGGGTGATGCTAAGATATATGGTTTAATTCTCTTGATCCTGTTGTGTGCGTAGTCCCCAGGATATGATTTATTACTTCTCTGCTAAATATTTCCCTGCTCATAAGAAAACAAGCTGCTTTAAGGGATATATAATAATTTTGTGCAAATGAAGAAGAGAGTCTCCCACAAGCTTGGGGGAGGCTTCTCCAATTACTTGCTTTGCCTGATCATCCTCTTAAGAAAAATTGAAATACTTGATATCTTTTATAATGGACTAACGATGCTTCCAGAGTTACCTGGATAATAGTTGTGCTGGTTCTGTTTTCAGGGAAAGAACACCGGATGAAGCTGAAATTCTATTGAATAATATGTTGACAAATGAAAATAATTGGACACCTCCGGAGCCAATTCCTGAGCCTATTCCTAAACCAACTCCGAAGAAGAGGGGTATTCTATTTCTCAGTCCTGGAGATATGCAAGAGGCAAAGAAATCTATGAAAGAAAAAGGTATTAAAGCTGAAGATGTTAAGAATTTACCTCCTATTGAAGAAATACACGGTCTTAATTTACCGCCTGTTGAAGAAACATATGATTTTAATCCTTTACCTATTGAAGAAACTCATGGTCTTGATAACCCAACACAGGTAGTAAAGGTAAATTCTCTCTATAGATATGATAAAGCTGAAATCCCATTTACTAAGTTTGCTAGCCCATGCTTAGATGAGTTTGATAAATTTATGGTTAAGCAAGAAGACTTTAATGCTTATTTTGGTAGACAATTGAAATACAATTCAAATATGCTTGAACACTTGGGTGATTATATGGCCAATGTCAAATGTGAACTTAAACTTATTAGTAAACATGCTTCTATGGTTACCACTCAAGTAGAACAAGTACTTAAAGCTCAAAATGATTTGCTCAATGAATTGAATAGTAAGGATAATGACAATGCTGTTAGAGTTATGACTAGAGGTGATAAAATGACTCAGGAACCTTTGTATCCTGAAGGCCACCCTAAGAGAATTGAGCAAGATTCTCAGAGAAATAATATAGATGCACCTAGTCCTTCTAATAGGAAGAAAAAGAAAAATGATAGGACTTTCCATGCTTCTAGTGAACCTATTATTGAAACACCTGAGAATCCAAAAGATATTTCTATCTCTGATGTTGAAACACAATCTACTAATGAACCTGAAACTAGTGATAATGTTAATAATAATGTTCATGATGATGCTCAACCTAGTAATGATAATGATATAGAAATTGAACCTGTTGTTGATCTTGATAACCCACAATCAAAGAATCAATGTTATGATAAGAAATACTTTGTTGCTAGGAAACACGGTAAGGAAAGAGAGCCTTGGGTTCAGAAACCCATGCCTTTTCCTCCCAAACAATCCAAGAAAAAGGATGATGAGGATGTTGAGCACTTTGCTGAAATGATTAGACCTATCTTTTTGCGTATGCGATTAACTGATATGCTCAGGATGAATCCTTATGCTAAGTATATGAAAGATATTGTTACAAATAAAAGAAAGATACCGGAAGCTGAAATTTCCACCATGCTTGCTAATTATACTTTTAAGGGTAGAATACCAAAGAAACTTGGAGATCCAGGAGTACCCACTATACCATGCTCCATTAAAAGAAACTATGTTAAAACTACTTTATGTGATCTTGGAGCCGGTGTTAGTGTTATGCCTCTCTCTTTATATGGTAGACTTGATTTGAATAAGTTAACACCTACTGAAATATCTTTGCAAATGGCTGATAAATCAACTGCTATACCTGTCGGTATTTGTGAGGATGTGCCTGTTGTAGTTGCAAATGTTACTATTTTAACGGACTTTGTTATTCTTGATATTCCCGAGGACGATAGTATGTCTATTATTCTTGGAAGACCCTTTTTGAATACTGCAGGGGCTGTCATTGATTGCACTAAAGGCAATGTGATGTCTACTACACAACCTTCTTCTTGTAGACGTTGTTGGGCCTCCAAGTGCAGAGGTTTGTAGGACAGTAGCAAATTTCCCTCAAGTGGATGTCCTAAGGTTTATCAATCCATAGGATGCGTAGGATGAAGATGGTCTCTCTCAAGCAACCCTGCAACCAAATAACAAAGAGTCTCTTGTGTCCCCAACACACCCAATACAATGGTAAATTGTATAGGTGCACTAGTTCGGCGAAGAGATGGTGATACAAGTCGTATATGGATGGTAGACAAAGGTATTTGTAATCTGAAATTATAAAAACAGCAAGGTAACGAATGAACAAAGTGAGCATAAACGGTAATGCAATGCGTGGAAATAAGGCCTAGGGTTCATACTTTCGCTAGTGTAAGTTCCCTCAACAATAATAACATAATTGGATCACATAACTATCCCTCAACATGCAACAAAGAGTCGCTCCAAAGTCACTAATAGCAGAGAACAAACAAAGAGATTATGGTAGGGTACGAAACCACCTCAAAGTTATTCTTTCCAATCAATCCATTGGGCTATTCCTATAAGTGTCACAAACAGCCCTAGAGTTCGTACTAGAATAACACCTTAAGACACAAATCAACCAAAACCCTAATGTCACCTAGATACTCCAATGTCACCTCAAGTATCCGTGGGCATGATTATACGATATGCATCACACAATCTCAGATTCATCTATTCAACCAACACATAGGACCTCAAAGAGTGTCCCAAAGTTTTTACCGGAGAATCACGACGAAAACGTGTGCCAACCCCTATGCATAGGTTCATGGGTGGAACCCGCAAGTTGGTCACCAAAACATACATCAAGTGAATCACGTGATATCCCATTGTCACCACAGATACGCACGGCAAGACATACATCAAGTGTTCTCAAATCTTTAATGACCCAATCCAATAAGATTACTTCAAAGGGGAAACTCAATTCATTACAAGAGAGAAGAGGGAGAGGAGAAACATAAGATCCAACTATAATAGCAAAGCTCGCGATACATCAAGATCGTATCACCTCAAGAACACGAGAGAGAGAGAGAGAGAGAGAGAGATCAAACACATAGCTACTAGTACATACCCTCAGCCCCGAGGGAGAACTACTCCCTCCTCGTCTTGGAGAGCACCGGGATGATGAAGATGGCCACCGGAGAAGGATTGCCCCCTCCGGCAGGGTGCCGGAACGGGTCTAGATTGGCTTTCGGTGCCTACGGAGGCTTCTGGCGGCGGAACTCCCGATCTATTGTCTCCCGGATGTTTTTAGGGTATATGGAGATATATAGGCAGAAGAAATACGTCAGGGGGCCACGAGGGGCCCACGAGGGTGGAGGGCGTGCCCTAGGGGGGTGGGCGCACCCTCCTACCTCGTGGCCTCCTCAAAGGTCCCCTGACGTGCACTCCAAGTCTTATGGGCTTCTTTCCTTCCAAAAATGAGTTCCGTGAAGTTTCAGGTCAATTGGACTCCGTTTGATTTTCCTTTTCTTCGAAAGCCTAAAACAAGGTAAAAACAGAAACTGGCACTGGGTTAATAGGTTCGTCCCAAAAATGATATAGAAGTGTATAATAAAGCCCATAAACATCCAAAATAGTAGATAATATAGCATGGAGCAATCAAAAATTATAGATACGTTGGAGACGTATCACAATGTCACTTTTCATGTTAATGGTAATGAGCATACGGTACACTTTCCGAGGAAACAACCTCAAGTCCACAGTATCAACTCTATTGGAAAGATTCCATCGATTATATTTGGAGGTTTTGAATTTCCTCTTCCTAATGTCAAGAAGAAATATGATATTCTTATTATTGGGGATGTGCATATCCCCGTTGAGGTGACATAGTGTTATTCGAAATTTCTCCGGTTCCATGTTATTCGGAATGAGTTCTTTAACAAGACTTGATCAAACTTGTTAGTTGATTCCTTTTGATGAGCATGAGATGGATGAAACTAGAAGGCACAACCTTCTGTACCGCACTTTTACTTTCTGTTATTTATATTAAATAAAATAAAAATAAATATTTTTTTTGTCTGTTATCTAATTACCCGTGCAATATAAAAATACCCCGAAAATAAAAGTTCTCCAAATGCCCTGAAATTTAAATATGATTTTTTCTAGAATATTTGAGAATATTTGGCACTGAGAACACAGCAGGGGGTCAACCACCTGCCCACGAGGGTGGAGGGCGCGCCCCCTGCCTCACGGGCCCACGGTGGCCCTCCTCCACTTATCCTTTCACCCACACACTCCTTCTTCCTCCCCCAAACACGAATATCCAGCTCAAACCCGAGTCCAAGCTCATTTTGTTGCCATTTTCGATCTCCTTGCTCAAAGCACCTCTCACAAAACTGCTTGGGGAGATTGTTCCTTGGTATGTGACTCCTTCGTTGGTCCAGTTAGTTTTTGTTCTAGTGCTTTATTCATTGCAAATTTTTGCTTCTTATGTGACCCTGTTCTTGAGCTTACATGTCAAATTTATATGGTCAAAAGTAGTTTTGATGCATGATATAGGCCCTAGGCACTTGTAGGAGTAGTTGCTATCAATATAATTGAGTTTGGTTTACTTTTATTTTGAAGTTACTAAAAAAATTTCAGAATTTTTCAGAGGAAGAAATATGCTTAGGAAAATGTTCTGGGTGGTTCTTCAAGGAAGCAAGGACCCTGGCTTGGAATGGATCTTGTGCGTCCTTATGAGTGGCCTTCTGAAAACTTTATGGATCAAGCAGGAATTAAGGAAGAATTCAACGCATATTTGCGTAACGCCGATCTTGTGAGCTTCGAGGAAGATATGTGCAGCCAGTATCACAATCTCACTAGTACCTTTGTGAGGAGGTTTGAATTTTCATCTTCACGTAATTCTCCAACTGTCCTGTTTGATCTCTATGAAAATTCTTATACTATGGACTTAGAGGATTTTACCACTCCTTGCAAACTTCCACAATGGGGTAGTATAAGGGATCCTCGCAAATCTGCATTTAGAGATTTTCTTGCTAGTATAACTGTGGGAGAATCTAGAGATATAACACAAGCCACCATAGGGAGCATTCACTTTCCTGCTATACATTATTTTGCTCTCTTCATAGGTAGATGCATTAATGGTAAAGATGAGGCATGTCACATGTGTGTCCCTGACCTCAGTATTCTTAGGAGTGCCGTGTTAGGAGATAAATCTTATAATTTGGGAGCCATTGTTGCACGTAGGTTGGATCTTAATAGATTTAATGGAGATTTCTTTGGAGGAATTTATGCAACCCTCATGGCTAATTTTCTTGGTATAGCCATACGCGAAGATGATATTGAATTACCTCCTGCTTACCTAGACATTAATGCTATAGTTCACCACCAATTTGTCGAAAGGAATGAAACACCTCTCCAGTATCGACTAATCTTTGACAGACGTCGTGCTGTCCATATTACTCTCCCTACTCCTGCCTTCTTTGATCATCAGGCAAAAGGAAGATATACTATTACCAGAGAGGAGGCAGATGAGTACTAGAGGAGAGCGGAGGCCGCTCGTCGCCACGGTGCAGCTCAGTAGGCGATAGTCGCTGCATCGCAGTACAACCCCAACTACTATTATGGATATCCGCCAGGCCAGCTGTGGCCATGGACCAACTTAGGCCAAAAGCTTAAGCTTGCGGGAGTACGTATTTCCCACCGACATTACATTTATGTTCACACACTCATTGCTAGATGTCGGTGCTCATACTTTTTCATTGTATCATCCATGCTAGTGTATTTTCCTTTTTATGCTTTCTTCTTGTGTGTTTAATAAACCTTAAAAAAACCAAAAAAAATTAGTTGTAGATTTTAGCTAGTTTTAATTTCCATGCTTGTAGTAGTAATTAAAAAGATAACCCAAAAATATTTCATGTTCTTCTTTTGCTTGTTGGGAGCTTTCCCGTGTAAATAGTTTTATTTCTTTTCTTTCTTTTGGGGGTCGATAGGAGAAGACCATAATTAAATTGTTGAAGTGGCTCTTGTATGCATACTTGTTGATCTGACAAAAGAGCCCATATTGCCCTATCTTCTCCTGTTTATTGAATGCTTGCAGATTCCAGCTTAGTCCAATGCACGCGCACTATTATTATTATTCACATCATTCGGTCGTGCAAGTGAAGGGCAATTATGTCGATATATGATGGACTGGCTGAGATGAGAAAAGCTGGTATGAACTCGACCTCTTTTGTTTTTGTAAATATGATTAGTTCATCGTTCCTGGTTCAGCCTATTATGAATAAACATGTTTGCAATGACAACTAGAGATCATAGTTCCTTGTGCCATGCTTGATTAGCTATGAGTTATAATGGTTTACCTTGCGTGCCAACATGCTATTGAAATGGTTATGATGTGGTATGATAGGGTGGTATCCTCCTCTAAATGATTTAATGACTTGACTTGGCACATGTTCATGCATGTAGTTGAAACAAAATCAACATAGCCTTCACGATATTTATGTTCATGGTGGATTATATCCTACTCATGCTTGCATTCGGTGTTGATTAATTTTAATGCATGTTCATGACTGTTGTCGCTCTCTAGCTGGTCGCTTCCCAATCTTTTGCTAGCCTTCACCTGTACTAAGCGGGAATACTGCTTGTGCATCTAATCCCTTAAACCCCAAAGTTATTCCACATGAGTCCACTATACCTACCTATATACGGTATCTACCTGCCGTTCCAAGTAAATTTGTATGTGCCAAACTCTAAACCTTCAAATAAATATCCTGTTTTGTATGCTCGAATAGCTCATGTATCAACTAGGGCTGTTCGTATCTTCCATGTTAGGCGGGTTATTCTCAAGAGGAGTGGACTCCGCTCCTCACTCACGAGATAAATGGCTGGTCACCGGGATGCCCAGTCCCATGCGTTATGCAAACTAAATCAAAATAATTGCAAACAAAACTCCCCCTGGGACTCTTGTTAGTTGGAGGCACTCGTTGTTTCGAGCAAGCCATGGATTGATGCTTGTTGGTGGAAGGGGGAGTATAAACTTTACCATTCTGTTTGGGAACCGCCTATAAATGTGTGTAGCATGGAAGATATTGCCATCTCTTGGTTGTTATGTTGACAATGAAAGTATACCGCTCAAAATATTATTCATCTCTATTTCAAACCGAGCTCTAGCACCTCTGCAAATCCCTGCTTCCCTCCGCGAAGGGCCTATCTATTTACTTTTATGCTGAGTCATCATCCTCTTATTAAAAAGCACCAGTTGGAGAGCACCGCTGTCATTTGCATTCATTACTGTTAGTTTACATTGAGTATGACTTGACTGGATCTCTTTTACCATGAATTACAATGTCTAGTCATTCCTTGGTCTTTAAAGGTGCTCTGCATTTATGTTTTGCGGTCTCAGAATGGGCTAGCGAGATACCATCTTGTTATATCATATTATGATTGTTTTGAGAAAGTATTGTCATCTGAGATTTATTATTATTGCTCGCTAGTTGATTATGCCATTGATATGAGTAAACTTGAGACCTAAGCGTTATTGCGAATGTGGTTAGTTATAATCTTTGCTGAAAACTTGAATGCTGGCTTCACAAATTTACAACAACAAGAGCAAACAGAGTTTGTAAAAGTTTTTCTTTATCACTTTTAGTTTGTCAACTGAATTGCTCGAGGACAAGCAAAGGTTTAAGCTTGGGGGAGTTGATTTGTCTCCGTCGTATCTACTTTTCCAAACACGTTTGCCCTTGTTTTGGACTCTAACTTGCATAATTTGAATGGACTAACCCGGACTGACGCTGTTTTCAGCAGAATTACCATGCTCTTATTTATGTGCAGAAACAAACGTTCTCGGAATGACCTGAAACTTCATGGAGCAACTTTTTGGAAAATATAAAAAATACCTGCAAAAGATGAAGGCCAGGGGGCCCACCACCTGCCCACGAGGGTGGGGGCGCGCCTGCCCCCCTAGGGCGCACCCCCTACCTCGTGGGCCCCTTGGAGCTCCTCCGACTCCAACTCCAACTCTATATATTGTGTTTTAGGAAGAAAAAAATCAGAGAGAAGAATTCATCGCGTTTTACGATACGGAGCCGCCGCCAAGCCCTAAAACCACTCAGGAGGGCTGATCTGGAGTCCGTTCGGGGCTCCGGAGAGGGGAATCCGTCGCCATCGTCATCATCAACCATCCTCCATCACCAATTTCATGATGCTCACCGCCGTGCGTGAGTAATTCCATTGTAGACTTGCTGGACGGTGATGGGTTGGATGGGATCTATCATGTAATCGAGTTAGTTTTATTAGGGTTCGATCCCTAGTATCCACTATGTTCTGAGATTGATGTTGCTATGACTTTGCTATGCTTAATGCTTGTCACTAGGGCCCGAGTGCCATGATTTCAGATCTGAACCTATTATGTTTTCATCAATATATGAGTGTTCTTGATCCTATCTTGTAAGTCTATAGTCACCTATTATGTGTTATGATCCGTTAACCCCAAAGTGACAATAATCGGGATATTTACCAGTGATGACCGTAACTTGAGGAGTTCATGTATTCACTATGTGTTAATGCTTTGTTCGGGTACTCTATTAAAAGGAGGCCTTAATATCCCTTAGTTTCCGTAAGGACCCCGCTGCCACGGGAGGATAGACAAAAGATGACATGCAAGTTCTTTTCCATAAGCACGTATGACTATGTTCGGAATACATGCCTACATTACATTGATGAACTAGAGCTAGTTCTATGTCACCCTAGGTTATGACTGTTACATGATGAACCGCATCTGGCATAATTCTCCATCACTAATCCATTGCCTACGAGCTTTCCATACATTGTTCTTCACTTATTTACTTTCCCGTTGCTATTGCTATCATCACTACAAAATACCAAAAACATTACTTTTACTACTGTCACCTTTTGCTACCGTTACCACTACTATCATATTACTTTTCTACTAAACACTTTGCTGCAGATACAAAGTTTCCAGGTGTGGTTGAATTGACAACTCAGTTGCTAATACTATAGAGTATTCTTTGGCTCCCCTTGTGTCGAATCAGTAAATTTGGGTTGAATACTTTACCCTCGAAAACTGTTGTGACCCCCTATACTTGTGGGTTATCAGACACCTGAGAGTCTTTGTCCTTAGGCTTCAACCGTTGCTCGATGCTGATCGGGATCATGTCCCTAACTAGAACCCCGCACTGAGCATTAAATTTTTTCTTAGTCCGAAGGCGTTCAGTTGGTTGGCCAGCGCGATCAATTTCGACGATCGTGTACCTTTCATCCGTGCGCAACTTTCTCTTCGGGCCTTGTCTCGTTATCGAAGTGTTGCTCGATCCGGAGGGCAAGAAAAGAAGAAAAAGAAGAGAGTTCATATGTGTACATACCAAGAACAATCAATGCATCAATTAGCTATAGTAAGCACATGCTTAATTAATTAACATATATATATACCTGGCCGGACTCCGTTCGGTCACCGGAGCCGTCATCACGGTGTCCTTCCCCCTCCGTTCGGTCACCGGAGCCGTCATCACAGTGTCCTTCCTCCTCCATTGTTTGATCATCATCGTCGTAGCCTGCTTCTTCATCCCGTCTTTCCAGACCATCGGTGCATGTGACGTTGAGAAATGACAAGACGGCATCACTTCCGTGTGCGATTATCTCCCCCAACACCGCTTCTTGTGCTTCGTCTCGGGGTTGCGGATCCATAGTTTCTGCAAATATTTACAACATGGCAATTATTATTCAAACATGACAGATGGAAATATTAGTGGCAAACGTTGAACTAGCTAGCTAAGCACAATAAGGAATCATATTAGTGGCCTGGTCTCGATGCTTCTCTAGGGTTTGGGGTGGCCTCGACGACAACGCTCTTTTAACTTGGTAAATTTGGGTGGACTCAAGAGAGTTTGTCGATCGGGTAGGGGCGCGGCAGGAGGGGGTAGGAGACCGACATCGTTTTTTTCTAGGGTTTGGGTGTCCTCAAGAGTTTTGGTCGAGCGAGAGGGCCGGGGGCGCTCCCGTGGTATAAGTTATCATGGTCGAGAGGGGGTATATCGACAACGACAACACACGACGACCCCTCCACCCTCGAACCCTCGGCGACCCTCGACCCCTTGGTGACCCTCAACCCTCTACCCTAGCTAGTTACCGCCCCTCGCCCCTCAAACCCTCGACGACCCCTCCCCCCTCCCCCCTCATGTCGAAGTTATCGGGGACGGGGTATATCGACAACGACATACCCGATAAAAAATAAGAAGACGAAGAAGAAATAAAAAGAGGAGAAGAACAAAGGAATAAAGGATAAGATCGAAGAAAAGAAAGAAGAAAGGAATAGAGGAGAAGAAGAGAAAATAGAATCTTCTCCTCTTTTTTCCCCTTTTTCCTCTTCTTATTTATTTCTCCTCTTCTTCCTCTCCTCTTCTTCTCCTTTTTATTTTCCTTCTTCCTAAACTAAACATAAACTAAAATAATCCTAAAACTAAACAAAGTTATCGGGATGGGGTATATCGACAACGAAGAAAAAAAAGAAGAAGAAAAAAGAGGAGAAGAAGAAAGGAATAGAGGAGAAGAATTATTTTCACTTCTTCTCCTCTATTCCTTTCTTCTTCTCCTCTTGTTTTTCTTCTTTTTTCCTCTTCTTATTTATTTCTCCTCTTCTTCCTCTCCTTTTCTTCTCCTTTCTTCCTCTTCTTATTTTCCTTTTTCCTCTCATTCTTTTTCTTCTTCTTTCCTTTCCTTGCTAGATATATAAAACTTTTCTAAAAATGTAACTTTTGCATATATAAAACTTTTCAGTCTACATTTTCGTACATATGAAAAAAATAAAGTTTCTATACAAAAGTGCACAATTTTTATGAACAAATTACAACATCTAAATTAACTAGACATCTAAATAAATATAACTACACATCCGAAATTTTCCTAATCTTAAAACTAAAGTAAACATAAACTAAAATATCCTAAAAAACATGTAAAAACATCTAAGAATAGCATCTAAAAACCTCTAAAAAACATATAAAACATCTACAAATATAATAGCACCGCGCATGCAGGGGCGGATCCAAGGGCACGGTGGAGGGGCCGGCGCCGGCGCCGGCGGGGCAGGGCAGGGGCGCAGGGGCGCGTGACAGGGGAGGGGCGCGGGAGCAGGCTGGTGCTCACAGGGGGCGACGCGTCGGGGCCGGCAGGGGCGCGAGGGTCGACGGCTCGTCGGGGCAGAGGGCGTCATCGGCGGCGGCGATGACGTTGAGCAGCCTGACGACGTCGGTGGCGGCGGCGACGACGACGTTGAGCAGCCTGACGACGTCGGTGGCGGCAGCGACGACGACATTGAGCAGCCTGACGGCGTCGGTGGCGACGGCGACGGCAAGGTGGAGCAGGGGCGTCGGGCGGCGACGGCGACGAGGAGGAGCAAGGGCGTCGAGGGAGAAGAAGTGATGGATTTCATCGAAACTGCTAAGTGTTTTCTTATATACCCAAGGCATTGGCCCCTTTTGTCCCGGTTGGTGCCACCAACCGGGACCAAAGGTCTCTTTTCAGCAGCCCAAAGGGCGGGAAGCGGAGGCCTTTGGTCCCGGTTGGTGGCACCAACCGGGACCAAAGGTCTCGTGCTCCCCCTGGCCAAAACTTTAGTCCCACCTCGCTAGTTGAGAGGGGCGCGGAGTGGTTTATAAGCCCCACTACCGCACCCCTCTCGAGCTCCTCTTGATTGCAGGCTTACGAGGCTAATAGTCACTGCTATGCCTGATGGGCCTACTGGGCCATCTGCGGGCCTGAATCCTGGCCCATGGTAGGGTTTCTAGTTGTATTCAGGCCGTGGTGGCCCAGTAGTTGGCAGTTTTTTTGTTGCTTTATTTATTTTATTTTGTTTCTACTTACAATAAAAAACCTTACTGTTGCTATTTTTATTTATTTTATTAAAGTTTATTTATTTTATTAAAGTTTATTTATTTTACCTTTATAAAGTTTATTTTGTTTCTACTTCTTTATTTTATAAAAGTTTATTTTATTTTATTTTATTTTGTTTCTACTTATTTATTGTATTAAATTTTAATTTGTTTTATTTTGTTTCTACTTATTTATTTTATTGAAGTTTATTTTATTTTATTTTGTTTCTACTTATTTATTTTATTAAATTCTAATTTATTAAATTTTGTTTCTACTTTTTATTAAAGTTTATTTTGTTTATTTCTGTTTTTCATGTTTTGAACAGAAAATACTTTGATAATTTCAGTGGCATGAATTTTATATAATTTTAGTTTAAAAAATACTAGAGGTTTATAAAAGCTTTTTAGTTCATTCCTTTTGATATTAGAGTTTTAAAAAAGATTTTTAGTTAATTTTATTTTTGCACGGTATCATCATTTTATCCACATAGCATGTGCAAGAAATTAGAGAGGGTTACGGCAAAAACTGGATGCACTTCGTGTACAAAACGGACAATCTCTTTCGAAGTATGAGGGTTTTATGCGGAAACTCGTCTGTTACAAAGGGATTTCATTTTTTTGAACTTATTTGAACTCCAGAGTTTTTCTGTGTTCAAAATACACCATTCAAAGCCACATCATCAATTTTCAACCCTTTCTGACTTCATTTGTTATTTTTCATGCATTTACTGATTATTTTGAGCTATAAGACCCTAAAATTGAAAAGCATTTCAAATGAACTCTGAAAAGGTTGAAAATTGGCATCGTATCATTATTTCATCCACATAGCATGTGCAAGAAAGTAGAGAGGGTTACGGTAAAAATTGGATGCACTTCGTGTACTAAACGGACAATCTCTTTCGAAGTATGAGAGTTTCATATGGAAACTCGTCTGTTACAATGGGATTTCATTTTTTTTGAACTTATTTGAACTCCATACTTTTTCTGTGTTCAAAATGCACCATTCAAAGCCACATCATCAATTTTCAACCCTTTCTGACTTCATTTGTTATTTTTCATGCATTTACTGATTATTTTGAGCTATAAGACCCTGAAATTGAAAAGCACTACAAATGAACTCTGAAAAGGTTGAAAGTTGGCATGGTATCATCATTTCACCCACATAGCATGTGCAAGAAAGTAGAGAGGCTTATGGCAAAAAACTGGATGCACTTCGTGTACAAAACAGACAATCTCTTTCGAAGTATCAGGGTTTCATACGGAAACTCGTCTGTTACAAAGGGATTTCATTTTTTGAACTTATTTGAACTCCATACTTTTTATGTGTTCAAAATGCACCATTCAAAGCCACATCATCAATTTTCAACCCTTTCTGACTTCATTTGTTATTTTTCATGCATTTACTGATTATTTTGAGCTATAAGACCCTGAAATTGAAAAGCACTACAAATGAACTTTGAAAAGGTTGAAAGTTGGCATGGTATCATCATTTCACCCACATAGCATGTGCAAGAAAGTAGAGAGGCTTACGGCAAAAACTGGATGCACTTCGTGTACAAAACGGACAATCTCTTTTGAAGTATCAGGGTTTCATACGGAAACTCGTCTGTTACAAAGGGATTTCATTTTTTGAACTTATTTGAACTCCATACTTTTTCAGTGTTCAAAATGCACCATTCAAAGCCACATCATCAATTTTCAACCCTTTCTGACTACATTTGTTATTTTTCATGCATTTACTGATTATTTTGAGCTAAGACCTTGAAATTGAAAAGCACTACAAATGAACTCTGAAAAGGTTGAAAGTTGGCATGGTATCATCATTTCACCCACATAGCATGTGCAAGAAAGTAGAGAGGCTTACGGCAAAAACTGGATGCACTTCGTGTATAAAATGCACCATTCAAAGCTACATCATCAATTTAGTACATATAGCTCTCATTGATAGATAAGTGACGAAATTAATAGAAGTTCATCATCGCATTAAAAACAAAGTACATACATAGTTCTCATTGAACAACATATAGCTCTCCTGAGCATCTAGTTAAACCATACATTGAAACTATGTGAAACCTTTCAATGCAACAATAAATGTGATCATAATCACAACCAAGGTAAAAATTGATCCAACGACATAATGATACCAAGCCTCGGTATGAATGGCATATTCTCTAATCTTTCTCATCTTCAACCGCATTGCATCCAGCTTGATCTTGTGATCATCGACGGCATCCGCAACATGCAACTCCAATATCATCTTCTCCTCCTCAATTTTTCTTATTTTTTTCTTCAAGTACTTGTTTTCTTCTTCAACTAAATTTAACCTCTCGACAATAGGGTCGGTTGGAATTTCCGGTTCAACTACCTCCTACATAAATAAAATCTATGTCAACTTGATGGGCATAATTGTCATAAACAATAAATGAACCAAATAGTTATAAAATATAATATATATATATATATATATATTATACCACATCCGAATCATAGCCAGGACGAGGGCCGACGGGGGCGGATACCAAAACCATCACACTATATAAGCACAAGCAATAATAAAAGTAAGAAAATTACACAAGTATCTATCTAAAGTAAGAATTTTTTCTTTCAGAAGAAGATAAGAGGCTCACCACAGTGGTGCAGGCGACGAGATCGGTGTGGGCGATCGACGGCGGTGAAGACGGGGACGGGATGTAACGGACTGCTAAACCTAGACAAATCTCGGGGAAAATGGAGCTTGGAGGTCAAGCTTCGAGAGGAGAAAGCATAACTAGCGTGGCTTGGGCATTTAATCGAACACCTCGTGTGCATAGGAGGTGAGCTAGAGCACCCAAACGCCCTCTCCTCGTCGGCCAGAAAAAACATAGCACTGTGGAGTGCTCTGACGCAGCGACGGGGTATATATAGGCAACTCATTTGTCCCGGTTCATGGATGGAACCGGGACTAAAGCCCAGCCTTCTGTCCCTGTTGGGGATATGACTATTTGTGTAAGCCATCCAGGAGAGGCCGGGTTACGCAAATAGAGGTTCATCAGAAGCCCAAGACCAAGGCATGAAGATGGCGGTTCACTAAAAGGCTTAAAGGCCCACAGGCGACTCTGAGGCCTGTAAAGATAAACCGCCATGATGGTATAACTTGTACTGTAAGGTAGAAGTAACTAGTCGCCGAGCCGGACACTGTTTATGAGCCGGCCGGGACTCTGTAGGCCGCAGGGTGTCAACCTGTGTATATAAGGGGACGACCCGCCAGCGGCTTAGGGTGAGAAACAACTGATCGAGAGCCAGGCATAGCGTATCTCGCTCCCTGGTCATCGAAACCTCAAGCAATTCCAACCCAACTAGACGTAGGCCTTCCTTCACCGTAAGGGGCTGAACTAGTATAAACCTCGCGTGTCCTTGTCCCGATTAACCCCTTTAAGCTTCCTAGTTGCGATGGCTCCACGACTAAGTCCTTACAAAAGGACATCTGCCGTGACAATTCCACGACAGTCCCGGTTCGAGCCAAGAACCGGGACCAATGTTTGTGGGCCAGGAGCGAGGCCCATTGGTCCCGGTTCGTGCCTGGAACCGGGACAAGTGGGTCCATACGAACCGGGACCAATGCCCACGAGGCCCCGGCCGGCCCCCTGGGCTCACGAACGGGGACGAATGCATCCATTGGTCCCGGTTCGTGGAAGAACCGGGACTAATGGGCTGGCCAGGCCCGAACGAAAGCCCCTTTTTCTACTAGTATCTATTTCCCATGGTGTCCGTGAGGAAACTGGTTCGGGGAGGAAGGGCGAGATGCTCCTAAACCCCGAGAGTTACGCTTTGATCTATCCTGGATTAAAGATGAGAAGTTCTTGCCTACGGTGAGCAAGATCTGGGCTAGAAAGGTAGAATCAACAGACCCTATTGATGTTCTCAATATTAAGTTGAAGAGATTCAAATCATACTTCAAAGGGTGGGGCTCCGATAAATATGTCCATGAGAAAAAGAGGAAGGAAGAGCTCGGAGTGGAGCTAGCAATGCTGGAAGATATGGAAGAAAATGGCCCTTTGCCCCCTAAGTTATATAGTATAAAATTGGATGTGAGCTTTGAACTACATGAAATTTTGGTGAATGAGGAAATTTTCTGGCTACAACAATCGCATGAACGTTGGTTGCTGAAATGTGAATTGAACACTGACTATTATCATAAAATAGCTAACGGGAGGAAGAGGAAGAATACTATACATTCTTTGAAATCTTGGGATGTGGAGATTGAAGGTACAGGTAATCTGATAGCGCATGCTACAGATTTCTATAATAACTTGTTCAGTCCAGCCCTTGGCAACAGGTTCCACTTGGACCCTGACACTTGTTCCGGTGATGAAAAGCTGAATGAGGAGGATAATGCTGACTTATGTAAGGAATTTTCAGAGGCGGAGGTTAAAGAAGCTTTATTCGCTATGGAAACAAATAGGGCACCCGGCCCGAACAATATTCCAGCTAAATTCTATTAGGTTTGCTGGGATATTGTCAAAGATGACATTATGTCTCTGTTTAGTCACTTTCACAAGGGGAAATTCAGCAGTTCAGGCCTATATGCCTATTGAGATGCCCGTACAAACTCATCACCAAGGTTTCAGATCATCGTGTTGAGAAATACGCTGACAAACTGATAGTATCAATCATAACGCATTTGTCAAAGGGAGGAATGTCATGGATGGGATCATGTCTCTTCATGAACTTTTGAACTACACCCATGTTAAAAAGAAAGTGGGAATAGTGCTGAAGCTAGATTTTGAAAACGCATACGACAAAGTAAATTGGGATTTTTTTGTTGGAATTCCATAAACTTAGAGGCTTTCGTGAAACTTGGTGCGGTTGGATAAAGCAGATTTTGCATAATGGCACGGTTAGCATCAAGGTGAATAATTGTGTCGGTCCCTACTTCCAAAGCACAAAAGGAGTGCGACAGGGCGACCCACATTCTCCCTTCTTGTTTAATCTTGCAACTGATTGCCTAGCTAAGATGATCACTAATGCACAGAAAAATAATCTGATTGTTGGGTTGGCCTCTGACCTGCAATATGTGGATGATACGATTATATGTCTAGAACACGATATAGAGAAAGCAACTAACCTGAAGTTGTTGCTATATATTTTTGGAATGATGTCTGGCTTGAAAGTAAATTTCCAAAAAAGTGAAATCCTGACAATGGGTGGGGATGCTGACATTGTGAAAGAATATGCTGATTTGTTTAACTGTGATGTTGGTAGCTTCCCCATCAAATACCTTCGAATGCCGGTCAGCTATACCAACCTCAGGAATTCTGACTGGGAATTCATTGTGGACAAATACCTTAAGTATTTTGAGGCCTCGATTGGTAATGTTGCCTCGATGGGTGGTAGACTCTCTTTGTTGGACTCGGTGGTCACCCAGATCTCCCTATACCGTATATCAATGTGGCTTATGAACAAAACGTTCATTGAAAGGCTGGATAAGCATAGAAGTAAGTTCTTTTGGCAAGGATGCAACAAGAAAAAAAATGATATCATCTAGTTAACTGAAATAGGATATGCAGATCGAAAGATAAAGGTGCTCTTGGGGTCAACGACCTGAGAAAACAAAACATAAGCTTGATGGTTAAATGGTGGTGGAAGCTCGAGACACAAGAGGGCTTGTGGCAGAGAATTGTGCGGGCACAATATCTGAAAAACAAAACAGTGGCATCTGTGATGCCTAGATTTTCTGATACCCCTTGCTGGAAAGCTCTATTGAAAGTTAAATCTCTATATATGGCTGGTAGAAGGATCAATATTAAATCCGGGAATTTGGCTAGTGTTTGGAGATATTCTATCAAGGGTTCACTCCCATTCCAGGAGCAATTCCCCATTCTTTTTGATGTGCAATAAACAAGACTGCACAATTGACAAGTTCAAGCTTTTGAATGTTCAGGCCTCCTTCAGACGTAGACTCAATCCTGAGATGATGGGGTAGAGGGATAAAATGAGTAGAGTCATCTCTGAGATCCAATTGTGCGAGGGGGCGATCAGGTGTTCTGGGGTTTTAATGGCAGCGGCAAATACTCCACAAAATCCATGTACAAATTGCTTGAAAATCCTCTGAGTGGTTGCCATTATAGATGGATTTGGAAAGCGAAAGTCCCTCTTAAAATCAAAAAAATTATGTGGTAGTTGCCCAGGATGTTGTGCTCACTAGGCAGGTGATGAAGAAAAAAGAAGTGGCCAGGGAATCCCTGTTGCTCGTTTTGCAATGAATTAGAAACTTCACAACATTTGTTCTTCACTTGCCCTATTGCTAGGGTGGTGTGGCGCTGTGTGGGGATAGTTCTGGGCATAGATAGATGTCCCAGCAACCAATGGCAATATTATGCTTGGTGCTACTCTTTTCTCCCTGCTGGAACAAAGTTCTATATTGTTGGTCTTACTGTGGCTTGTTGGTCCATTTGGCTGGCCCGAAGCCGAGCTACATTTGAAAAGAAGCAAATCAAAACTCCATTTGAGATTGTTTTTCTATATGCTCGTTTCTCTTATATTGGACAGGGCTACAGCAAGAAGAAGATGGCAAGGAGCTTCGCGCGGGGGCTGAGATGCTCAGGTCAAACACGATGTAGATGATGAAGATGTGCGCAGCAATCAGGCGTCCGATTGCAGGAGAATAGCTTCGAGATATCCGTCTGAAGCTGATGGCGTTTTGGTCTACGCCTGCCTGATCATGATTGTGTTTTGGGTCCATGTTGTCTTTAGATATCTTATCAAACTGTTCCTGTAGGCAGACTTATATTGGTGTTGTTAGGTTTTCGCCCCATGACACTCGTCTCGATGTCGGGCATAGTGCAGTGGGTTTCCTAGCAATGCCCGAACTCGCTTTACCTCTTTCCTCTCTCTCTTTGAAATGTTCTCTGGAACTGATGTATTTCCGTTCATTTGCAATGGAAATGGGTTCAGCCCGGTTCGAAAAAAAAACTCATGTATATTGCTTGACAAAAAAGCTCATCTATATTTCCAGTTAGTGTGAAGCTTCTGATGTAGATGTGACGTGTCACCAAGACATTGATCGAGCTTCTTAATTATAATTACGTAATGCTCTAAAATCTGGCACCCGAGTAAGAAACTTTGACTTAATTTCCATGCTTCATACTCGTACTAGTATATTGCTTTAGAATTCAGAGAAAAAATGCAAGCCGTACGTTTGTCGCAGAGGTTAGATCGGTTTGGCATTTTTAATTCATCCTCTTCATTCCTTGTGTCTGTGTGTGACACGAGAGAGAGAGAGAAGGGGGGGGGGGGGGGGGGGGGGGGTTACGCTCAACAAGCCAACAAAAGAATAGTATATGTCCCCCACCATAAAAGAAATCAACCGAAGTTAATTTTTTGTGTGCATGCATGCTCTCCAATCTCCATTGTTAATCAGCACTTCCTTTAGGCTGGCCACAATGGAAGTAACATCACACTTTTTAAGATAATTTTGCTTATGTGGCACATATTTAGTGATGAGAGAGGTGATGATGGTAACTTAGCTAGTTACTGTAACATCACACATACCAAGACAATATGAGTCTATAGGCTAATAAGGGCATGTACAATGGTTGATAAGATAGTTTTATCTTAAGTTTTGCATGTAATTTAGAGATGACAAAAAAGAAAGTCTACAATGGGTCATCTCTTAGCCTTATCTTCAATAACTAGCAATTCCTACAAACATGGTGAGACATATTGTGCTAAGAGATTACCTCTTGTCTTGACAAACCTTTTCTTATGAGCTCTCTCTCCTCCACCTCATCAATGATCCTATGTGGCACTCTTAAGATAACACCATTGTACATGCCCTAAATGAACAATAACATGACAACACACATATGTTACTACTTACTGTGGAGGTAGTAACATAGTCTAGAAAAATGTGTTGTTACTAGTCTTAGACAAGAGGAGAGAGATCGACCAAAAGGGTCGCCAGACTTATACACTCACTAAATGAAGTGCATTTGGTTAGCACACGCATGAATGGTTAACGTAAAAGGTGATGGAATTGTTTACAAGGGGAGCCGCGTGCGTGCACCGTCGACGGTAGGTGTTACCGTCGAATGTTCCGTCAACTAATTTGCCGCGCGCGGCGCATAATTTAAACCATCCAGCGGCGCATGCATGCGCCGACACGGCTTTGAGGTTGATACTACTTAATTATATTTTGCTCACTCACGCGCTTAAGAATAGGTGGATGAAGGAAAGATCTCTAGAAACTAACTTTTTGGCTTTCAATAACGTTGGAAAAAGTGCTAGGCGTAAGTGAAGTGTCTGGCCATCACCTAGCGCCTAAACAAAACTTAAGAACAGTGAGTGTTGCTTAGGTTACTTCCAATGCATTGGTGTTTAAATGAGATGCTAAGCACATTAAAAACTTTAATAACTAAAGCCCCCAACTCATAGGTGCTTGATTTGTTGGTGCTAAGCATCCTTCATTTAATGATTTTGTAACTAAAGTTCTTCATGCATTTGTGGGATTTTTTCATTTAAATGTTTTGTCTAGATTCTCGCGCTTGGCATTGTTTCTTTTTGGGGTCCTCATACTCATCTCTCTTCTCTTAATTACCTTGTCACATCAGATTTTTTGCCTACATGACAGCCTTAGCACTTGTATAAGATGGAGCATTGGGAGGGGCCTTATGTAGAAGTGCAATTTTCGCTATGAGAGGTGTGTTTTGAGTATTATATGTTCATAGACATGAATTTTGTAATATGGCTCATTTAATATTGTATGATTACTCATTGAAATGGGCATTTTCTTACTTGCACGGCCTATACTACTGCGGTATTGCCTATGCATTAGGTGAGGCGTTTGGAGCCTAAGAACCTCCGAAACGTCACCTTTTTCAACAGAGGTTTTGAAGCGGGCACTTTTGGGTAAAAAAACAAAAATATCGCGGCATTCTTGTTCATTACAAAAAGCTTTTATATAGTAACAGAAATGAGTCGAGAACGCTCAAGACTGAGCAGCCAAAAATGTAAGTTACTCTCCTACATGGATTTCCGGCCAAATCTGTGTATATATGTGGTTGAAAATTCAAAATCATTTAATGGAAATTTCAGTTCTCAACTGAGATTCATAGGAACCGGCCTCGAGTATACCTGGCCATGGGAAACCCGGCCTGACCGGCCCAACCCGACCCAGACCTAGGTTGTCTGCTACAGGCTTTATTAGGACTAGCCCGACGCCCAGCCCGGCCTGACTTATGGCTAGGTATTGCCTGGAGTAGATAGATTACAGATGGAGCTGGTGCGATCGATCTTCTCACACTCACCCTCGAATCATAGGTTGTCACATCCAGAAGTGCTCTTCAATCCATCAGTCACGGAAAAAAAGGGCAAAAAATACATAATTGAACTGTGGATGAAATGAATTCATTTCGTTCATATTTGTGAATTTTTCCAAGAGCAGTTCACATCGTGAATTCATTTCGTCCCCAGGTCAAATATGTGTTTTTTTTGCCGTAAAGAGGCAAAAGAGGACAAGAAGGATCCGGTTGCAGGTCAAAACCACGCTGTCTCGTCCTCCAACCAGGTTCATACTTGCACATGAACACATGCATTTGGGACTTCTTTGATCGAGCCGGTGGTCTATGGCTGGTACACATGCTTGCCATGTTGACTCCGGACCAAGGTGTTTGCTACACAGTACTTGCTGCCGGAGTTTTGCTCCATGTCACGTTAAATATTAAGGCTAAAAGCAAGTAGTGGTGATTGTATTTATCAAAGAGGCCAAAGTAGGCCGGCCAGTTGAACAGATAATTTCCTACTAGTCCGTGTAAGAAAACTAATTCCCATTAGCCCGCGGATCTTGCGTAACATAAACAATGTCCTGAAATGGAAAGAGAAATCATGCCCGGATCACACCGTGAACCGTTACAGCCCCATGTTGGATGACTTTTACGGTTTAAATGGTTGCCCGAGGTTTTGCAGGTCAGCCTTGAAAATGCCCTGACATAAGTAGTACTCACTCCGTCCGGAAAATCTTGTCGCTTAAATAGATGTATCTAGCATCAAGTTAGTGCTAGATACATTCATTTAAGGGACAAGTTTAAAACAAGCTTTTTCGGGAGTGAGTACTTGAAATAACACAAGAAAGAGCTGAAGTAATGATGGCCAAATTGAAGGACAAAAGAACATATACGATGGAAGCAAGCAACGGTGTTCAGGTGCCTTTTCTCGTGGTTTCTTGAAAAAAGACACTTTTTGAGCGAAAAGGGTGTTTTGGTTGGAGAAAGGAGAGGTGCATGCATGACTGCATGTGGGTCCCAGTCATGGGTATGGCCCTTCTTCCGGGCACACTTCCGTGTCCCCAGACCCCCATAATGCTGACTTAAAATACTAGTCGTACCAGTAATCCCGGCTGCGTTCAACATGTGTGCGTGTCCATCGGAAACAAAACAAAGCACCGAGCACCAACCGAGCAAAGGGGGGGAGCATTGGTTGGTTCGGCTTGTGGCCTCGTCTGAAACGGTCGCCGACATTCCACCGTCATTTACATCTTTGTAAAAAAAATGCATTATGATTATATTTTTTGGCAAAAATGATGCAGATCTATTTAAAAAATTCACCAGGAGTACAAAGATCATCAAATATAATAACAAATATACCAAGATTCCTAGACCACTGAACGACTACTACTGCCGCCAAAACAAGCTGCCGACGTGCCGATGTTGCCGTTTCCTTACTGGAGCCGGCTTGACCTTATCGATGACAGCCGGAAAGTGTTTGCGATGGTGCTCCTAAGGACCAGTGCCCTCGAGTCGCAGTTGTCACCGTTGAACCCTTGAATAGATCTAAAGCACCTGACACCAAATCTCGCGACATGACGAGAAATCCTAACTTCACCGCCCCAAGGGGATGGCAGGAATCCATCCTGGAGCTCTGTTGATTACGTCCAGATGGATGAACTTGAGGAGGATCGGAGTTTGAAAGTCTTGAAGAAAAATCGCCACCAACCGCTCGAGCAAGGCAGCTGCAAGGACTAGAAACCCTAACCTAAACTGCTGACTGGAGCGGAGACATCGAGATTTCCCTCCCCACCACCGGTAGCTGGAGTGGCAGCTAGAGGGGAGGCGAATTCATGGGCTCGCCGGCGAAGCCTAGAGGAGAGAGATTGCCTTATGAACCAAGGGACAGGAGGGAATTTTCTTTTTGGTGAAGAGGCTTCATGGTTATTTAACAAGACAAACATCACAAACGTTTTGCAAATTATCTACTGGGCGACTGGATGGATTCGTATGTGGTTATTACTGCACCATGCGAAAGAGAGAGGACATTTTACCTTTGGGTGAAACCAGTGGAAGACAGTAGTCCCGGCTACGTTCAACCAGTTTGGATGGTGCCAATAATAAGAGTGGCGATTTACTTTTTCCCTGTTGCGTCTGTTTGGGCACTTGAGATGAGACTCAGTTTGGATAATACGTTTGCTTGAATAAATGGTTGTGTGCATCGTTTGTGCAGATACCGGGGGTATTGTTCCATTCCGAAGAACAAAAAGAAGAAGAAAAAGAAATGGTTATTTTCATCGGTACAAATGGAATAATTCCCAAAGTAACATAATTCCCTTTATCCATATATCTAGGGCCTAATGTATTTTTTGATGCAAATTTTGATCACATGTCAGAGCAATAGTATATGACGTGCAAGTTAGACAAAGCATACAATCAAAAATTTTATGTCAAAGGAGCTTCCAATAATATAATTTTCACAGTATACATCTCATATATTATTAATCTTATCAATAGTGAAATACAGTTTCGAAAAATGCATTAGGCCCTATATATGGATGGAGGAATTTTAAAAAAAATGTGTCTTTTTTCATTGATGGTGGCAAGACAAAAAATTAAAGTTAGTGGGAATCGACTACTATTCAGGTACACATAGGAGTAGAAATTACACAATCAAGGTTGTTATTTTGTTTCCAATCATAAGTACTCCATATTTACACGTTTAGTTCCTTAAAAAGAATGACACTAGTTCAGGAACCACTACCATTGAAAAGGCGATAAAATGGGAGAAATTGACGGAAAGTAAGCTGTCCATGTCATCATCATCAACAAAAACAAAACCAAACTGTAGAAAAGGCAAAGAAAAAAATATCAAGGGAGAAAAGAAAGGAAAATGGCGTCCAAGTGGGAGGGTGTGGAAGTCAAGGCAGAAAGATCCAACCGGAGCTCGTGCTCTGAGGAATAAAAAGGCCGCGCACACTCTGAATCCCGGAGCTCGACTCGTCCTCTTCTCCCCCCACTCCGTTCCGTACCACCCACCGCACCGGCACCCCCACCCACCTCTGACCTCACCGGGGCCGGTCGGCCGGAGGAGATGGGGCACGGGCTCAGCTGCAGCCGCGACGGCGACGAGCACGACTTCTTCAGCGCCGCGCAGGCCGGCGACGTAGACGCGCTCGACGGCCTCCTCGCCGCCGACCCGGCGCTCGCCCGCCGCGCCACCATCTACGACCGCCTCACCGCGCTCCACGTCGCCGCCGCCAACGGCTGCCTCCCGGCCGTCGACATGCTCCTCGCCCGCGGCGTCTGCCCGGACGTCGTCGACCGCCGCAAGCGCACCCCGCTCATGCTCGCCGCCACCCACGGCCACATCGACTGCGCGCTCGCCCTCCTCCGCGCCGGCGCCAATGTCAGTGACACCTCCAAAGCCGCAATCTTTTCCTCTCCTCCATTGATTCCGGCTTACTAACTCTCTGCATGATTCGATTGGTCAGATTCTGATGTTCGACTCGGTGAACGCGCGGACGTGCCTGCACCACGCGGCGTACTACGGCCACGCCGACTGCCTCCGGGCCATCCTCGCCGCGGCGCGGACCACGCCGGTGGCCGACTCGTGGGGCTTCGTGCGCTTCGTCAACGTCCGGGACGAGCACGGCGCCACGCCGCTGCACGTGGCGGCCAGGCAGGGCCGGCCGGAGTGCGTGCACCTGCTGCTCGAGAGCGGCGCCATCGTCTCCGCCCCCACGGGCTCCTACGGCTTCCCCGGGAGCACGGCGCTGCACCTGGCGGCGCGCGGCGGCAGCCTGGAGTGCATCCGGGAGCTGCTGGCGTGGGGCGCCGACCGCGTGCACCGGGACTCGGCGGGCCGGATCGCCTACTCGGTGGCGATGAAGCGCGGCCACGGTGCGTGCGCGGCGCTGCTGAACCCATCGGCCGCGGAGCCCATGGTGTGGCCGTCGCCGCTCAAGTTCATCGGCGAGCTGGGGGCGGACGCGAGGGCGCTCCTCGAGGCGGCCCTCGCCGAGGCCAACCGGGAGCGGGAGAAGAAGATCCTCAAGGGCACCAAGTACTCGGACTCTTCCTCGCCGGCGTCCTCCGACGCCGGCGCCGGCGACGACGACGAGGAGGTCGACGACCAGGAGGACGAGGAGGTGTGCAGCATCTGCTTCGAGCAGGCGTGCAGCATCCAGGTGGAGGACTGCGGGCACCGGATGTGCGCCGCCTGCACGCTCGCGCTCTGCTGCCACAGCAAGCCCAACCCGGCCACGCTCACTCTCCAGCCGCCGGCCTGCCCCTTCTGCCGCAGCTGCATCTCCCGCCTCGTCGTCGCCGACTCCAAGGCCAAGGCCGTCGCGGTCGCGGGCGCCGGCGACGAGGCCGACGAGAAGCCGGCGTCGCCCCGGCTGAGCCGGAGGCGCTCGCGCAGGTCCCGCGAGGGGAGCAGCAGCTTCAAGGGCCTCTCGTCGGCCATGGGGTCGCTGTCCAGCAAGATCGGCCGCGGCTCCGGTAGGCTGGCCGGCGACGGCGACGGCGCGTTCCTGGACAAGCTGGAGCACGACCTCCCTTGAGGCCTTGACGACAGCAGAAACAGAGCTGAACAGAGCAGAGCAGCCAGAACTGCCGCCATTATTTTTGAAGAACCAGATGATCGATCAGGAAGAAGATCAAACGGGTGATCATCCATGGAATCAGATCAAGGTTACATGACATCACATATATACATATGATTACTGGAGTAAAGGTAATTTATACTTGCAGATTAGGAGATTGAATTTGTACTAGTAATTCTTGCAGCACTGGCCTATTGGTTGCCATTATTTTGGCCTGCCATGCTTGGTCGTTCCATTCATCTTGTTACAGGGCAATGTGCCAAGTGGTTTGTGCCTTCCTTGGGTGTGTGTGTTTTGGGTCTCCCTTCTTGACCATGATGAATGCATCATGTGCAACTATGTATGTGTCTGTCATGTGTGTAGAGAGAGCAAGAGTCATTTGTAACAAATGAACCATTTGTTAAAGAAAAGGTATCATGTTGACGAGAGAGAGGTGAGATGGATCTGGAATTTGTCTCATGTTTGTGGATAGTTTTGCTCACCAGACTTTACTTGATGCACCTAATAACATGACTAAACATGATGACACTTGCATATTTTGCATTGCTGAATATGGTTGCTAAATGGTACCATATGATTCAGTTCAACAATGTTCTTTATGTGAACTGTGCACCTTTAATCACCAGGCTTAGGCTTAGGTGTACAGTGTACTGCTTCTATTATTAGCCTGATTTTCCTGGTGAGCCAGGAAGGAATATATACTGGCAGAACCTTGGGTGGCCCTGTGTGATCTGAGAGAATTATTAGCAGTATTGGACCACCATTAAGAAGAAGAAGGAGAAGAAGATCCCAGTTCTTGGGGCTGGTACCTACCAATCCCCATACAAAACTAAGTTTGAATTCAAATTCAAATTTCCAGGAGATGCTTGACAATTTTTCTAAAACTAAATGACCGAAGCACGGTCAATACATCAACCACATCTCGGCATGCACGCGGTCGTAGTATGGCCTGCAGAAAATTTTCAAATGTGACAATGACCAAAGGAAGCCAGGGAGGGGAAAGCCACCGGACGGACACCCAAGTTGTGTATGTTTGACCAATTATGCATTTAATTGGAGAAGAAAACATTGGAGCGTGCATTTCCACATCACAATGTTGATGGCATCATCTTGGCAAGATGCCATGGAGTGACCAAGTAGGTATCTCCTCTATGACGAGAGCGGCTAGATATTTATAACACCTATCATTGAGCTATGAACATGAGCATGAGCATCGTTGAATTGATCTATGATAAGTGTGCCTTTTTCTCGGGTGCGGTCTCCACCTGCATACTTCTAATTAGCAGTTAGCTATGACTCTAGTTACTAGGCTGCCAGGGAGAAGAAGAGCAGCAGCCGCTGAAACTGGACTTTTCGAACAATTCCGGCATTTCGCTAGAATTTTTCGGTTTGGTTCCAACATGAATCTTGTGGAGAAGAAACTCATGTTCCTAATGACGACAGGGTCATATGACATCTCACTGTCATCAAGTATGGTCTATCCCAAAATAACCGGGACCAGAAGTGAGAACAAAAGAATTGGATTAATCAAAGGGGTGGTAACCGCCATGCTTTGACCGGGCGACGAGAAGACCGTGTTCCAGGGAGTAAAACTTGCCACCAATTTTCCTTCTTGTTTACAGATCAAGAGGATGATACCGGGTGATCATTCATCGAATCAAATCAAAGTTGTATTAGGAGGTCGAATCGAACTGTAGTAATTCTGGCAATATATTCCGTATATTTTTGTCGGCTTGCCATGCCATGTTTCATCCATTTTCATCATTCATGTTTCCATAGAGTACTCCATTGGCAAATTGCAGTATGCCAAGTGGTTTGGGTGTCTTGGGTTTCGCTGAGCATGATGAAATGTATCATGTGCATGTCTGTGGAGAGCAGAGTTTTATTGTTGTTGAGTATACTGTGTACGAGTATATTTGTGTGTAGGGCCCACCTCCTATTTCCTTTGTATAGTTGAGGTTGTTGCCCACCTCTGTACTTATATATACGTGCCTGGTGCACCGATCAATATATCGAGATTGCACAGCCCATATCTTGTCATTCTACAATTGTAACAAGCGAACCATATTATTTAAAGTTATCATGTTGGTTAGGCATGTGCCATCTTTGGATTCTATCTCATGCTTATGGATGGGCTCAGCTCACTAGACTTGAACTTGATGCATGGGCATGCAGTACTGTCACGGCACCCAGCAACATGACATCGCTTGTAGAGCTGGCTAGTTTAATCGATACAGTTCGCCTGCCCTCAAATCCATTGCCCGCAGAGTTGGCTAGTTTAATTGTTTGGAGGTAAATACACCTAAAGTCATAGAACTTGCACGCGATGGTTAGTTTGGTGCACAAACTTGTAAAATACATGTTTCCGGTCATTAAACTTGTACAAGCGTTCGTATACGATCATATTTCATGTACACGGACGTATCCATGGGCTATGTGGCATTCCAGTGTGGCCAGGGCCCATTGTCATCCGCTGTAGCATGTAGATCTGCAGAGAAGCCTTTGGCTTTTTTTTATTTTCGTATTAAGCCCCTAAAAATAAAATGAAAAAACAAGCGATGTGGGGTCTTGAAGCTGCAACGTGCCCTAGTAGTCATACGTGGACAACCACCAGACTACTGATCATTCATATCTATGTAGCATGACTAATTTCTGTATCATATAAACATTGACTAAAAGTAATTTTTACAAGAAATGTAACACGGAAAAAATGAGCACCGTGGCTTGACCATGTGACCTTGTGCTCAAGGTTAACTAACATTACCACTGACAACACAACACGTCCAGATGTAAGAAAACAATTTATATTCTTGTGTTTGTGACATTCAAAAAATATTTATGTGTTACAAAAAAAGTACGCGGCATTTTAAAAAGTTTCAAAACTTGTATTTGGAAAAATGTTAATCAACACAACACGTCCATATTAACATTTTTTCAAATACAAGTTTTAAAACTTATGTGTATTGAAACATATACTCCATCTGATACATATATCTTTTGATGTTTTAAATACTTCAGTATACATCTATGTTTGGATACACATATATTTTAAATACTCTAGTATACATCTATGTTTGGAGTATTTAAAAAATATATGCTTAATACTTTTTAAGTGTATGATTGGCATTTTTTTCAAATACAAGTTTTGAAAAGTCTTGAAACTTTTTTCAACTATGTTTTTAACATTTTTGGATGGTACGAAACATTTTAAAGCTACACAAACTGTTTTATACATTGTATAGGCATTTAAAAAATGTCATGACCAGTTTTTTTGGAATGCATGAACATTTTTAAAATGCAACGTATCATTTTTAATTACACAAATGTGCTTTACAATGTTTATTTTTTTTAAATGTCACACACCTTTTTTTGTAACACATAAACATTTATTAAATATCACAAACACAATAATATAATTTTTTTTCTTACATAGAACAAGAAGGAATAACAACATGAAAAATATTTATCCCATTTGATATGTTGTGTTGTCGAAGCCTGGTGGTAATCTTAGTTAAAGTTGACCACGAGGTCACATAGTCGAGCCATGGTGCTCCCTTTTTTGGGGTTACATTTCTTGCAAAATTGATTTTTCGGCCGTGTTATATGATATAAAAACTATTCGTGCTATCTAGACATGAATGGTCATTGGTTTGGTGGTTGTTAACCCAAGCCTAGTAGGGGCACGTCCCTAGTTTGTAACCGAACCATCCCTTATTTTTCCATTTTATTTTAGGGGCTTTATACGTAAATAAAAAATCATTTTATTTTAGGGGCTTAATAAGTTAAAAAAATAGGTGCATAATACGTAAATAAAAAAAAGCCTACAGATCTACCATGCGTGGTGGGCTTACAGTGAGCCCTGGCCATGCTGGCATGCCACATAGGCCATGGATATGTCTGCGTACATGAATTGTGACCGTATATGAACGTTTGTGCAAGTTTGATGACCAGAAACACGTATTTTACAACTTTGTGCACCAAACTAACCGTCACGTGCAAGTTCTATGACTCCTGGTGTATTTACCTCAATTGTTTGTGTAGGTACCTGAGTTCACTTGTACTACCTGACATGTCCTTCACACTGTGCCTCTTAATTTAATTACTGGTACTATGCTTAGCTACTGCTGCTATGTCCTCTCAGATGCTTTGTTCCTAACTAACCACACCCTCCAACCAAGACCCCGTCACTAAACTAATTGCAAATTCATACTTTGAGGACACGCCTGAGAGTTCTAAAACTAAAGTACTGAACCGCAGTTTCAACTAACCATTTTCAAATACATCAGGATAAGTACATCTCGGTGTAAGAGCGTACATATGCGCCGCGGAAATTTTCAAATGTGACAATGAGCCAAGAAAGTCAAGGAGTGAGAAGCCAATGGAGAACCACCCAAGCTGCAATACTTTTGACGTCTTAATTGTAGAAACTTTGTATATATGCATTTGCACATCACAGGGTGGTGGTATGTCTCCAAATTTTGGATGCATACGGCTAGATAATGGGGCTAAATATTCAGCACAACACGTATCGTTAGTCAATAAATGTGGAGATGATGGCCAAGTGAACCTGTGATAAGAGAGCCTTTTTACTCTGGTGGAGGCTGGCTTCTCTACTAGGCGTTGGCTGGGAGAAGAGCAGCCGATAGTAGGAAGAGACACTGGGAGAAAATCTCCCTTGTTTCAAGAAGACAGGGGTGAGGTTTCATGTCAGGTTGGACAGATAGACATACAAGTACCATCGCTTACAACACAGTACTAATAAAACACAATACTAATAAGGTTGAATATAGCAGTATCAGTTGTCTCTGTAAACTGTGGTTTAAATACTAGTGTTAGTTCATTAACATTCAAAAAATAGCTCATTAATGATGATGGGTTTGTGAATCGGGCCGTATGATGTTGACTACTCGTACGTTTTCAGATCTACTCACCATGCTGCTTTGTATCTTGTGGCTGGCGTTTTGGTTTCTTTTTGGTGGGCAACACATGCTTAATGATGGAATTATATATATATTTTTAAGTCAGCATTATTGGGTTATGGATCCTGGAAATGCCATCTTTCCCTTGCTTCTCTCCTTCTCTTTATAACGCCCAACCTAATCCCCTTTTCAGTGGAAAAGGTATCCTTTGGAATGCTAAACTTCATTTCGTGGGGGTAAGATTATATTTTCTGGTATCGCCTTGTGGCAGCCGCAATCTTCTTCGTTTTCTCATTTTTTTACGGTGGTATCCGATTCCTGTGCTGCCAGAAGTATGAACACAAAAAGGAACACCATTACTTTTTCTTTCTTTCTTCTCTAATGTGGCCATGTTCGCTTGTTAACATTTCTTATGTTATTTTAAGTTTCAGTAACTCTAAAAGTACCGCTAATATATATGTTTTGTTTTGCTTCTCTTGGTGTAGAGACACCCATGTTCAAGATTTTTGGTGTTTTTCAAGCAACAACAAATTATTGGTGTTGGGACACGGAAATGTGCTCAAGAAAGAGTAGCTATACCCATGCGTGGGACCCGTACGCACATCTCCTTTCTCCAACCAAAACTCCCTTTTCAGTTGAGAAGTATCTTTATTTTCTTTAGGACCAGTATACCATTTCTTTTGCGAAAATTATCAGATCTATTATAAAGATGCACCAGAAGTACAAAACACCTCAAACATAATAAAAATTACATCAAGGTCCATGGACCACCGACGACCTTTGCCGCCACCAGAACGAGCCACCGACGCGCCACTGTCGCCATTCCATACCAGAGCCGGCCTGACCTTGTCGTTGACAGCCGGGAAGTCTTCGTGCACGTGCCTCTAAGGACCAGCGCGCTGGAGCCGCAGTCGTCGTTGAATCCTTGAATCGATTTTAAGAACCCGACACCAAATATCGCTGTTGCGTATGATCCGAAGCACCAGAAATCCCCTCCCCGCCACCGACCACCGGAGCGACAGGCGGAGGGGAGGCAAAGCATGGGCTCGCTAGTGAAGTTCGAGGTGAGGAAGGCTTTCCCTATCTGCCTTGCATGAGGGGAAAGAAAAAGCTCGTCTCCTGTTGCTCCAAAAGAAAAGGCTAGAGTAGCTTAAATCTTTTCTCCTTTTTCAGTTTTGCTAGATGACCTGAACAGCGAACACCGTTGATTCCTCTTCCTTTGTCCTTTAATCTGGGCATCTGTACCTTATCTTAAGGTTCTCTTACACTAACAAAAAGTGTAGGTGTGTCGGTCTGAAAGCCTACCTTTGGACTCTCGTTCATCACTGGCTACTATTAGTAGGTGCATGCAGAGTACCTACCGCTCTACTCCGTAGGAAAAATAGCATTATTGAAAATATTGTCGAATATGATCCAAGAATACAACTTTTATAACATACCATTCATATTTTACAAATCAAACCAATGATCAAAGTTTAACAAAATAAAAGGAAGCCTAATAAAACCAGACGAAGACAGTACTACTGTCTGCACTGTCTCACTGACGGTGCACGCATGCATGCGGCTCCTCTTATAAACAATTCTGTTGATCGGCACCTTAATTGCCTACCTTAATCAGGCGACGCCTGCTACTTTCTCACCACTTTTGATCTCTTCTTTTTCTCTTTGTCCAAAGGAACCAGTGCTAATGGAGAGCTTTGGTACTAGTTCAACGGCGATTCTATGTGTAAGCTGTGGGGTCAGCCGACCCCACAACTTTTTTGGGAAATAGCCTAGAATTACTGTTCATTGTGAAGAAAAAATATAAAAAAATCCATATGACCCCACAGATTTATGAAGCTGGCCCCGCCAAACTAGTTGCATGTGTTTTTCATTTGCTGGCTTGCTTGTTGCCTTCACCATACATACGGACTACGGTCACCTTTTTTTACCAAAGAGAAGATTTAAGAATTATTAGTCAATCTTAACTAGTGATTAAGTTTAGAATAAGGTTCTTGTCCAACCGATTCATTACCCCGTAACCATCCGGTTAAAAACATCAATCTCAACATGCTGTGATCATCCATCACTGAACCTGCCGGCATGCATGCATGCTGCATTTCTTTCTTTCTCAATAACTATAATGAAAATGAAGATTAGCCTAGTCTTTTTTGACTTACTTCGTTGCCAGATTTCTAAGGTCTTCCTGACCATGACATGCATAGCTTAGCTCTAGCTATATGTGGCACGACGAAACAAATTACCGTATCGAGGTCAAAATCCCTTTCTATAATCAAAGCATATACTGCTCTAGTATTATTTAAGTTTATTTTCTTCTCCACATTAGCTCTGATAGATGCCCAAACTGTGCCTCCAATGTGGTGGGCTGAGATTTTTATACCTGTAGTTTTCGTGCATTTGCTCCATCGAGTCTCTAGCGCCTTTATCTATATGGCGCCTTTATATATTTGATATATAAATAGTTTCATTCATATATATATAGCTATTCTTCACCCGAGGTAATCATACAATCGTTTCATAACTAAATTATATTTGGTATATAAATAATTCCATTCATATTGATTCAGTACATAATATTTGGCATAAAAAAATAAAAAATAGGTCATAAGACCAAGAAATATATTTTTTCCACTATATTTTTACGTTCATAATTTTACGTAACGTAAAATATTTTTTACAGCTATTTAATATTTTATTACGTTCCCTTTTTACGTATGAAGTAAGAGAAAATTTACGGGAGATAAAAATACGACGCACTGATGTTAAAATAGAGGGGTGAAGAATAATTATTCCTCATTCAGGGTGACGAATAGCGCACAAACCATTCATCCTCTTGTTTTTGTACCATGATGACCAAATCGTGTTTCTTAGGCAACTTCCAACTCATCATGCTTACGGTCGATAATATATCAATCTTTATTCTACCTGGCTAGCTAGTCATGGGTGCAAGCACGGTGAAAAATCAATTTGTCACTGTTACCAGTGACAGCAGCACTGCAGCAGGTTACTAGCTATCGGACTGATCGATCGATTCTAGTAGGTCGACATGGCAACTAGTGACATCAGCAGGTTACTCATTTTTTTGGGAAATTTTACAGTGCATTATAATACACCAGAGCACATGTATTATATGGCCGATCTAACGGATGAGAATAATTGGGCCTTTTTAAGCCCAAGGGTATTTTCGACCAATTTTTTATACCTTTAATCGGCCCAATTTGGTCCAGGGGTATTATCGTCCTAAATTTTTCGATTAAATTAATTGCATTAATAAAGCACTTCATTATAGAGGTCCCATCATCGTGCGTACTCTTTTGAATTTCGGTTCGAGCGGTTCGTCCTCTCTCCTCCTCTCGAGCCCTAACCTCGGGCGCCCTCGATCGCCGCCGATCGCCTCCGGCGCCCTCGATCGCCGCCGATCGCACTCGCCGTGTCTACCCCTCCTGCTCCTACTCCCCCTCACTCCCTCCATCGCAAGTCACCCCAGTCGGGTCGCGGCGCCAGATCCTTCCCCGAGCGGACGCCACCTTCCCCGACCCGAGAGGCCACATCATCCTCATCGACGTGCATCAACTTTTTCACGCCGGATCTTCGCTGTAAGTGCCTAGCCATCTCAAATCTTTTCTGGTCCCTTCTGCATATAGAACCAATAGGGGTCGGATTTGATTCGGGTTTAGGATATGTCATGTGAGGTTTAGGGTTTATCGTTTCAGAAAGTTGTGAGGAGATTTCGGTCGGATTTGGTTAGGGTTTAGGATATGTCATCTGAGGATTAGGGTTTATATTTTCAGAAAGTTGTGATGAGATTAGGATTGAAAGGAAGTGTAAGTCGGATGTAGCTACGAGATATTGAAGGACTTAGTTAGGATTATGTGGCATGAGAAAGTTGTCAGCAGATTTGGATTCAAAGAAAGTTATTTTGGATTCACTTAGGAGATACTTTTGAATTGAGTTTCGAGATATTTTGGATTTAGTTAGGAGATAATTATTTTGTATGGAGTTTGGACTTATTTTGGATTTATTTAGGAGATAATTTGGGTTTAGTTAGGACATACTTTTGGATTTTGTTACGAGATAATTTGGATTTAGGTAGGATATAATTTTGAATGGAGTTTGGAGATAATTGATCTATCAGGGTGGATCTATCAAGGCATTTAAAGGACTCGTGGACTTTGTATTTAGTTAGCAGATCATCAGTTAGAGCTAGTACAACCAATTACAAATTTCTGGATTTAGTCAGGGCATATTTACTTACAGGTTTTGAAGGACTGAGTTAGGTACATGAATCCGATATGAAAAATTAAATCAATTATTTAAGCAGAGTAGTGCATAATTTCGGTAACGTATGCTATCCATCCGTAACATTGACTATCTGTTTCCGCTGGCAGCATAACGACATGGATGATAAAGGCAACGATGGCAAAATCTTGGGTGATACAGGCAAGGACGACAAGGACATGGGTCATAGAGGCAACAAAGGCAAAGGCATGGACCCCAAAGGAATGGATGGTATGTGCATGGATGATAAGGATAATGAGGATGCAGGCAAGGATGGCATAGACATGGATGATGTACACATACAAGGTAAAGGAATTGATAATAAAGGCATGGCTGGTTCAGACCTGAATGAGTGTATGGAATACTTAGAGATTGTGAAGAAGACGTTCAGGACTGAGGAAGAAGCCTACATGTTCTACATAGGCTATGCGAGAAAAAAAGGATTTGGTGTTAGAAAGGATGATCTGAAGTACAGGGGTCCGGGTCCAAAACAAAATGCATACAGAAGGACATACAAGTGCTGCAAACAAGGATGGCGGGCCCTTAAGCACTTTAACAGAACTGAAAGAAAAAGAACACCGAGGGGTCTTTCTCAGTGTGGGTGTCCCGCTCTTTTTCAGGTTGAGCTACAAGATACCAGTGGCCTCTGGTTCGTCAAGAATTTTGTGGACAAGCATAACCATCTGTTTGTCCCCGCTGACCTGACTCCGTACTTGTCGGCTCATCGTAGAATGACTGACGCACAAAAGGCCGATGTCATCGAGTATGCTGTCGGTGGACTTCGAACACATCAGATTATGAATGTAATGGAGAAGAATGCTGGAGGTCCCGACAAGCTTGGATTTATAGATCGAGATCTATACAACCATGTTTCAGTCCAGAAGAAGCGCAAGATAGAAGGCAATGACGCTAGATATTTGCTCACCTATATGATTGCACAGAAAAAAGCAGACCCGGAATTCTTTTTCAAATACACAAAAGACAGCGAAGGCCATTTGAGGAACATATTCTGGGCTGACTCACAATCCCGCATTGACTATGTTGCCTTTGGTGGTGTCGTGGTGTTCGACAGTACATATCAGTCTAACAAGTACATGCTTCCGTTTGTTCCATTTGTTGGTCTGAACCATCACCGCAGCACAGTTTTGTTTGGGGTCGGTCTAGTGTCAGACGAGACAGTTGCATCATACCAGTGGCTTCTTCATGTATTTTTGGAGGCAATGTCCCAGACGGCACCAATTTCAGCAATCACCGACGGGGACGGTGCAATGGCTAAAGCAATAGCTACTGTCTAGACCGGTACAGATCATCGTTTGTGCACGTGGCATATCGAGGAGAATATGGTGATGCACCTCCGCAAGGAAAAGCTGGAGCAATTTAGGGAATTCATTTACCGTCGTTGGGATGTTGATGAGTTTGAGAAAAGATGGGAGGCTTATAAGGTTTGGTTCAAAATAAAACCAACGGGCAAGAGGTCGTCATGGGTTAACAGGATGTACGAGCTGCGACACAAATGGGCTGCTGCGTACACAAAGGGTAGATATTTCCTAGGCATGATGAGTAATCAGAGGATTGAGTCTCTCAACTCAAGGCTTCATGTGCACCTGAACAGGAAGATGCAGCTTGTTGATTTGTTGCAGCATGTTGAGCACTGTGTATCCATAATGCGTAAGACTGAAGCAGCATTAGACGCAGTAGCAACACATACGATACCCTTCACTAAGCTGAATGCACACCCTCTGGAGATTGCTGCCTCTTATATTTATACAACTGTGATGTTTCCAAAGGTAAAGCGTCAGATTGTCGAAGGGACACATTGGCAGGTCACGGACCGGGTAGCATGTGATGGTTTGGTCATGTTTGGAGTTTTGCGCAAAGCCCCATATGATAAAGTCCCATATGGCAGGGATGCTAGAGAATTGCAAGGTAAGGAAGGTAAGTATGCTAAGGACTTGCATGCAAAAAAATTGGATGCTGAGGATCCCAATGACTTGGAAGGTAAGGATGCTGAGGACTTGCATGCAAAAAACTTGGACGCTAAGGATCCCAATGACTTGGAAGGTAAGGATGCTGAGGACTTGCATGCAAAAAACTTGGATGCCGAGGATCCCAATGACTTGGAAGGCAATGATGGTGTGGACTTGCATGCCAAAAACCTGGATGCTAAGGATCCCAATCACTTGGAAGGTAAGGACACTGAGGAGTTGGAGGCAAAAAAGTTGGATGCACAAGGCATGGATGCTAAGCCTGTGGATTTTATATATCACGTGACTTCTCTATTTACAGGTGCAAGACTGGATGATGCAGCTTGTAAATGTAAAAAGTTGGAAACTCAGGATTACCCATGCGCACATATATTCCGCGTTCTGGATCATCTTGGTGTACGCACATTTCCAAAAAAAATTGTCAAGAAAAGATGGACAATGCAGGCCAAGCCAGCGTTCCCTTCTTCGAGGACTGCGAATACTCATGTATGGTCTGATCACATGAATAAGTATCATCAACTACGCAACATGGCTAGTGACGCTTTATTCACAGCCGCAGCTAGCGATTCACAGTCAGAATAGGTGATGGAGTTCCTCCGGAGTATATTGGTTGATGGAGAAAAAACTGATTTGGATGAAGGCCATAAATCGTTTGTTCCTTTGCCGGCATACTTCTCTGCTGCTCGCGAATGCTGCACTGATGACGTGGAAAATCCAATCAAAATAGTTCCAAAAGGGAGACCAACTACCGAAGAATCGAACAAGAGGATTAAATCCAGGCGCGAGCGGATGAGAGGGAAAAAAAAGCAACGAAGTTAGTGCACATGTTTATCTCATTGTTCATTTCCATACACGCTTACAATGTTAATATGTTCTCTCTTTTTCTTCAATTTACTCAGGAACAAATCGGGGAAATCAAAGGTCACAAGGAGGAAGAAGCGAAAAGACAAAGACTCAGAGACAGAAGAAGACACAGATTCGGATATAGAAGAAGAGGAAGATTCAAAAAAGCAACAAAGTTAGTGCACATGTTTATCTCATTGTTCATTTCCATACATGCTTACAGTGTTAATATGTTCTCCCGGAGAATGTTCACATGTTTTTATTCAATTTACGCAGGAAAAAATCAGGGAAATCAAATAGCACAAGGAGGAAGAAGCAAAAAGAAGAGACAGAGTCAGATACAGAAGAAGAGACAGAGGCAGATACAGAAGAAGAGACAGAGGCAGATACAGAAGAAGAGGAAGATTCAGGTACAGAAGAGGAAGATTCAGGTACAGAAGAAGAGGAAGATTCAGATGCAGAAGAAGAGGGAGATTCAGATGAGGAAGAAGAGGAAGATGCAGATGCAGCAGATGGTGGGCTGAGGAGGGCTAGAAAGAGACCATTGGAGGTTGCAGAAGAGGATTATGCAAAACCAAACAAGTGGGCATTAGCACAATTGTGCGTACTTAAACATGTTTTCGAATGCTGGCTGCAGATTCATCTATTTCATTTTTTGCAGGAAACGCAAGGGCGCTCCAAATGGCAATGCTGGGAGGACGAAAAAGAACGATGACAAGGGTGCACGAGGAAAACCAGTGAAGTTAGTGTCTGTACTTACATGTCCGCTCTAGAAGTCGGGTATTTGCTAGTACTGTGTTGACGTTTCTTAACTTTTCCAGGAAAGACTCTAGTAAGGGCGGTAAAGAACAGGCCAAAGGGGTGATGAAGACAAAAAGGCCTGATAGGAATGTACCACAGGCTGAGCGAATAAGAGCTGTCAAGTTAGCTTCTGTAGCTATGAAGAGAAAATCAGTGAAGTTAGTGTTTTTTCTGTTATAGTGTACTATACATGCTCAAATCTTCTTTGCTATCCTATTAACAAACGTTGTTTCATGCAGGAAAGCTAAAGTGAAGTCGAGACAGGATGTTTAGATGCACAGGGTCAAGCAGAGAAAACAAAAGGATTTCAGGGGTCGAAAAATTGAGAACAAACTAAAGTAGACAGTTTTCCATGCCGTGATCCACCTTGTTTCTCATGTATTAGACCTATTTGATGGACTGCCACTATTTTTCTGAATTCCTCTTTTGATTGGTACACCCTCATTTTATTATGGACGGGTCGACATGGTAGGCTAGTTATGATTTATCAACATCGATGAAACAATGCATTTTTAGTGCAGTTGGTTTTCTATTTTTTTTCATTTTTTACATAATATATTGCTGAAATTTGTTCAAAGTGTAGTCAAATTTCATACTTGAAATATAAAATAGAAACCGAAAATTTATATATACAAGAAAATAGAACGTTAATAAAACCTCGTTTTCAAATAACATTGAAAATCGTTTATTTTCAAATAGAAAATAAGCATACTGATATTTTAAAAATAGCATGCTCATTTGAAAAAAACATGTTCAATTGAAAATAAAATATAATGAATATGCTGATTTAAAAATATCATGCTGATTTTAAAAATAGCATGCTGATTTTAAAATTATGCTACTTTTAAAATAACATGCTAATTTCAAAAATAGCATGCCAATTTTAAAAATAGCATGGTACTTTTAAAAATATAATGCTCTTTTCAATATGCTACTTTTAAAATAGCATGCTGTTTTTGAAATCAGCATGATATTTTTAAAAAACAGCATGCTTATTTTAAAAATATAATGCTTTCAATATGCTACTTTTAAAGTAGCATGCTGATTCCAAAAATAGCATGCTGATTTAAAAAAATAGCATGATGATTTCAAAAATAGCATGCTGATTTCAAAAAAAAATCATGTTCTTTTGAATATGTTGTTTTTAAAAATAGCATGCTGATTTCAAAATAACAGCCTCATTCTAAAAATACAACGTTGTTTTTAAAAATATAACGCTATTTTTAAACTGATTTCAAAAAATACATGCTTTTTAAAATATGCTGTTTTGAAAGCAGCGTGCTGATTTTGAAATCAGCATGCTATTTTTAAAAACAACATATTCAGAAGAACTCGTACTAGCCAACACACAAACCTCGTTCAAAAATGAAAGTAGTGTCTAATCCATTTGAAACCCGGTTAGATTTGATTCTAAAAATACTAGCATCACTGTGGCAAAAAAAGGAAATATAATTGCAGTCCATAAAGGTAATTATATCAAGGAGGGTACCAGGGTGCGTTATATATATAGACTTACATAGCAAGTACATTACGCCACATAGGGTTCATACTACCAGCAAGTTACTGCCAAGTTCCACTTACTGGACGATCTTCATATCCAGTCGGACCCAAAAGTTATACCACCAAAGTACCAGTTACTACCAAGTACCAATTACTACTAAGTTGCACTTACTGGACCCTAAAACTGATACTACCAACTTGCAGTTACTGGCTAGTACATACAGATTATAAAACTAGCGTCAAAGTACTGCGGCGGGTCAACAAATCCTCATGCCACTAACCATGTTCACCCTAAGCCCACCTCCACTCCTTTCCATGAACCTGAAGATAGCCATTTGATCTTCTTTCATTCTGGCGCCCTCAACGACTTCTCTCCAGTTCTTCGTCATGATCACTCGCCCATCCTTCTTGCCCATCTTGAACAAGACATTTTTATTACCTTTAAAATGTTCGCTGGTGACACGCACAACCATGGGGCTTTCGCAGATAATCTTTGAGGTAGGCCTGACTGTACTCCTTTGAGAAGCACTGATTGCATAGGGAAATAAATAATGTTACATAAAAATGAAGTATACTTTGCACAAAAAAAGTAAGAATGATTTGCACAACCACGCCCGTCCTCCTCCCTGTCTCTACATGATGGCATTTTCACTAGTGAAGTATGATTTGCAAAAAGAAAAGTCCAAGTGTTTACCATCTTGCTCTTCCCTCTGATGACTGCCGAGCGAGTGACGGTGCTGACATAGTATGGTATGGGAGGTTGGCACTGCTTTACTATGGATTTGAGATAATCCCACCGATCCTCGTTTAGCAATACATGGTTGCCGTAGAAGATGTGATCCTCGAAGCTTCCTTTTCTCACATGGTATCCTAAACCTGTATAAAAAAATTAAGATGACAGAGTAGTAAATAATTTCATATGTAAGATCTAGAACATCAGCACTGGGTTAATGATCAATGCCTACTCCAATGATCAAGAAATGAAGGACATAGATAACCCAATCACATCCACCCAGCAATATCTCGTAGAAACATGGGCAAATTGAATATTTGATTTATTTAAACTAACAACTAAACACTACTCTATGTAAGCTCTAGTTCAATCAATGTTGATTTGGAAGGTCATTTAGAACCCAAACAGAGTAATGTGTGGTAATCAAGTGTCACTCAAACATCAACTTTCAATATTTCACGGTTCATTTAATATTTGACCAGCCAAATAGAACTTTACCCCGTAGTGCCAAGATATGATCATGGTCCACATCTCCATCTCCATCAGAACTATCATCAGTGTCATAGTCGCTAAAGGTGTCGTCATCACCTCTATAGCCGTCACTCCCACATGAAGTGCCATCTGAAGCATCATCTGAGGTGGTCCGGTGATCACTCTCTTCACTGGTGATGAGGATGGTTTCCCTTGCCATTCAAACCTGTTGCATGCATTGCAATGAACAAATGTTAGTTATTGATATATGAAATCTGTCTTCCATTATGACTTGTTAGCACCATATACAATGTGAATAATCTTTTCGCATACTTCTTGCTAAGTATGTAGTTCATGTATAAAAATCTACACAAAAAAGCTAGTCGACAACTATTCGCACGACTAGTCAAGACTAGTGGTTAGACTCATAATCATTGGGCAGACATAACCAATTAGGATATTTCAAGGTTACAATTTTGTGAGCTGGACAAGAAAACTTGGTAACCAACCAATTAGTAGCCATGTAAAAATGAACCATGATTGACTGCTCTCATCGAGCAATACGTGAAACTATAACTGATCTGCCTTTGATCACTGCAAATTTCCTGATGGGCTGTTGTGTGGTACCATCAGGTAATAAATATAAAGTCTTTAAATTGTCCCAACAAAACAAATAATGCATTTGCTGCTGTACATAACATTTTTAGAGGTAGCTGTGGAGGTTAATTTTCCAATTTCCAGTGAGAATAAGGACATGATAGAATCCCTCAAGCAAGATGACATCATAGTGAAGGCTATGAGAACGAGCAAGGTATGCTGACCAATTGTCACTCTTTTGTATACTTGCTATTTATTTACTCATTACTACCCATACCAACAAGTAAAATCATGATTATGAATTATAATGTCAGAAAATCCAACATTGAGGAACTTGTTGCAATGTGTACTACTAGCTCACAGGAAATTTTCATTGACCCCAACAAGCCCATACCATATCTTGGAGATAGGCTGACATAATTCAAGTAAGCAGTAACAACAATCAGCAAAAATATGAACCAACCAAAAATATTACATGTGTGCACATATCATCAAAAACATGCACCAATCGAGAGCAGTCTACACTTGACAAATCCTTCAAAATATGGAGTGGAGGGCGAGTCACCCGCTCAGTTCAAGTGTATGATTGTTGATTACTGATGCAGTACCTTCGTTGATTATACTGTATGATTATTGCCTAGTGTGTTTACATGCATAAGCCCTTTTCTTAAATTCTCATCCTTTGCTTTTCTTCATTTTATTTTGTTTACACAGGTGGTGTGCATAACCTGTCGACAGGACTGCAATAGACCCAATGAAGATGGGTTGACATTTACCATCAGGCTAGATGGGGACACTTTAGCTCTGGTATAAATAATCATGTCAATTTTACTTGTACTGTGTTTGTTCCCCTCTACTTTGAAGATTAACAATATGTAGGAAATAAATAGCAATTAAATTCTACATCTACAGATCGGGCCATGCTACGCAAGGCACCAGTTCAGCGCCATCCCAGACAGTTCATTGCTTTTTCTAGCGAGAGGGAGCCGCATGTATGATTTTGGCATGTATAAAGGGAATTCAAGGGCGATCATCTGTGGTGAAAACTGGTGCAGGTTTGTTGAAGACTTCGACCTGCGAGAAGGCGACCTTGTCTCCTTCGATTTGACTGAAGACATTCCTATGGTGTACTGCTGCAACCTGCCAAGGACATGCGATCAAAACGAAGAGCGTAAAGATCCTCTAGAATTAGCTATCATAACGAAGGGAATTAATCTTATGAAGCAAGAGGAGCGTAACCTACATGACCTTTTGGCGATGAAGAAAGGTTATATAGGTGCATTTTTTGCCCACCGCTTCACGAAGTCGAACATAGGAGGAAAGACGATGATATGTTTTTGGTGTACTAGTATTTTCTATTTTGTATGCAATTTTCTTTGTTTTTTCATGGAGAGAAAGTTTAATGATATGCTATTGTAGCTGAAACCAGTGAATACACTGATGTGTGTTTTTGCATATCCTTTTGTTTCCCATAACTGAAGATCCTTATGTAATATATGTAGATGTAGCTGAAGATCCTTTTGTTTACTGCTCCTTCACATATTTGATAATTTTTCTTCCTATGACAGTGCATACAGAGATTACCGGTGAAAGTTGTCGACGCCCTGAAGACCCCAGGAGATGGGGAGATACCGGGAGATGGGCTTGCTGGCATTCGGCTGTGCAAGGACAGTTTGATGCTGGTCAAGTACCACAAGTGTGATGATGGCCGCATCATCTTCGGCAAGGGATGGAGTGATTTTGTTGACAGTGAAGAGCTTAAGGTTCATAAAGCCGTTCTTTTCGGTTTCAAGACCACCACCCGTGAAGATCTTCAGATCGAGGTGGTTATGAACATGCTGACCGAGGAGCCACAAATGTAGCACGACAATGCAAGAGTGTCCTTTACACTAGGTATAGTGCGAAAACTATTTTGATAGCAGTTATGCATCTATGGGGTTACGTCTTCATTATGTCTTGGGTGATGATGACTATGAGAGGAGGACATGTTGCAGTTAGAGTAAATGCTAGGATTCGGCCCTATTCAGGACTCAAAATAGGTCTTTCACAGGTGGTTGCTTTATTGGCTGCTGTTTCCCTGGCTATAATCATGAACGATGGTAATGCAAATGGAATCGTTAAGGGGGTTTTATTAATATTTTAAATCATGGAGTTAAGATGGTAGAACTACCCATGAGTGTTTGCGTAGGAGATGCGGGAAGGGCATCAGTTGTGTTCTTGACTCTTTGGTAATGCAGGAATAATGTGAGATTACAAAATAAATGGTATAGTGATCTTATGGTTCTTGTTTAGCTAATTTGCTTGTGGATCATGGGATGGTCTATATTGCAGATGAAGGTGGTAAACAAAGAGGTGCTGGTGTTGGGAGCAAAGAGGTGATGATGGTCTATATGCGCACGCTAGAGCATGTAGCAGGTGAATTGTACAGTTCATCCCAAGTGTGGAGTCACAGGGTACTGCGGTGTCGCCTGCGCATCTCTGCCGTAGTTTTATTTTTTGGACCTTCATGTTAAGTCTGGCTGGGCTTGCCACCATGTATGATTTGTGCTGCTAGTTGATTACTTTAGTTTCTAGCTGTAGTTTGTATCAGGGGCTTGAAAGACCATGTGTTTTCTGTTAATGGAAAATCAGAGGGGGCGACCCTTCTTTTGATTAAAAAAATGAACTTTATCTATGCAATTAAAAAATAAAATTTCTCTATTCAAACCCAGTTGAGAACAGTATTCATTATAAATCTGAAATAATCTTTTGGAAAAAATGGCTATCGCATTCTGTGTATTCATTATAAATCTGAAATAACCTTTTGGTAAAAATGGCTATCGCATTCTGTATCATAGCTAGCGAAACCGAAACAAAATAAATGTCTTAAGTATAATATCTCGTGAACGTGGATCAAATTATGCAAGACAACTAGAATAAAGGATGATTCAACTTGCAGGAAATTTGAACTTATGACTTACTAGCAGTATAATAAAGTTTACAGACTATCAGCTAGATAAATAGAAGAAACATTTTATGTTGATTCATTCTTCCTTCCAGACTTCTTTGACCGCCTGGATGGTTTGGCGAGATGCTGGCGCTGACTCTCGAACCCCTTCTGGAAGTTCACCAACCGCCTGTATACGTCGTAGGTGGCATACGCGTCCATGGAAGCATAATAAATGTTCTTAAAGGGCAAGGGCGCTTCTAGCCATATATGGTGGTAATCTTCTGTGAGAACGTCCTTCATCTTGTTGTAGCTGTGGTGGATGATGGAACCAGCGTAGTCAGCCAAGCCATACTTTGGCTTAATCGTCACTCGATCAGGCACTCTCCACATATTCTGGATATCCACAAAGTTTTGTACCACCAGACCAACATGCTTGAGTTTTTTCTTGTCATTCTTGATGTCCACCCCAACAAAGGTGTACTCCTCGTCGAGCAGGAAGGTGGCAAGCAGGCCGCAGTGCTCATCTGCAACGCTTATGTGGTACACGAGGACGTAGATGCCAACGCATAACTAGACCACGCCCGCCATCTGTGTCGGACTACTCCACATCCAGTGCAACTATCTTCTGGTCGTCGTTCCGCAGCTAGTATTTGAATCTGCCAATACAATACTCAACACAGCTAGCCTTGTTCGTGTACTTCACACAAATTTCGGTATTTCCATCTGCCCTAGCATCATAATCATTCTCGAACGCCATGCCGAAGGACTGTAATTGATGAAACTAGTATAAGACATGAAGCATGACAATAACATGATAATAGTAAGCCGAGATGAATATGACGGCAGATAGTATAGGAATTCTGGCGCTATTGAAAGTTTATGTAAACAAGTGCATGAACAATTTAAACTAAACAAGTACTCCCTCTGTAAATAAATCACTAAAGCAGTGAACCAAAAGTTGTTATATTTCCTTGCAGAGGGAGTATATGCGAATTAACAATATAAATTTACGCTCTTGAAATATTTATCTAAACAACTGCATCAACAATCAAGAATAAACATGTATCTATGAATTGTTCATCACCCATGCAGATGAAATTGTGTGTACAAACTAAAGAAGCAGGAGAAAAACAAGAAATTGACAAGACAACGGACTAGATGTTGCATGCAGATGAATCTGTGTGCAAAATTCTCATAAGGCAACGGACTACATGTTGCAGGCAGATGAATCTGTGCGCACAAAATAAAGAAGCAGGAGAACAAGAAATTAACAAGAAGAAGGCCATCGTATGTGCTGCTACTGGAGAACTACTAACAAAATTGACAGGAAGGAGAACTCACCTTTCCAGAAGCCAGATTGTTGGGAGAGTGGGCGACGCAGAGGAAGAGGGAATCGAGAGGACGCAGAGGCAGAGGAACCGTTTTTGGAGAATCGTGGCAGTGAGGACGAAGCGCCCTCGCGCATGCCCGTCCTAAATAATTGGGACGGGGCTTGTCCCGCCTGCTGGAGTCCTCGCTTCCTTTATCACTAGTGCAGAACCGGGCAATAGCACCGGTTCGTAAGACCCTTTAGTGCCGGTTCCATAACCGGCACTAAAGTGTGGGCACTAAAGGCCCCCCCCTTTAGTACCGGTTCAGCACGAACCGGTGCTAAAGGGCAACCACGTGGCACGAGCCAGCTCCGGGGGCCGGGAGCCCTTTAGTGCCGGTTGGTAACACCAACCGGTACTAAAATGTTTGGGGGTTTTTGGTTTTATGATTTCTTTTTCATTTAATTTTGTGTTTTCCATTTTAATTCTTTTTCGTTTGCTGGTATTTTACGATACTACACATTGTACACGTTATGCATATATATATATAAATAAATAAATATATATATATATATATATGATTGGTTCTACTAGAAATTCTATTTATATATAAATATATATATATATATATAAATAGAATTTCTAGTAGAACCAATCATATATATATCATCAATGTCTCACAAACCACCATATTAATTCACACATACACACATGTATAGCTATATACAATTTCTCCTACATATGCATGTTGCCTTCGGAGCCAGTGGCATTAGCCTAATTGGTGCCTTCGGAGCACGATGACAATTGGAAGTGGTTCATGACCTAGTCGATGGGGACGGTAGCGGGTAATAGTATTCTCCCTTCGGATTTATGACCTGGTCGAGCAAAAATCCCGCTATTGAAGTGCTTCTACGTGCTCCGTTTCTAGGAGCTTGTCCCGCACCTCTGTGAACTGTTAAGAAGGAGATCAATATGCATGTGTATTAGTTGTGTGACTAGATATCGATAATGGTGTAAAAATTGTGAATAGTGTTCTGACAAGCGTACCCATTCCTGTCTTTGAGATCTGCTCCTTTCGGACGCCATCATGCGAATGTTCTCGCAAACGCAGAATGCACACAGATTAGTCCCCTGCACCTGCTTCAGGGCCTTTATTACGAGAATGGAATTTAATTTGATCAAATAATAATTAATCAAGCATGATAATTAAAGAGATGGCAGCTAGCTAGCTAGCTAGTACTACTTAATTACTTACCTTGGGTCAAAACCATTTCAGCTGTCGTTTCCATTCGGCTTCCATGACGCTGATGAACCTTGCCCAAGCCCTGCCCACCGACAAAGAAAATGAATAAAGGGGTTATTAAATAGTTCATATCATGAAATGACGAACTAAATAGGCCGAGATATATAGTTAATAATGATTGAAATTACCTGTTGACTATCCCAAACAAGATGTTATAGTCACTATTTGCTTTGAGTAGTGAGTCTAGTATTTCAACTGTTCCGGCGTCAACTTTAATGATACACAAGATCCAGTGAAATCTGCATGCACACACGTTTGCATGTCTTAATTAAGCGGGCATATGTAAGCAAAAACATGTAGCTAGCTAGTAGGCAAAAACAGAGAATTTGTAGTACAAGAAAGTGTGACTCACTGGAAGTTGTAAGGAAGTAGTATATCTTCATTGTATTTGAGGCGCTTCAAGAACTCTAGCATGCTGTCCTCTACCTGCTTTTCATGATGCTTGTTTATTTTCCATGTGTATTCATTAACGGTGTTTGGGTCAATGAACCTAATGCCATAGCGTCCACCTTTTCTCATTTCATACATCTTCATCCTGCATAATACCACAGAAAAGAATATAGTGAGGATAATTATAGGTAATGATTGATCAAAAGGATCACTACAGCTAGCTTGAGACTTAAATTACAGAAAGAAATCACTTACAGACAATAGCAACTGACGATAGATTTGTCGAGTGCGTCTTGATTGTATAACTGAAATAGTTCAGAATACTCAACGGTCACAGGTTTCTGATGGTAGTAATGATCCTTCTTGACTTGCACCATGAGGGACTCTCGATCGGATCTCTTGGTAATGTCCATGTACCATTGATGCAATTCATACATTCTCGTTGGGAGCTTCTTGACCTCTTCTGGCTTGACCAAAGGTTGGCCCCGGGCATATTTCCGTTTTATATCCTCCTCTGTAAGCACAGGCATGTCCTCGATCTCGAGGAGTTGTCCAACAGTGATGTTGAGAGTGTCAGCCTGCATTATATGCTCCTGGGTTATTACCACATCGCCCACCTCGGGAACGTAAACTGTTTGCCCACAATAATATTGGGCGCGCGTACTGTGACGTGTTGTTGGTGGCACAACAAGCGGGGGGATCGATTGCGCCGCCTGTTCTCGCAGGTGGGCAACGGTTTTCCCGCATTTTTTGACAGCTGCTTGTTGTTTGCTCGAGCTTGAGCTCGCCTCCTTCTGTAGACGTTGTCTATGTAACTTCCTGATGTGGCGCTCATAGTCTGTGTCAATAGGCTTAGGAGCTGGTGGTTGAGCCATACGAATGAAGTGGTCAACTACTTCCATAGGCACTTTCTCCCTTGGCGGCGGTGGCGGTTTCGGTCCAAAATGGGCGTCGACTTCTGCCCGCACTATGGCATTGGTTTTCTCCTCGGTCCTGTCGTAAGCCCTCTCAGGAAGAGGAGTAGTGAGGTTTGGACCATATTTATATCGCTTGCCTCCGCCTGTACTTCCTGTACTATGACCTCGACTCGTACCGCTACGCACCATAGCTGCGGGGTGTCTCTTCTGCGATTGCTGAGGCAGCGGAGACGGCTGACGGGGCTGAGTTGGACGAGGAGGAGTGGCCTGAAGCTGTGCCGGACTTGGAGGAGGAGTGGCCTGAGGTTGTGACGGACTTGGAGGAGGAGTGGACGTCTGACGCTGTGTCGGACTTGGAGGAGGAGTGGCCTGACACTTTGCCGGACTTGGAGGAGGAGGAGTGGCCTCACGCGTTGGTGGACTTGGAGGAGCGGGAGTCTGCTGACTCGGTGGCGGACTTCGACGAGGAGTCGGGTGACGCGGTGTCGGTAGCCTTTGAAAGATGATGCAATCCTTTCTCCATAGGATGATACGATGTTTGGCATCTCCGAGTGTGTGCTCCTCGTCACCTCCAGGAATGTCAAGCTCTAGCCCCGAATATTGGTCCACCACCTCATCAACCATGACACGAGCATAACCTGCTGGAATCGGGTTGCAATGGAAGGTTGCATCGGGGGAATTTGTATAAGCAACGCCGTCCGCCACCTTCAAGGATATGTTCTTAATTTTGAAGTGTAGCTCGCAGTTAGTGTTCTCTGCGATGTCATCCACGGGGTATCTATCCAGCATTGCGTCAAACGGGGCGGAACCCACGCTGCTTCTCAGCATGGATGGGGCGGTGGTATCCAATGCTGGATCATCCGCTAGCTGCTGCAGCTGCTGAGACCCCCTTTGCTGGCTAAGTGAGTCGATCTGCTCCTGCTACCACTGGAATTTGACTACCAAGTCCACGTGCGCTGATTCTAGGCCTTGAAGGCGTTCATAGTCCAGCTTCCTCTTCCTCTCCTCCATCTTCCTCTGCTTCTCCTCCGCAATCTTCCTTCTCGCACGGGTTCTGTAGTCGGCGTTCCAGTCCGAAAACCCCTCATACCACGGAATAGCGCCCTTGCCTCGTGTTCTTCCCGGGTGTTCAGGATTACCCAGGGCACGCGTAAGCTCGTCGTTCTCTCTGTTGGGCTTGAACACCCCCGTTCGAGCCTCTTCTATTGCAACAAGTATATTATCGTCGGCTCCGTTCAGACATGCCTTCGTTGAAACTTTGCCTGTCTTCTGGTCCAACTCCCCCCCATGCGCATAGAACCAAGTCCTGCACCTGGGGGCCAGCTCTTAGTAACCGGAGTGACACCTGCATCCTCCATCTCTTTCTCAGACTTATCCCGCTTAGGCATTGCCACCGCGTAGCCACCTGGCCCCAGCTTATGGAACTTATCCTTTTTCGGCATTCTTCTTGTTTATTCTCGACCGTTCCTTAGCTAATTCTGAATCCTTGAATTTCACGAAATCGTCCCAATGAGCACTTTGATTCTCTAGTGTTCCCTCGAATACTGGAGTCTTCCTTCCTTCCTTGACGTACTTGTCCCATTCACGATTATTGTGGTTCTTGAATGCAACCGCCATCTTCCTAAGAGCAGCGTCCTTGACTTGCTGCACATCTGCTTCTGTGAAATGATCTGGTAGGGTGAAATGTTCCATGAGAGTATCCCAAAGCAGAGTTTTTTGTCTGTCATCGACAAAAGTAAGATCTGGACGTGGCTTTGCTGGCTCTCTCCATTCTTGAAGGGAGATCGGGAGTTGGTCCTTCACAAGAACTCCGCACTGACGAACAAACTTGTCCGCTATCTTCTTAGGCGCTAATGGTTCGCCATTAGGTCTGATTGCCTCGATATTATACTTTACGCCCTCCTTCAACTTTTTGTTCGGGCCTTGTTTCGTCCTGTTGCCTGAAGATTTGCTCGATCCGGATGGCTGAAAGAAGAAAGATCGATTCGTTAATATATCTTCAACTCATTTAAAACATGTGATGATCACCAGATGCCTGCTTATATAAATATATATACCTCGCCGGTCTTTGTTGTTTCAGGATCAACATGTTCTTCGTCATTGTCATAATCGTAGTTCATGACTTCATCAATTCGGTCGTCGCGATCGAATATCATATCACCCTCTCCGGTGTTGTTTAGAAATTCGGAGCCGTCATAATCTTCTTCATTCTGATCATCATCTGGCCCGCGTATAATATCGAACATGGTCTGTTCTCCCTCTCTGTCGGTATTGTCCGCCATAGCTTTTATTTAACTATGCCAAAAGAAATATAAAAAATTTAGTATTCAAATTACATCGTCTCGAATAATAGATATAATCTCAAATACATCGCCTCGAATAATAGATATAATCTCGAATACATCGTCTCGAATAATAGATATAATCTCGAATACATCGTCTTGAATAATATATAATATTGAATAGTACATCACTGGCTAGGTAGCTAATTAAAGATCGAATACTACAGAAGAATGTAGGACACTCCCGGTTCCTACGGCGCTGGCGGTGGACAATACCATAGGAACCCTCACAGGATCATAGCTGAAGTGAGATCCCTGAAGAAACTGCCAGGTATTGGAGAACCTGCCGCCCTCTAACGTAACCGTGTAGCGATGGACGTGCTCGTCCTCCTCCCTAACACGGCGACGTACCACCTCCGTCGGGGCCGGCTCCCTTCGCACCGAAACTGGCCCACGCGAACGCCACCAAACGAGATCAGGGTCGACGACGGGACCCGGGGCCGGGTTCCTCATCAAGCGGCGCGCCCCTCCAGGCAGCACCTCCCAGTGCTAGCCCGGCGGAGCCCAGTCCCGGACATGGGTCAGTCGGACGTCGTCGCGGACGGGTCGACGGCGAGGATGCGGGCCAGGCATCGTCGAGAACAAATACTAGCTATATGCCCGCAAAAAGTAACATTTTTTTAATGATTGGATTTTGATAACTAAAATTTCTAACATTTCTATATAACACTAATTATGCTATCATTGCATATGTCAAAATTCTATATGCTATTTCATACTAATTAAGCATCTAACACTAAAAACAGAAAACACAACTTTTATACATCCATTAGAAAACTGAAAAACAACATTATATAAAAAAAATTCCATACTAATTAAACACTAATTGTATCCATCTAACATGCATTCATACATATATACTAGTGAAAAAATAATAATCTAAAAAATCTAAACTAATTAAACATATAAAATACGTATATACTAATATATACATGCATTAATTCATACATATGTACGTGTGTGTGTGTGTTCATCATGCTTGTGTGTGTGTGTATGGGCTCGGGGAGGGGCGGCGCCCATGGTGGCCGCCGGGGGCGAGGGAGAGGGGTTAGAGGGGGAGAGCTCACAACGGGCGACGGCGACGGCGAGGCGACGGCCGGGGGCGGCGACGGGCCGGGGCGTGATGCGGGGGCGGCGACGCGGGGACGGCGCGACGGGGACGGGCCCGGGGTGGCGACGGAGACGAGGGCGGCGATGGGGACGGGGGCGGTGACGGGGACGGGGGCGGCGACGGCAACGGCGTCGATCGATCGGGGCGCGCGGGCGGTGCTTCAATGGGGAAACAGAGGAAGAAACAGAGGGAGAATGAAATTTTCGCCTTTGCGGGCCTACATCCTGGCCCAACAACAGGTTGGGTTTCTAGTCGTATGCAGGCTGCTCTGGCCTAGTAGGAGGGCTTTTATTTTTATTTTTTTGCTTTATTTATTTTTGAGTTATTTTTTTTGTGTATTTAGAGTTTCTTTGTGAATATTTTTGCTTTAGGTACAAAAAATTACAAACTTTCTGTTAGTGCCCGTAGTTTTCAAATTTGAATAGTTTAAATTTTGAATTATTTGAAATTAGTGTGAATCACTAGTTTTTGAATAACTTAACTTTAAAAATTAGTAAAGGCATGAAAGAATTTGTTTGCACATAAAATTTCTTTGCGTGACAAATGCCAAAACACATAATTAACTACCCTAACTATTACAGAGATTCCCTTCTGGGTGTGAAACACAGAAGAAAGTGATGATAGTGAAGCCGATCACATCCCAGATCTTTGGGTGTGAAACTTTTTCTTCGCGTGTGTCCCTTTGCGCCGTAACCATGGAAAATCTTCATCATTTAACGGGATGCTCGGGTCAATATTCACTGTGAATGGAGCAATTTCATCAAACTTTTCATAATCTTCTGACTTGTTTGTCTTGTCATCCACTCCCACGATGTTTCTCTTCCCAGAAAGAACTATGTGCCGCTTTGGCTCATCATACGATGCATTCAATTCCTTATCTTTTCTTTTTCTTGGCTTGGTAGACATGTCCTTCACATAGAAAACCTGTGCCACATCATTGGCTAGGACGAATGGTTCGTCTGCATACGCAAGATTGTTGAGATCCACTGTTGTCATTCCATACTGCGGGTCTTCCGTTACCCCGCCTCGTGTCATATTGACCCATTTTCACCGAAAGAAAGGGACCTTCAAACCACGTCGATAGTCAAGTTACCATATGTCCTGTATATAACCATAATATGTTTCCTTTCCCATCTTGGTTTCTGCATCAAAGCGGACACCACTGTTTTGGTTGGTGCTCTTCTTATCTTGGGCAATCGTGTAAAATGTATTACCATTTATCTCGTACCCTTTGAAAGTCATTATATTCGAAGATGGTAACTGGGACGGCAAGTACAGGTCATCTTCAATAGAGGTGTCATGCATGGTACGTGTCTGCAACCAGCTGGCGAAACTCCTGGTTTGTTCACGTGTAATCCAGTCATCAGACCGCTCCGGGTGTTTGGAGCGTAGCAAATTCTTATGTTCATCCATATACGGAGCCACCAAGGCGGAATTCTGTAGAACTGTGTAGTGTGCTTCAGTGAGAGAATGTCCGTCCATACATATTATTTGTTCCCCTCCTAGCGTGCCTTTTCCATCCAGTCTGCCCTTATGCCGCGATTCAGGAACACCAATCGGCTTAAGGTCAGGAATAAAGTCAATACAAAACTCAATGACCTCCTCATTTTGACGGCCCTTGGAGATGCTTCCTTCTGTCCTAGCACAGTTATGCACATATTTCTTTAAGACTCCCATGAACCTCTCAAAGGGGAACATATTGTGTAGAAATACAGGACCCAAAACGTTAATCTCTTCGCATAGGTGAACTAGGACGTGCGTCATGATGTTGAAGAAGGATGGTGGGAACACCAACTCGAAACTGACAAGACATTGCACCAAATCATTCTCTAACCTTGGTATGATTTCTGGATCGATTACCTTCTGAGAGATTGCATTGAGAAATGCACATAGCTTCACAATGGCTAATCGAACGTTTTCCGGTAGAAGGCCCCTCAATGCAACCGGAAGCAGTTGCGTCATAATCACGTGGCAGTCATGAGACTTTAGGTTCTGGAACTTTTTCTCTGCCATGTTTATTATTCCCTTTATATTCGAAGAGAAGCCAGCGGTACCTTAATACTGAGCAGGCATTCAAAGAAGATTTCCTTCTCTTCTTTGGTAAGAGCATAGCTTGCATGACCCTGATGTATGCCGTCTTTTCCGTGCATACGTTGCTGGTCCTCTCGTGCCTCAGGTGTATCTTTTGTCTTCCCATACACGCCCAAGAAGCCAAGCAGGGTCACACAAAGATTCTTCGTCACGTGCATCACGTCGATTGCGGAGCGGACCTCTAGGTCTTTCCAATAGGGAAGGTCCCAAAATATAGATTTCTTCTTCCACATGGGTGCGCGTCCATCAGCGTCATTCGGAACAGGTTGTCCACCAGGACCCTTTCCAAAGACCACCTTCAAATCCTTGACCATATCATCTACATCAGCACCAGTACGGTGGCGAGGCTTCGTCCGGTGATCCGCCTCACCTTTGAAATGCTTGCCTTTCTTTCTTACGGGATGCCTGCTCGGAAGAAATCGACGATGTCCCAGGTACACATTCTTCTTACAATTAGCCAAATATATACTGTCGGTATCGTCCAAACAGTGCGTGCATGCGCGGTATCCCTTGTTTGTCTGTCCTGAAAGGTTACTGAGAGCAGGCCAATCATTGATGGTCACGAACAGCAACGCCTTTAGGTCAATTTCTTCCCCCATGTGCTCATCCCATGCACGTACACCTGTTCCATTCCACGGTTGTAAGACTTCTTCAACTAATGGCCTTAGGTACACATCAATGTCGTTGCCGGGTTGCTTAGGGCCTTGGATGAGCACTGGCATCATAATGAACTTCCGCTTCATGCACAACCAAGGAGGAAGGTTATACAAACATAGAGTCACAGGCCAGGTGCTATGGTTGCTGGTCTGCTCCCCAAAAGGATTAATGCCATCTGCGCTTAGACCAAACCATACGCTCCTTGCGTCATCTGCAAACTCCTTCTCGTACTTTCTTTCAATTTTTCTCCACTGCGACCCGTCAGCGGGTACTCTCAACTTTCCGTCTTTCTTACGGTCTTCTCTGTGCCATCGCATCGCCTTGGCATGCTCTTTGTTTTGGAACAAACGTTTCAACCGTGGTATTATAGGAGCATACCACATCACCTTGGCAGGAATCTTCTTCCTGGGGCGCTCGCCCTCGACATCACCACGGTCATCGCGGCTGATCTTATAGCGCAATGCACCACATACTGGGCAAGCGTTCAAATCCTCGTACTCACCACGGTAGAGGATGCAATCATTAGGGCATGCATGTATCTTCTGAACCTCTAACCCTAGAGGGCAGACAGCCTTCTTTGCTTCGTACGTACTCTCGGGCAATTCGTTGTCCTTTGGAAGCATATCCTTTATCATTACCAGCAACTTTCCAAATCCATTGTCAGATACACCATTCTCTGCCTTCCATTGCAGCAATTCCAGTGTGGTGCCCAGCTTTTTCTTGTCACCTACGCAATTCGGGTACAACAATTTTTTGTGATCCTCTAACATGCGCTGCAACTTCTTCTTCTCCAAATCACTTGCGCAGTTTCTCTTTGCATCGTCAATGGCCCGACCTAGATCATCAACGGGCTCATCTGATGCATCTTCTTCAGCTTCTTCCCGCATTGCCGGCTCAGCTTCTTCCCGTATTACCAGCCCAGCTTCTTCCCCCATTGTTGTATCATCGTATTCAGGGAACCCATGGCCAGGATAGCTGTCGTCGTCCTCTTCTTCTTCATTGTCTTCCATCATAACCCCTCTTTCTCCATGCTTGGTCCAAACATTATAGTGGGGCATGAAACCGGACTTAAACAGGTGGACGTGAATGGTTCTTGACGTAGAGTAATTGTGACCATTCTTACAGCCAGCACATGGACAAGGCATAAAACCATCCGCCCGCTTGTTTGCCTCAGCCGCAAGCAGAAAAGTATGCACGCCCTCAACGAACTGGGGAGAGCATCGGTCATCGTACATCCATTGCCGGCTCATCTTCATTACACAACACCGAATAGACCAAATTAATACAAGTTCATACATAAAGTTCATACAACACTTAAATGCAACAAACAAATAACTCTCTAGCTAAAGCATTTAAATGCAACAACAAATGCGATCAAGATCGCAACTAAGGTAACAATGGATCCAACAGCATAATGATACCAAGCCTCACTATCGATGGCATATTTTATAATCTTTCTAATCTTCAAGCGCATTTTCTCCATCTTGATCTTGTGATCATCGACGACATCGGCAACATGCAACTCCAATTCCATCTTCTCCCCCTCAATTCTTTTCAATTTTTCTTTCAAGTACTCGTTTTCTCTTTCAACTAAGTTTAACCTCTCGACAATAGGGTCGGTTGGAATTTCCGGTTCACATACCTCCTAGAAAAAATTTCTATGTCAACTTGATGGGCATTATTTGTCATAAACACGAAATGCAACTAGTTTTAAAAGAGAATATATATACCACATCCGAACCATAACAAGGACGAGGGCCGACGGGGACGGATATCAAAACCATGGCACTATATGTATAACAAACAACGTACGGGTAAGATAATTATACGAGTAACTATATATCCAAATCACACAAACATCAATTTTTATATAAAATTTCATGAACAAGAGGCTCACCACAAGGTGGTGTCGGCGACGGGACGGTGCGGGCGATCGACGGTGGTTACGACGGAGATTTAGAAGGCACTAAGTAAACCACACCTACATATGCAAACTAAGTGTTATTTTTGACCTCAAATTGCATATAAATCAAATACTAGCACATATATATATATCCTCCCAAATTACTAAACTCACAAATTAATCACTATATAAAGCATTGCAAGAGCTAATCTAGCAATGAGAGATGAAAGGACAAAGTTGCTAACCTTTGTGATCATTTGAATGGATGGGGGCCTTCAAATCTTGACAAATTTTGGGCAAAATGTGTGATGAGCTCGAGAGGAAGAGGGGAAGAACAGAGAGGAGAGGGGAAAGGGGAAAAACAGAGCGAGCTCGGGTGGACGAAGGGTTTATGTAGGATGACCTTTAGTACCGGTTCATGCCAAGAACCGGTACTAAAGGGGCTGGAGGGGCCCTAGTCTGACAACATCCTACCACCACTCTCATTAGTACCGGTTCGTGGCACGAACCGGTGCTAAAGGTTCGCCACGAACCGGTACTAATGAAAGCGGCCCGGCTAGCCGTTGGAACCGGCACTAATGTGCCGGCTCAAATACAAACCGGCACTAATGTGCTTCACGTTTGACCCTTTTTCTACTAGTGTGTCATGTTCACATTTAAAATGGGCTCACCCATAGTCCCGTATAAGAAAGCACAAGAAGCCCAAACGCTTCACGGTTGAGATTACCGATCTAAACTTGCTATAAAAATCTCAAAATAAAAATATAGCTAAAAAAACTTTACGTGATCTAAAACTACCTCTTCGTGAGATCCCAAATTCCCAATATTTCCTTGTGGTGGGTTGTTATAAAATCCCCTATACATAAACATTACGTGATCTAAAACTACCTCTTCGTGAGATCCCAAATTCCCAATATTTCCTTGTGATCGGTTGGTAGAGAATCCCCTATAAATACGAAGCTTTTCACGGCATAGATCGTATACTTCTACCCCACGCCTCCCACCCCACGCCGCCCATACCTAGCCTTCCATGACTACACCGAATTACCACCCCACGCCGCCCAAAGTAGCTCCCAGGTCGGTGAAGCCGATGGAGCCTTCATCTTCAAAGCCTGTGTCGGCGAATCCTGAGATGAAAGACAAGGGCACGTCAGAGAAGCCGACAAAAGAGAAGGGCATGTCGGAGAAGCCGGCGAATCAAAAGATGAAAGCGAACGACAATGGAGCCAGTCGCCATCGAGAGAATCCTCCGGTAATGATCGAGATCCTTGTATTGTGTATACACCCTCCTTCCCAAGTCTGCATGCAATCCCATTATTTACGGCGCACTTCTTTTTGATCTCGTTTAGTTACAGCCATAATGAACTATCCCTATTTTACCGAAGGGAGATTGGTGTGTCTAGAAAGGCTTGCACGAATCTTAGCATAAAATCAATGACATAGGACTTAGATAAGCAATACTTAGAGCACATCTACATGTGCTTTAGCAAAACTTAAGGGAGATCGTGGATACCTTCCTCTCTTGTTTTTAGTCGTGAATGCCTCTCTCTGTAATGAAACTTGCGCTAATTTTCGTGCTGGAAAGTTCTACGTGCAATGATATGGAAAGGAAGGACTAGTAATTCAACTTTGTTTAAAACCAGCAACCGAATCAACAAAATAATCGTAGTACTCCTAAATGCCTGATCAAATACGGAGTAGACAGAATACAAAGTAGTTTTGTACGTAAGTTGCACGCCTCACTTATTTGGCATTGAGAACATCAAATGTATGCTATATTAAATTTTAGGTTGACGAGAAATAAAGGAGAAAACTAAAGAGAAAGATGGACAGTAGGATCACATGTTACATTCCTAGTATGGTGATTATCTACAAACTATTGATCTTGTGATCATGTATGCAATTATTTTCATAAGCGTGACGCCTGAAACTTTAGTAGTGTACATATAACAAAGTCTGCTCTTTGTACTAAAAATCTATACTATTATCAGTCAATTTGCGGACAGAGATAGCTTGTTTTTCTATGTCTGGTGTTCATTATATGGCCTAGAAGCTCTATAATTTCAATCAGCAATGTAGAGAACAATTTTGATATTGGCATAGATTACATCTAGTTGGTTCTATGCGTGTTTAAATTAATGCCACACAGAATCTAATCACACTATTTGTACATTCAGGGAACTCAGGTTGCTTCATTGCTGCAATACGAGAAGTTCATAAAAGATTTAAACGCACAACAACTGACGTACATCAAGTTGATTGGACTGGGTGAACTTCTCAAGACTCCTGGCATGAGAATGAGATGTCTACTGTGCCAGGCCATCGCTTATTCATATGATGCAGAGCAGGATGCCTTTATAATTAATGGGAGACCATGTAGGATCACACTAAAAGATGTGGAGCATATAACAGGCCTGCCCTGCATGGGGAAGAATCACGTCTCTTCAAATCACAACGATACTTTGGAGTTGTGGAAGGAACTGAAAGACCCCAATGACACAAAAGTAACTTTGAAAGGATTGCTAGCCAAGATGAAAGGCAACAGCACACCTAATCTTGTTAGGCCATTTGTCTTGTACACCATAGGCAAATATGTATGTCCGACAACACAGCAGTATGTGGACAACAGATACCTTGGGATTGTTAGAAACGTTGAGACAATAAAGAGCACGAATTTTGGACAGCTTACACTTGACCATCTTATGACTAGCGTTAGGAAATTTGTAAATGGTGGAGCAAATCTGGAGGGCAACCTACCATTGCTGCAAGTAATACAATCATTATTAACATACAATACATTTAATTTTATGGAAAATTTTCTAAGCTGTTTTTGTTGTAATGCAGACGTGGTACTACGAGAAGTGGAGGGTGCACCAATTGGACTCTACCATCTCGTATGCATCAAGGTTAAGGCCGCTGATCCAAAACTGGAGTGACGAGAAGGCACAGAAGGTTGACAACATAATCAACAAAAATTATATAGGGGTTGGAGAGGTAAAGTGTTAGTACTGTGTGCCTGGATTATCTACCATATGTTTTGAATGATACTAACGACACTAACATACAGTATGTCGATGACCTATTGCGGCCTTTCAATCCGCCACCAGTTGGGACGCCGGTCAAACCAAAGACTGACGGTCAGGTAAATGATGAACATCAGACACAAATATATATTGTAACTTTGCAAGTACAATCGAAGTCATATGCTTCTAACTGCTTGTAATTTGCAGGATAAGGCACTCATGGGCCGTGTATTGGCTGATTTGAAAGAAGTTGCCTCCATTGTGCGGGAAGCCAGTGCACAACAATTTGATAGGATGAGCACCCTTGAAAAAAATGGACGAGTGCCTTAGGCGTACACTTGCGAACGGCAGACGCACGGACGACCTCATCACAGAATTCAATGTAAGTATACCATTATGAGTTTCTATAAATATTTTTACTATCAATACTCTCCACACTAACACATTTGTTTTAAAGAACCACCGCTATGGAATATTTGATGCTGATCACCCAGGAGTAGAGGACATACAGCTATCTGACCTGGGAGTACCTGCGGACCCAATGGAGGTCCCAGGAGAGAATACTACTCACCAGCAAAAACAAAAAAAGACACGGAGGTCATTGCCAAAGGCATTTCTACTGAGGGAATACAAAAAGATAACATGGATGCCCCCATGAAGAACGTAGCTGAAGATTGGCAGCCTGCTCCTAGTTTGCAATCGCAAAAGCATTCAAAAACCACCACAAGCCTTGAAGCTTTCATGGTGATACACATTTCACATCAAACTAATTTTGTTTTAAGTTAATGAAGATTCGTAGCTAACAAGTGCTTTATTTCGAATCACAGGATCCTCTGAATTTGAGGCACAATGAGAATGTGCGAAAGGCTGAAGAAAGAAGAGATCAAGATGATGAAGATGTCAGTATTGAGGTGGGGGGAGAGGCAGGTACCAAAAGCAAACACCGGTCTGCCAAGGCTAAGGCAATAAGGGAGCCGGAAGAGACACATGTCTTCCCAGTTGATGAGGACAACTATGATGATTCTTTAGCAAAGCAGCGACAAGATAGCGTGGTTGATTCCATGCTACCAACTCGTACGAGCATCCGGAAAAGAGTGGCATCTTCATTATTGTGCAATGAAGATTACGTTCTGTACGATAGTGATAAGAAGAGAAAGAGAAACAGGACTCCATCGGAGTCTACCGACGATTCCAAGGACACAAAGAATACAAAGAGGAAAAAACGTGCAAGCATTTTTAAAGATACAGACACAGGTGCTTCGAGGCTGGAGACCGAACCTTGAAAAGTTTCGACAGAATCACGTGGCTGAAATTGTCAACACCTCAGATCTTGATAAATAATTGGTGGTAATTGATGACATTGTTCTGCTACAGAAGCATTTGCAATGCCTCACCATGACAAATGGAGTTTTAGATGACAAATGGTTGGGTGACGAAGTAAGATATTTGCCAAATTATTTTATCAATTTTCTTTTGCACAGTACAATTAACTTGAATTTTGTTTTAGTTGGTTGATGTTGTGATTCAGATCATGCGTCATGATCATCCTGAGGAGATAAGGGACGGGCAACTGGTTTACATTGAGAGGGTGGTCGGCGTCGCTATGCTCGAAAGAGATGGTAAGGTAGAGAACTGCCACGAGGCCGCTTTGGTGGGCAGTCATGGAACAACAAAAGGAGACAACTACCTCAGACATGATCTGGTACCATCTAACCATGACATAAACACATTTATTTTTGTAATCATTATGCATGTTGATGCAATCATCTTTGCTGTCCAGGTTTTTCTACCTACGAACATGGCGAACACCCACTGGTTCCTTGTGGTCGTAAACCCTAGAAGGAGGGAGATTCAGATTCTTGATTCACTTTTCAGCTACGTAGTAACACAAGTGGTTCATGTGGTGAGATTTTAAACGTCTTTCAATATAACACAGCATTTAGCATCATACCTAACCTTGAACCGTGAGCAACTTCTCATAACATGGACTTTAGCAGATACGTGGGGTGGAAGCACATTTGAGAGCATCGCTGCGAATCAGTGGACCACAAAGCCATGCATGGCAAGACATTAACGTGACCCAATGGACAGTAAAGCATGTTCCCATGCCAATACAAGATGACAAGTCGGTCAACAGTATTAGCTTCTCAATATGTTTTGAATTTTTAATACGTGAAATGGTGCTAACATAATTAATTGTTGTAGTTCTTCTTGTGCACTCTACATGCTGAAGAACATCGAATTCTTTATGGGAGAAGATCTTACGCTGCGTTATGACCAAGTACGTAGAGTAACACCTAAAATTCTGTGAATTTTGTAAACATATGGAATGATACTAACATATCCTCCCATGCAGGCATACATTCACAATTATAGAAGAGAGCTGCCTGTTGCCCTTCTTACTTCGCCCTACAACAAATTGAAGTCCATGAAAAGGCTGAAGACGTACATTGCTAGCCTATCGGATGCAGCTGCAATTGAAGATCATGAGGATGCAAGCAGTTAGTCCAGCAGTGGTTGATTCTTAGATCTGGAGTGTACACTTGGTTATGAAGCGGTAGAGTAGGGTGTGGTTTGGTTTTAGTCCCGAAGAAGGTTTCCTAGCCATGTTCATAGTCTAGTGCGGATTAATCAAGTTGTAATATTTCACAGTACTGGTTCCAAATACTATTCTTGAAATAAATTTGGTCTGCATGGGAGACGCTGAAACATACATTTGCTTTTTACAACCAGAACTTTTGAAGCTTTTTTTAACATTGCTAGTTAGAAGTTTCAGAAAAATTTCAGTTAGTGCTGAAATATTTTGGCTGAAAGGCAAATATTGCAGTGAGTGCTTAAATGAATGAAGTTCAGTTATTTCATCGAAATCTCACCGAAGTGAAAACCATGGTGTCGTGCCATCTTGAGCAGCAACAGAAATGATTCAGCGTTATTAACAAAATTTGGTCTCACAGATACGAGGAAAAAAGGTATGATTTTGAGCATGCAAGATCGGATGGGCAATAAAATAACTTCACAAGAGAGCCAAATACTATTCTTGAAGAAGGTTTCCTAGCCATGTTCATAGTCCAGTGCGGATTAATCAAGTTGTAATATTTCACAGTACTGGTTCCAAATACTATTCTTGAAATAAATTTGGTTTGCATGTGAGACGCTGAAACATATATTTGCTTTTTTCAATCAGAACTTTTGAAGCTTAGGAAGGTTAACTGAATTCTTAAATTTATATTTAAGTGTCGTCGGAGTCTGCACAAGATTCAGAACAATTACATCGCTAGTTAGAAGTTTCAGAATTTTTTAAACATCGCTAGGTAGAAGTTTCAGAATTCTTTTAACATCGCTAGTTAGAAGTTTCAGAAAAATTTCAGCGAGTGCTGAAATATTTTGGCATCGCTAGTTAGAAGGTTCAGATTTTTTTAACATTGCTAGTTAGAAGTTTCAGAAAAAATTTCAGCGAGTGTTGAAATATTTTGGCCGAAATTCAGTGAGGCTGAAATATTTTGGCTGATTTTCAAAGAAACAGGAACGATATCTTTTTGATGATCGTGATTCTCAGGAGACCTACGTGTTGTTACGCGACTTACCTTGGTATTTTTAAACCATAACTTACCTTTGCTAAACTCTCCACGCCCCCCCTAATATTCAACCAGGTGGGTCCCCTCCCTTGATTTCCTCCAACCAAAGAAACCTATACGTAGATATATGTCCGGGTTGTTACAATCCCTATAAATAGGGATCCTTTGAAACCTCGTAGATCATAGTTCGTCCTTCTGTGCCGCCCAAACCAGCAAGACAGAAGGACGGAGCAACCCAGGAATCCAGCAAGACCGAACGACGGAGCCAAACATGGATCCTCTGGTAACTCCCCATGATCTCAGCCGCTGCTATTTTTCGTGCCACGATCTTCCTCGCATGATCTCTTGCTGCGACCCCACTCATTGTTTGCATATTCATGTAACTCAACACGTTTTTAAACAAATTAAGTTGGGGGGCGTTAGGGGAGGGCGCTAGGATTTGTTTCCTACCAGATTGGCAGTTCATTGATTAATTCTAGGCTAAATCTTAGCGTCTGGTCTTGTCGATGCCAATTAGTGCAGCGGGCGCTTGCCTTCTTTTTTTCCTTTCGCATGAGTCATGGATGGCATCGATGGCCCATGTTTTAATTCCATACTGCTGACCATGATTAGCGCCTAGAGTTGAGGATACCACGGTTGGATAGTTTTTTATTTTCCAATGTTTATTTTATTTCAGATAAGTGCCTTGCAATGGAGATTACCTTAGATGACCGTTCAAACGTAACCAAGCTGAATCGCATGATAGTATTTGCACATACATGGAACTCAGCATGCCTGTACCTCATGCAGTAGCGTAGAGCACAATTTTTATGTTGGTATATATAAGCTGTATTCGTCTGTATGAGTGTTTAAATTGTATACCATGCTGAATCTAATCACACTTGTACATCCATTGAACCCAGGATGCTTCTTTGCCGCCATATGAGGAGTTCATAAACGGATTAAACACGCAGCAAAGGATGTACATCCAGTTGATAGGACTGGGTGGACTTCTCAAGACACCTAGCATCAAAATTAGACGTGTACTCTGCCTGGCCATCGCTAATTCATATGATGCAGAGCAGGATGCCTTTATCATCAATGGGAGACCATGTAGGATCACACTAGAAGATGTAGCGCATATAACAGGCATGCCCTGCCATGGGAAGAAGCACGTCCCTTCAAATCTTGATGATAATATGGAGTTGTGGAAGAAACTGAAAGACCGTAATGACACCAAAATAACTTTTAAAGGATTGCTAGCCAAGATGAAAGTCCACAGCACACCAAGTTTTGTCAGGCCATTTGTGTTGTACACCATAGGCAAATATGTATGCCGAACAAAAGAGGAGTATGTGGATAACAAATATATTGGGATTGTTAGAAACGTTGAGACGATAAAGGGCACAAATCTTGGACAGCTAACGCTTGACTATCTTATGGATAGCGTGAAGAATTTTGTAAATGGTGAGGCAATTCTGAAGAGGAATCTACCACTGCTGCAGGTAATTCGTAGTAGTACAATTATCAGTTACCTAACATACATTACATAATGTACGGGAATGTTTGTAAACTGCTTTTGTTGTCATGCAGACATGGTACTACGAGAAGTTCAGAGTGCACCAATTGGACTCTAGCATCTCGTATGAATCAAGGTTAAGGCCGCTGATCCAGAGCTGGAGCGAGGAGAAGGCAAAAAAGGTTGATAATATAATCCAGAATAATTATCTGGGAGTTGGAGAGGTAAAATGTCAGCACATTGCCTGGATTATGTAACATATATATTTTCTAAATCATACTAACGACACTAAACTGCAGTATGTTGAGGACCTGATGAGGCCTTTCATTCCAGCACGAGATTGTACGCTGGCCAAACCGAAGACTAGCGCTCAGGTAAATGAGTTACATAAGGCACAAATATATATTGTAACATTCCAACTAGTATGAAGTTATATGATTCTAACTGTTTCAAAGTCTCAGATTAAGGTACTCGTCAGACGTGTATTGACTGATTTGCAAGAAGTTGCCTCCCTCGTGCGGGAGTCCGGTACAGAACAAAACCATAGGATGTGCACCCTTGAAAAGAAAATGGATGAGTGCCTTAGGCGTACCCGTACAAATGGCAAGCTCACGGAGGACCCCATCAAAGAATTGAAGGTAAGCCTAGAATTATGAGATTAGTATTTATAATTGGAAATTTACGTGTACAAGTTTTTTCTTCTAATTTAGTTTACTATCAAAACACCCCGAACTAACATGTATTTTTTAAAGAAAAAACATGATGGAATATTTCCAGGAGTGGACGACATACATCTATCTGACCTCGGGGCATCTTCACACCCAATGGAGGCCTCTCTTGAGAATGCTGAGCAGGCTTCTGACTAGGGGAAACAAAAGGATGTCACGAAGGTTGATGCTAAGCACGATTGTAAGCAGGGAATAAAAAATGATGACATGGAGCCCCCCATGAAGAACCTTGATGAAGATTTTGACGTACGCATGTTAACTTAATTATGAAACAATCATTGTCGTTTCAGAAATAACATTTGATGTTCCACGTACAGGATGAAGCATTTGAAAGAGCTGCTGCAAATATCAAACAGGATCTCAGTGGTATACATAAGCTTTTGAAAGAGGTGGATGATATCCAGGGAGCTCCTAGTTTTGATAACCAAATGCATTCCAAAGCCACCACAAGCCTTGAAGATTTCCAGGTGATGCACATTTTACCTATAATTGAGCAAGAATCTGCTAAAGGCTAACACACGGTTTATTTCGTCTGATAGAATCCGTTCAACAGACGGAGTAAGCAACACTCTATGAAGGCTACGGGATCGCGAGATCCTAAAGAGCCCCGTGCCTTCACAGATGATGACAGCCATGATGAATCCTTGGAAAAGCAGCAACAAGTAAGTGTGGTTGGATCGACGCCACCAAATCATGGGGGTGAAAAGAAAAGGGTGGTATTGCAATTATTTAAGGATGATGAGTATGCTTCGTACGACACTGAGTAGAAAAAATGAAAAAAAAAAGACTCCATCAGAATGTACAAATGATTCCGAGGATACGAATAGTAAAAAGAGGAAAATCGTCTCTAGCAACTTAAAAAAGAGGTCAGAAGTTCCTGAAACCCAGAGGGACCAGCTAGACGTGGTTCGACAGGATTTCGTGGCGTCACTGATCAACACTACAAATCGTGAAAAACAAATGGTGTTAGTTGATGACATTGTCGTGCTATCAAAGCATTTGCAATGCCTCACCCATAAAGATGAATCTGAAGATGGCGCATGGTTGGGTGACGAAGTAAGATAGTATTTCACAAATTTGTTTATGAAGTTTCATTTTTGTACAATACAATTAACTTGATTATTGTTGTAGGTGGTTGATGCTGCGATCCAGCTCATGCGTAATGATCAACCAATTGACACAAGGGACGGCCAACTGGTTTACATTGAGAGGGTGGCCGGCGTCGCTAAGCTCGAAAGAGATGGTAGGATAGAGGAGTGCTACGAGGATGCTTTGGCAGGCATTCCTGGAACAACACAAGGAACCACCTACCTGAAACATGATATGGTATATTAAGCTGACGTAGAACAGATTTTTTTATTACTATGCACGTTGATCTAATTATCTGTGCACTCCAGGTTTTCCTACCTACGAAAAGTTTATACACCCACTGGTTCCTTGTGGTCGTAAACCCCATAAGGAAGGAGATTTAGGTTCTTGATTCACTTTTCCACTGTATGATACCCAAAGAAGTAAATAACGTGGTGAGAATTTCAACATATTTAATTATAAGAAATGATTTAACATCGTATGTAAGTATTAGTCGTAGGCAACTTCTCACCCCATTGGGCTTGCAGGTACGTGGGATGGAAGCACATCTGAGAGCAGCGATGCGAGTCAATGGGATTGAAAGCAATGCATGGGAAGACATTAACGTGACGCAATGGCCAGTACAGAATATTAATGTGCCAAAATCCAATGAGACGTCAGTAAACAATATTAGCTTTTTTTGTTTTAGATTGTTAATATCTGAAATGCTGATCTAACAACATAAAATGGTGCAGTTCTTGTAGTGCACTATACATGTTGAAGAACATCGAATTATTTATGGGAGTAAAACTAAGGTTGCAATATGATGAAGTACGTAAAGTAACACCTAAAATTTTGTCATTTTCTGAAACATATGGAACGATACTAACATATCCTCGCATGCAGGCCTACATCGACAAATTCAGAAGAGAGCTACCTATTGTGCTTGTCGATTCACCCTACAACAAAATGAAATACGGGACTAGGTTCAGGCAGTACCATGCTAGGCAATCGGATGCAGCTGCGGTTGAAGACGACGAGGATGCAAGCAGTTAGTCCAGCATTGTGGTTCATTCTTACATGTGGAGTGTACACTTGGCCATAAAGCAATAGAGTAAGGTGTGGTTAGGTTTTAGTCCCGAAGAAGGTTTCCTAGCCGTGTTATTAGTCCATTGCACATGAGTCAAGTTGTAAAACTTCAATAATATTGGTTACTATATTTTGCTTGAAATAAATTTGGTCTCTACGGGATCTCGTAGAAATCTATATTTGCTTTTTACTACCATGTGACAATAATGGTGCCTGGGGCAACCCTAGAAGAATAATGGATTATGATATGTCTATTTTCATACGAGAGAAAAATTTATTAAAGCATGAGCATAGCCTCACAACAGAAGTCAAAAATGCTGCCTGATTCAACACGCAATCCAAGCTATGTCTCGTAGGCAGGCCGCAAAGCCAAAAAAATAGAGCATAGGATAACAAGAGTAAAAGCACGTACCATAGGGGGCCTCTGCAGGTGCTGCAACGCTGAATTGAAGCGATCACCTTCAGGAGCGCAGTGGTGTGGACATGGTACATCCATCCTGCCTCAGGGAATCACATAGCATGTTCTGTCATAGCCCTGCAAAACAGAGGAAAAATTACTACGTGTACTAACCTTGTCAAGTGTGTGCATGTAACAAATGTTGGACATAACTAAACACGGAAGAATGAAATGCAACATATGGAAGAATTGAATTCTCATTCCTTTCTCTCTGCTTTTTGCAAGGACCATTACTCTCCCTTTAACAAGGCTAAAACATCATAATAAGACTTAACAGCAATCTTGAAAAGGTGGATATCCCATGTGAATCTAATTTTTCATATAAAGCACATGCCAAGTCTGTTGATCCCAGTCCAGCAATTACACAAGAAGAAGCGAGCATCATAAATATTGAGCAACATAAGCTATGAATTGTTTATTGTACATTCCAAAATTAATACCTTATCATCTCCATTGATCTCCAAATCTCACCTATCAGCCAAATTGAAAGAATACATGTTGAATGCAACGATTGAACGTCCATAGATCAAGCAGTCGGGGGTGGACGAATGGGGCTGGCCGTCGAGGCCGGCGGCCGGCTTCATCTAGTCTCGCAGAACATGATCCATACCCAACCACCTTGCCATCGGACGAGATGCATGGCCAGATAGAAGCTGCATCCATGGTTGAGAAATGATATGTAGAGGACGCAAACAACCAATTGGGGTGTGGGAAAGAGGTTGCCTATAACCTTGTGGCTATAGGCACCCGCATGGAGAACTGGGAGGTGGGATGGCGCCGACTCTTCGCCGGCGGTCCCCGCGGGGAGGGCAGTGGGCCTCCTCTCGTGTTCATTGAAAATGCGGTGCGAGATCGCGAGGGAATTGGGGTGGAGGAAGGGAAGGGCCGCGACGCGCGGCTAGATCCTGCCGGCGACGAGGGAGGGAGGGGCCACGACGAGCGGCTAGATCCTGTCGGCGACAAGGGAGGGAGGGGCCGCGACGAGCGGCTAGATCCTGCCGGCGAGGATCAAAACCGTAGCGGCGGCGAGGCATAAACCCTAGCGAACGGGATAAATATCGAACCGAAAATAGCTCTCACATTCATACCGAGAATACCCTCGAAATATTTGGGAGGGAAAAACAGATCAGTTCGAAATATTTTTTCTCCCGAAAATGCCCCTCGGGGTCTAATATAATACACGTGACATCAGTGTATTGCATCGGATCTGGACCGTCGATTTCGCTCCGACGGACGGTCCATATCGTCCGGATGCACTGTAAAATGACCTTCTTTTTGTGACAGCCACAAAATGAACATGAGAAAGATCTATACGAAGTCCTCCCTGGCACCTACCTACCCCACTCGACCACATCAGGCAGAAGAAGCAGAGCAGTTGCATCCATCCAATATCGATGTGCTAACATACCTACCTAACCTGCAAAATTAAGACGTGTAATCGGCTCAAGTTAGTCTATCAACTGTTCTGTTGGCAGCATATATGAGTCTATATACTCAAGAAATATTTTACAAAAATTGGTTTTGCCCTTTGATTTTGGCAACCGGAAATATGAAAAAATGCGACATACTACTGAAAAGTATTTAGTAACATGTAGTTTTCTATTTCATGTATAACAACTAAGTTATCCATCACTATATGTTCCTAATTACACTCTATTTGTTAGTTAAAGTGGGGAATAGTAAATGTATTTCTATTTAATTTATCTACGTACTTAATTCAGAGACTTATGGCTGAGGCAGTAGAAAACGAAGACACGGGAATATGCAGCATTGTCACGTGTAATTATTTGTGGAACACAATAACCCATGTTAATGTTTTCGAATTCCAGAAATTAATGATTCGGTCGATATGCACCGACACTAAACTTGTTGTTCATGAAAATATTTATGGATGTTGCCTGAAAGGAGAGAAAAAAAGATTAAACATTTATCGCCGACCTAAGTTGTTGATGTAAAAAACTTTATAAACACCGGAGGAGCTCATTACTGCCTTCAATTGAACTATCCGCACACAAAACCATGTATTTATAACTCGTGAGCCAATTAGACACATGATATATATGTGACACACCTCGAAATATTGCAGTCCGGTATTCTTTGAATATATTACTGAACAAAATGTCCTACATTGAAATTATACCAGGAAGAAAATCCTAGCCAGACAAAGAATTATGAAAAAAATTATACAAATTAATTCCCTTTATATTCTGCGAGCTACTCCTATCACATGCCCAACGAAAAGGATTCAGAGTTTCCTTTTAAGTTCTTGTACAGCATGAATCTTCTTTTACTTAATATTCAGGTATTTAATTAATCTTCATGTACAATGTAGTGCACATCTATTCAAGGAGCACCAAACTGGATAAAAGCAATGAATTTTAATCATAATCTATTAGGAAAAAATTATAGTGTTTAGTAACAGCATCTGAGAAAATCTAAGTAAAGAAAATAGAGATTCAAAGGCTAGAGAGAATACAATCAGGATTTACTGGATCGTACTTGAAACTGAGATTCAGGGCTAGAGAGGAACACGACCAGGACAGCCGGAGCTGGACCGTCGGACATGATTGATTGGATCGTATCTGCTAAATCTACAATTATAGGAAATAAATCATGTACTTGAATATATGTACATATAATTTATAGGGAGCAGATAAATTTAAGACTGCAGAAATACTCCCCAGGTGAGTGCGCGTAATAGCGACCAGTTTCAAAGTTGGATGTCATCGAGGAAGTTGGAAGTGTCTTTTTATTCAATGGTTGGACGTGAGGCTGGGAACTTTATTTTCTACATTATATATTTCATTTTTCTTGCTAGAACATGGACGTGAGTGTGAAGGACTCTATTTTTATACATGTACGTTGTGTGTGTTTTCCTTGAATAGCTGGACATGCCTGCTGATGATTTTTGTTTCTGTACGTGATAGATTTCAGTTTTTTCTTATGAAACTTGAATCATAGGTGTGAAGGACTCTTTTCATACATGCGTGGTGATTTTCTATACAAATAGAGATGTGTGTTGAGGACTTCTTTTTGGGTACGTGATAGATTTCTTTTTGTTTTTTCTGAAACTTGGGCGTGGGTGTCATGGACTCCTATTTATTATGTGTTGGTCTAATTCGTTTTAATGTATGTATGCACGTGGGTGATTTTCTTAACAATTAAAGAAATGGTGTTATCATAACCATTAAATTTAGAATCTAACGGCTAAATTAATCTTGTTGGTGTGGATTAACCTGGAAGCTCGTATGGTGCCTCCGATTAGTAAATATAAGATACGTATTAGGCTAAGATGGCAAGGACAATGAAAATATCTAGCTAGTTGGCGCGCGTGCGTGTGCCATGCCATCGCTAGCTACGGTTTTGTAGGCGTGAGAGGAAGCACAACCAATTTAATCTGTTCTTCTTGTTTGTCCTCGACCTAATTCAAATTCTAATTTAGTAGTACACACCATACTGCCCGGAGCGATCGATCAATCGGCAAAGTTGCAGGATGTGGAGCACCAACTTAATTAGCCTAAACTAACATGATGGCACTAATAACATGACTAACATGATGGGCTGTATGGATGGGCTCACCAGGCTTGACTTGATGCACCTAATAACATGACTAACATGATGACACTTCCATCTTGGCACAGGCCCCTGCTTTGCATTGCTGCATATGCTTGCTAATTAAATGGCATATGATTGAGTTCAATTTACTTGACTGACAGTGCTCTTTATGTAAACTGTGCACATTTAATCACCATGCTTAGGCTTAGGTGTACTGCTTCTACTAGCTTAATTTTCTCGGCGAGCCAGCAAGGAATATACTAGCTGAACCTAGGGTGGTCCTCTGTAACATAGGATAATTATTAGCGGTATTGGACCACCACCAAGAAGGGGAGGAAGATCTCTGATGCTTGCAGTTGGTTCCTAACCATACCAATACAAAACTAAGTTTGAATTCAACTTCAAATTTCCAGGAGATGCTTGACAATTTTTCAAAAGCTAAATGACTGGAGCACCACTAGTAGAAAACGGAGCTTTAAAACCGGTTCGTAAGGGCCTTTAGTGCCGGTTCCATAACCGGCACTAATTGGTGGGCACTAAAGCCCCCCCCCCCCCCTTTAGTACCGGTTCGGCACGAACCGGCGCTGAAGTGCCACCACGTGGCGTGAGCTTGCGCCCTGGTATGGGGGACCTTTAGTACCGGTTGGTGTTACCAACCGGGGTGTTACCAACCGGTACTAAAGGTTTTTTTAATTTTTTTTTGAAAATTTTGGAATTTTTTTGAACTTTTTGATTTTTAATTTTTCTGAATTATTTGGTGATTTAGTCTCTAATCACCTCTCTTAACTGCTGAAGTGTGCATCACTCATTCCAAATCATCTAACTTCCCGACCGGTCACCCATCCCTCTCACTACTCCAGCCCAAGCACGCTTAACTTTCGGGTTCTATTCTCCTTCGTTTCCAAGTCTGCACTTGTTTTTTCCTAACAATAGTAAGATGCCAATCCTATTAACCCTCAGGAGTTTAGCTTGAGCATGAAGTCACACATTTAACTGTTTGAGTTTGAAACTATTATTCTAAAAAATAGTAATTATTTAGTAACACTAATATTTCTTGAATAAGTTTGACCATAGTTTGAGCACAGTTTGACCATAGTTTGACCAGATTTGACCAAAATTCAAAAAATTGAAATAATTATTTAGTAACACTAATATTCTTGAATAATTATGTAGTAACATTAATACTTCTTGAATAAGTAGTTTGACCAGATTTAACATTTTTTTAAAAAAACTTAAATTTGACCATATCTTTTTTTCCTTTTGGAATTTGAGGATTCTAAAAAAATTGCAAACAAGCCGTAGGCGGTCTCCATCGGATGCGGATTTTCGTGCTGAATTTTTTGATATATTATACGTTTCTTTCCGACATCGTATGCAAAAGTTATAGCCGTTTTACATTTTCCCTACACTTTTTGCAAAACATGTCCAAATTTAAGTTTTCAAATTTTCCTAACTAGTAGATGTAGTAATATAACTACCTCTCGAAGGATTTTATTTTTTGAAGTTTTTATCATTTTCTTTTGATTTTTTTTAGAACTAAAATGGCGACACACGGGGGGGGGGGTAGAGTTTGAAAATTGCCCTATAGTGCCGGTTTGTGTCACAAACCGGTACTATAGGTCAGACCCCTTTAGTACCGGTTCGTGGCACAAATCGGTACTAAAGGGCTACCTTTAGTACCGGTTTGTGACACGAACCGGTACTAAAGGTGATCGTGGGGCCCCTGCCTGACGCCAGCCTGCCATCACCCCTTTAGTACCGGTTCGTGGCACGAACCGGTACTAAAGGTTCAACACGAACCGGCATTAATGCATAGCTGTTCGAACCGGCACTAATGGTACCATTAGTGCCGGCTCAAATTCAAACCGGCACTAATGTGCTTCACGTTTGACACTTTTTCTACTAGTGCACGGTCAATACATCAACCACATCTCAGCGTGTCTGCGGTCATATGGCCTGAGGAAAATTTCAAATGTGACAATGACCAAGGGCAGCGAGGGAGGAAAAGCCAATGGACAAACACCCAAGTTGCATATGTTTGATCAATTATGCAATTAATTGGAGAAGAAAACATTGTAGCGTGCATTTCAACATCACAAGGTGATGGCATCATCTTCAGAAGATGCCATGGAGTGACCAAGTAGGTATCTCCTCTATGACGAGAGCGGTTACATATTTATAACACCTATCATTGAGCTATGAACATGAGCATGAACATCGTTGAATGGATCTATGATAAGTGTGCCTTTTTCCTTGGTGCGGTCTCCACCTGCATACTTCTAATTAGCACCTAGCTATGACTGTCATCGTGTGACTGTACTTATTAGGCTGCCTGGGAGAATAGCAGCCCCTGAAACTGGACTTCTCCAACAATTCCAGTATTACACGAGAATTTTTCGGTTTAGTTCCAGCATGACTCTTGTGGAGAAGAAACTCATGTTCCTAACGACGGCAGGGTCAAATGATATCTCATTGTCATCATGTACGGGCTATCCCAAAATAACTGGGCCCAGAAGTGGGAACAAAAGAATTGGATTATTCGAAGGGCTGGTAATCCCCGTGCTTAGACCGGGCGACGAGAAGACCGTGTTCCATGGAGTAAAATCTGCCACCAAATTCCATGGAGTTAAATCTGCCGTGCTTAGATCAAGAGGATGATAACTCAGTAGGTTGAATTGTAATAATTCTTGCAGATATATTCCTATAGGTTTTTTGGCTTCCCATGCATTTTTGATCCATTCCATTGGGAAAAAAATGCAACATGCATGCCAAGTGGTTTGTGTTTCTTGGATTTTGCTGATTATGATGAATGTATAATGTGCATGTTTGTGGAAAGCAGAGGTTTTGTTGTAACAAGCGAACCATATTATTTAAAGTTATCATGTTGGTTAGGCATGTGCCATCTTTGGATTCTATCTCATGTTTATGGATGGGCTAAGCTCACCAGACTTGAATTTCATGCACGGAGATGCAGTGCTGTCACTGCAGCCAGCAACATGACACTTCTTGCAGAGATGTCTCGTTTAATTGATACAGTTCGCCTGACCTCAAATCCATTGCCTGCATAGTTGGCTAGTTTAATTGTGTGTGTAGGTACCTGAGTTTGGTTGTACTACCTAACATGTCCCTCACACTGTGCCTCTTCATTTAATTACTAGTACTATGCGCTACTGATGCTATGTCCTCTGAGATGCTTTGTTCCTAACTAACCCCACCCCTTCACCTAAGACCCCGGCACTAAACTAAATCCAAATTCATATTTTGAGGAGATGCCTGGCAGTTTTAGAACTAAACTACTGAACCACAGTTTCAACTAACCATTTCCAAATATATCAGGATAATTACATCTCGGTCTGAGTGCGTACATATGCGCCTCGGAAACTTTCGAATGCGACAATGAGTGAAGAAAGTCGAGGAGGGAGAAGCCAATCAACAAGCACCCAAGTTGCAATACTTTGGACGTTTATATGTGCACTTAATTGTGGAAACTTTGTATATGTGCATTTCGACACCACAGATGGTGTTGGCAACATTATAAACATGCCATGACCAGATCAGGTATCTCTCCGAACTTGTGGATGCATATGACGAGATCATGCGGCGAGATATTTACCACAACGCATCGCCCCCACGGGTGACACGAGGGAAACCTAGCCACCGGCGCCGGTAACCTGCCCCCTCCGCTCAACCCCACGTTGCCACCGCCGGAGGCCGGTCGACGAAGCTGCACCGGTCCCTAGGATGACAGCGGTGAGGCAGTTCCGCTCTCATCCTCCCACCCCCGTGGCTGCGACCTCTTGAGATTAGGTTCCGACCACCCCAGGGCGGTGCCGCCCCCCTCCCCCCCCCCCCCCCCCCCCCCCCCACCCCCAAAGACCGGCCGACGTGGTTGTGCCGTGGCGGATGATGCGGCTTGAAATTGCGTCAGTATTTTCCCAAAGAGGAAGGGATGATACAGCACAGCTAGTAGGTATTTCCCTCAGTTATGAAACCAAGGTATTAATCGAGTAGGAGAACCAAACAATACTATGTAAACGGTACCTGCACACACACAAAAAAATTCTCACAACCCAACGCGTAAGAGGGGTTGTCAATCCCTCCATGGTAAAAAAGATAGATTGATTTGTGGTAGTTTGGATAAATAGATCTGAATAAAACACGAAATAAAATAAGTAAAAAAAGTGCAGCAAGGTATTTTTGGGTTTTTGGAAATATAGATCTGAAAACAAATGTGACAAAAGATAGATCGGAAAGCAAATATGATAAAAGATAGACCCGAGGGCCATAGATTTCACTAGTGGCTTCTCTCGAGAAAATAGCACATGGTGGGTAAACAAATTACTGTTGGGCAATTGATAAAAGAACAAATAATTATGACGATATCCAAGGCAATGATCAATATATAGGCATCACGTCCAAGATTAGTAGACCGAAACGATTCTCCATCTACTACTATTACTCCACACATCGACCGCTATCCGGCACGTATCTAGTGTATTATGTTCATGTACAAAGAGAGTAATGTAATAAAAAACAATGACATGATGTAGACAAGATCTATTCATGTAGGAATAGACCCTATCTTGTTATCCTTAATAGCAACGATACATACCTGCCTCGCTACCCCTTCTGTCACTGGTTGAGGACACGGTAAGATGGAACCCGTCACAGAGCACCTTTTCCCATGGCAAGAAAAATTGATCTAGTTGGCCTAACTAAACCAAAGATTCGAAGATGAAATACGAGGCTATAAATAATCATGCATATAAGATATCAAAGAAAACTCAAATAATATTCATGGATATAGATCTGATCATGAACTCGAACTTCATCGGATCCCAACAAACACACGCAAAAAGTTATTACATCAAATAGATCTCCAAGAGACCACTGTATTGAGAATCAAAAAGAAAGAAGAAGCCATCTAGCTACTGCCTACGGACCCGTAGGTCTATGGTGAACTACTTACACATCATCGAAGAGGCACCAATGAGGATGATGAATCCCTCAGTGACCCTGTTAGATTGGATCTCGTGGTTCTGAAACTTGCGGCGGCTGGAATTCTATTTTTTCAACTGCCCTAGGGTTTCCTGAATATTTGGGCATCTATAGAGCGAAGAGGCGGTGGGGGAGACCCCCGTGGGCCCACAACCCATCAGGGCGCCAGGGGCCTCTAGCGCGCCCTGGTGTCTTGTGGACCCCACGGGCCTCCCCCCAGGTGCTTCCTTGGCTCCCAAGTTGTCTTTTGGTCCAAAAAAATCTCCAAAAATTTTCGCTGCATTTGGACTCCGTTTGATAGGATATTCTGCAAAGCAAAAAACAAGCAAAAAACAAAAACTGGCACTGGGCACTATGTCAATAGGTTAGTCCCAGAAAATGATATAAAGTTGCTATAAAATGATTGTAAAATATTCAAGAATGATAATATAACAGCATGGAACAATAAAAAATTATAGATACATTGGAGACTTATCAGCGGACCCCCTACTCCACCACGACATGCTGGAGGAACCCCCTCCCGACGGCCCCATATCAGATCTAGCGAACAGTGGGCCCCCTATCCAGTTGTTGCGCCCCTTTCCTGCCAGTCTTGCGCGGTAGCGCGCCCATCCCCGAGGTGGTCCTCCCTGCCGGCCTCTCTCCCCTTGGACGCAACTCCTCTTCCTGCTGCTTTTGGGGCGTGCGAGGCCCTTGGGGTAGTGGCCTAGCTAGCCAGGGCTTGGTCCTGCCTCAGTGCAGGCCACCCTCAGTCCACAGCGGCGCCTCCTCCGAGCTGCGGCGACGACTCCACGTGTGTGTGTGTGTGTGTGTGTGCGTGCGTGTGTGTGTGTGTGTGTGTTTCATGACATTCCTTTGGCAGAGGTTGAAGCTTCATGGGCGGTTCTTTGTCGACACCGATCTGGTCCCGGTTTCCACGGAACCTCCATTCTCCAGTGTTCATGGTCTATCGGCGTCCTCACCAGCGCGGTTTCGGCCCCGACGAACCAGTTGCTGCGCCCCCTTCCAGCTTCTTTGGTTCGCCGGCGTTCTAGTGGTCTACCTCCGGCAGCACGGATCTATGTTCCCTTCCGGCTCCGAATTGCATTGGCTCTCTACACTGTTGCCTCTTCGGCCCCGTCCACCTACACGCCATGTCGGTTCCTCGCGGTTTTCGTCAGCGGAAGGTGCAACCCCACCCCCCTTCTAAGATTGCGGTCAATAGGCTAGTTAAGTCCTTATATTCAGATCCTGATCTGGTGACTATGGGAATGCTCGGACATAGGCCAGGCGAAATCCATGCTCGGCTTGCCGGTGCTGGCAGTGGAGACACTCTCTGTGTCGTTTCCCTTCCTGGAGGCGCTGCCATGGCCTTCTCCCGAGCCCCTCTTCGAGCATCAGGGGAAACCCTAGGTCTGGTTCGCCGGATCGGGTGGCGGCGGTGTCACGACGTCGTTCCCCTTCTTGAAGGTGCTATCTTTTGCTCGCTTGTGGAGTCCCAGGTTTTGGATTTGTAGATGTTTGACATCGTACTGATCCGGTCTCCACCTCTAGTTTTAGGCTTGGTGGGTTTAGCTGTGTATTTGTTTCCCTATTCGGGCTGAGCACCCCTTCTCTCTGCTCTGGGCCCCATGCTCATGCCTCCTTGCATTCATGTCATGTGTTGTACCCTTTGTTGTTGTACTCATTCTCCTTTCTTCTATCGATGAAAAGATACAAAAGCTTTGTGTATTCGTGAAAAAAAATTAGCACAACACCTATCATTGAGAAAATAAATATGCAAATAGTTGTGATAATAAACCATTTAGCCAAGGAGTAATAGTACCATGCACCATCAGTGAATTAAATGATGTTGGGTTTGTGAATTGTTCACGTCATGATGGTGGCCACATGTCGGCGCCCGTTTCAAACCAGTTCAGGAGTTGAACCATGATCGAATGTCGAAACCCTTGCTCTGGCTGGTTGGTCCTCCATGTTTTTTGGTGGACACACACATGTTCCTTGTTGGGAACACGAAAATGTGCTCAAGAAAGAAAGGCCATGCCCATGCACACTCCTTTCTCCAACTAAACCCCCTCTTTCAGTGAACACTAAAAGAAAAAAGGTAACATCAATCTTTTTATTTTTGCAAGATGACCTGAACACTGCTGAATCCTCTTCCTTTGTCCTTTATTCTGGGCATCTGTACCTTATCTTAAGGTTCTCAAGCACTAAAAGTGTAGGTGATTCAATTTGAACTTTGAAAAGCTTACCTTTGGACTCTCGTTATTCACTGCTCCGGAAGTCCGGATCCATGGAGCTTCGCATCTTTCACCACCCACAGTCTACTAGTTCCTCGGTGTCCACGGCTTCCTCGGACGTCAAAACAGAGCCGGTCTCTTTGGACTACGAGGAGCAGAAGCCGCCCCTCCCCGCCAAGGTTGCCGCAACAGACAAGGAGTTTGCGCGATAAATGAAGATGGTGCTGAAGTGGTCGATCATCGGTCGTGGTGTGGCGCTGCCATCCGCTGCGCCCCACTGCAGCATCCAAATTGGACCGCCCTCCCCTCTGACAGTCGTGCCTTCCAAACTGGTCATTGTGGCAAGGAGGTGGCGTCGTCTTCACAAGCCCGGTCGCCATGACGAAGGATAACCTTCACCCATCCTCCTCGGCGTCCTCCAAGCCGCGTGAAGCCTCGACTTGTAACTCAGTGGCGGCGGTGCTTCCTGTTTGGAGGCTAACAAATGCATATCTGAGGTGGAGCGCCAGGGGCATCACAACGCGGTGCATTGGGCACCATTCGTGAAGACGGATTTTGCCCTAGCATGGGTGCTTGCAGACCTTGTGATTTGCGGAGGCTTGGGCCTTTGATTGGTCCAGGTTGGGCTGGTCGAGTTCAAGGAAATGGCGGTTGTTTCAAGGCGGAGTCCGCAGTTGACCGTCGCTGCTAGGCGGAGGAGGCCAAGTGTTTGTGGCAGTCGAAGGCAGCTGAGCGGCTGCACCGTGAGCACATATCGTCGGCCGATCAGGGATGCGGCGACACCTTGTGGGTCTTCCACTACAGAAAGAAGGATGATGATGACGGCTCGGACGGCGACAACGAAGTCACAGAGGTGTCAGTGCCCTCTAGGGGGGGGGGGGGGGGGGGGGGGGGGGTGGATTACTTGGAACTTTGTTAAATTTCATCTGTTTGGTTGTAATATATCAAAATTTAATAAATTTAGTCCGCTTAGCATCATTCCATCTTTTTGAAATAGACCGGACATCCGGTGCCTACGGTTGGATAACCGATGCTCCTCCCGGTTTTGATCTATGATCTGATCGTGTTGCCCTAACACTTGTGTGACTGGTTGATAGAATTATAATGCTTTGGATGTGACCAACGATGTGAGGTTGCGTACAAGATTGATCCCAACCCAGCCAACTAGCTAGAATCACATCATGAAGGGTCAGTTCCATTACCATTTAGATCATTTCTCAAAAATAATTTGCGGTTGATCTAGGTAAAACCATTTCCCATTCCCTGCCATAGTCGTAACTTTATTTGCATAGTAGAGCGGTAGTATTACTTTAGGAAACCAAATTACTAATTAAACATGTTAGGTGCCTGTTATTGACTAACGGTGGACACAGGTTGACATGTGATCACAAGATATCAAAGAGATGGTGCATAGATCACATGCAAGAGGTGTAGTTAGAAAGCAAAATATGTGAGACAATGAAAAATATATATGACATATGACAATGTTTGGAATCTCCAAGCACAGCATAGTCACAGAACATAATAAAACGCACAATGTTTCGCAATGACACAATAGGAAGTACCTCACACACACCACACATGTGAACAATAAAATAGAAAGAAAGTATCACAAGACAAGAAAACACTATCTAATAAAAAATGAGGCTTGTGATCTCAACTGCAGACACTCGCTAATAAAACTCTTTTCTCATTTGACATCAACACTAAAAAGGAGAAAAAATCGATCAAAGTGGCTGCAAACAAATTACTAATAAACGGCTACATGAGAATTAATCTCCAAAACTCTATTTTGATCGACATATTTAATATTTCAATCTATCACAATTTCAAAATCCCACATATGCGAGAGTAAACTAAGTAAGTTACAATAGATTATTATTTATTTAGACTAAACTATTATATCTCTTTATTGTTATAATTTATGTTTGTTATATTTGATTTTTTTGTCAAATTTTAGACAAATAATTTTACTAGTATAATTTTTCTATTATGCTTAGAAACTATATAAAGATATTGATATAATATTGGCCATCGAAATTGCTACTCACTGAATTTGAAGCATATATTGAAGAGAGTTTGGTGTAATTTTTTTAAGACACACCATATTTTTTGTTTGACCAAATTGATGTAGATAAGAGAAAATAGATAATACCAAAAACTTAAGTTTTCATAGAATAATTTGTGCCACTTAGATGAGTTATACATTTATATTTCCATTTTGTCTCCATAGTTTCCTTAAATATCATGGAAGATGGCTATAAAGTTGATCCAGGTTTCTTGAATGCTTGTGTATACATTTTGGGTGCGAGCAAATAAAAAAAATTGTTACCTACTACTAAATAAAATTTTGTTGAACAAAAATAAAACTTTGTAATTTGTCCTACGAACGTTGTACTGCTTTTTTACATGTTTAATTGATGGCCAACTGGGGTTTTCAGGTTTGGGTTCAACAAGGATGCTTTGCACTTGGTCTAGAATTAGTACCGTCCAGGTTGACTCACCATAAAATATATCAATTTTTTTTCATTTCTTTGATATGCATCATACTTAAAGTGACTGCTACATGTATGCACGGAAAATTTTGAATCTTTCTTTTTCTTTTTGCCTAGAGCCGTGTTAGTGGCCACTGTTGGTCCGGTGCGACCTCGATCGTGCAAGCATTAAGGATGCAAATGGGAGATCTTGCAAACATTAATGCTTGCACGAGCCAAGATCGGGGTCCAGAGTGGCCGGATTGATGTGTAGTTGCGATGCATTAAGGCCACTGCAGCTTACAACGCAACACTCACTAACAAGCACAAAATAGGAAAATGGAGCACACCTTGCTAATGGCGCTCCCCACTACACTAAGGGCCAGGGACAGCCAAACAGAGTAGATTGCAATGGATAAGCCGACTGCTAAGGGAAGGACCAAGATTGTGTCTGTAACATCGGGCGGAGAAGGGACAGTTCCCACCTCCTCAGATGCCGAAGAGGGGCCCTACCCTCTCGTCCTGGCTCGAGGACGCCGCACCGTCGGCAAGAGAGACGCTCACCCGAGAGCTAGGATGGGAGTCGGCTTCGCAGCCACTCGTATAGAACATGCCGCCTGACTTGCACGAAGCGAGAAGCACAGCACGCCATCTGCAACGCCGCCGCCCGCAGACACCCAACAAAGAGGGAAAGCCACCTTGGGCAACCGAAGAGGATGAAACAGCACCAAGCCAAGCCACAGCATTGAGCATCACGAGAGCAAAATCAGGCGCCGCAGAGAAGAGCTGGGTACTCAACAACACAGCTAACAGCCACGCCGGAGAGAAACCACCAAAGGGGATGCCGGATCTGCAATCATGGCATCGCTAGCCACTGTAGAGAGGACAAATCAGCTGCCAGACGCCTCCACACCAAGGCAACACTCACCTAAACCTGCAGCATCCCCAAGCGGCATCTCCATGGAGAGCACAACGCGCACAACAACGACGCCGCCCAATCCTGAGAGGATTTTGAGCTTTCACTCGGGAGCAAGGTAGGGGGTGGGCAGGGAGGGTCCTCAACGGCATCTCCAAGGAAGGAAAGCGGCGCTCTTGAGCGTCACCGCCACCGAGGCTGGACCAGTCGGCCTAGGTTTTCCCACGGACTCAGACTGGAGCCACCAACACCTCATCAGCCAGCGCGCCGGCAGATCAGACTGCCGGACACCATGGATGGGGAGGAGGAGTGAGCCATAAAGGTGGAGGAGTCATCCATTCAGATCTGACCAAGAAGAAGACCTCCCGCCGCGACCACGAACCACCAGGGGCCTCGCCGCCCGAGCGGCCGAGGAACCTGGTCACCAACACCAAAGGAGGCCGTCAGCCGTCACACCGATGCCTCGCCACCCGAGGCCGCCGCCCCGCCGCCCACTACCCTCCGCGAGAGAAACAGAGTGCAAGATCCCCGCCGCCACAGTCACCGGCAGCCACGCGAGCTTGCCCGGCGACCTCCTCGGGTGGCGGCGAGGGAGAGGGGGGGACGGATGGGGGTGGCGGCACGAGGAAACCCTAGTCGCCGCCCGAGCGGACGACACGGGGGCTGGGGAGGGTGGCGACACCCTTATTGCTGGACTCACATGCATGCATGTTTAGATGCATGGGAAGGCAGTACTGTCGCTGCACGCAGCAACATGACATTGCTTGTTGACAGAGTTGATACAGTTCCCTGAAATCAAATCCATTGCTTACTAGGTTGCCTAGTTTAACTGTGTTTGTATGTACCCGAGTTTAGTTGGCGTTCACACTATGCCTCCTGAGCTAATTACCATATTGTGTTTAGCTACTAGTTCTATATATGTTCTTCTCGGATGATTTGTTCCTTATTAACGCCACTCCACTGAAGACCCCAACATAAAACAGTTTGAGGAGATGTCTGAGAGTTTTTTTAAACTAAACTACTAAACCGTAGTTTCAACTAACCATTTCCAAACACCACATTGTATATCTCGGCATGCATGCTGCTACCTCTTGAGCACTTGCGTTGGTTTTCCCTTGAAGAGGAAAGGGTGATGAATCAGAGTAGCGTAAGTATTTCCCTCAGTTTTTGAGAACCAAGGTATCAATCCAGTAGGAGGCTACGTGCGAGTCCCTCGCACATGCACAAAACAAATAAATCCTCGCAACCAACGTGATAAGGGGTTGTCAATCCCTACACGGTCACTTACGAGAGTGAGATCTGATAGATATGATAAGATAATATTTTTGGTATTTTTATGATAAAGATGCAAAGTAAAATTAAAAGGCAATGAAAATAACAAAGTATTGGAAGATTAATATGATGAAGATAGACTCGGGGGCCATAGGTTTCACTAGTGGCTTCTCCCGAGAGTATAAGTATTTTACGGTGGGTGAACGAATTACTGTTGAGCAATTGACAGAATTGAGCATAGTTATGAGAATATCTAGGTATGATCATGTATATAGCCATCAGGTCTGAGACAAGTAGACCGACTCGTGGCTGCATCTACTACTGTTACTCCACACATCGACTGCTATCCAGCATGCATCTAGAGTATTAAGTTCATAAGAACAGAGTAACGCCTTAAGCAAGATGACATGATGTAGAGGGATAAACTCATGCAATATGATGAAAACCCCATCTTGTTATCCTCGATGGCAACAATACAATACGTGCCTTGCTGCCCCTACTGTCACCGGGAAAGGACACCGCAAGATTGAACCTAAAGCTAAGTTGTCGGTGTGAAAACCGGTGGATCTCGGGTAGGGGGTCCCGAACTGTGCGTCTAAGGCGGATGGTAACAGGATGCAGGGGACACGATATTTTACCCAGGTTCGGGCCCTCTTGATGGAGGTAAAACCCTACGTCCTTCTTGATTTATTCTTGATGATACGAGTATTACAAGAGTTGATCTACCACGAGATCGGAGAGGCTAAACCCTAGAAGCTAGCCTATGGTATGATTGTATGTTGTCCTACGGACTAAAACCCTCCGGTTTATATAGACACCGGAGGGAGCTAGGGTTACACAAGGTCGGTTACAAAGGAGGAGATATACATATCCGTATTGCCTGGCTTGCCTTCCATGCCAAGTAGAGTCCCATCCGGACATGAGACGAAGTCTTCAATCTTGTATCTTCATAGTCCAATAGTCCGGCCATAGGATATAGTCTGGCTGTTCGGAGACCCCCCTAATCCAGGACTCCCTCAGTAGCCCCTGAACCAGGCTTCAATGACGATGAGTCCGGCGCGCAGTGTTGTCTTCGGCATTGCAAGGCGAGTTCCTCCTCCGGATACACCACAGAAGAGTTTGAATAAAAGGATAGTGTTCGACCCTGCAAAATACGTTCCACATACCACCGTAGAGAGAATAATATTTCCACAAATCTAATCTGCTGACACGTTTTGGCAACATGACATCATGCCATGGCTCGGTGATTATTCAAACCGTTTTTCTTGAACTGGCCCCGCACATAACGCGAGGCAGTTTCTTGACACGTCTTGTCAAAGCAGAGATCGTGTCCCCCTTATTACGGGATTCTCATCAATACGGGTGTGGGTAACCCAACCGTGCCATCAATTACGACGCTTGAGGGATAAGCGAGTTTTACCAGGCTAGTGGGGGCACATAGTTTCGTCCGCCCTTATAAAGGGATAAGGTTTATCCTTTTTCTACCCACACCTTCTTCCTCCAACGCCCAAGTCCACATCCTTCTCCTCAGCCTTCTCCAAACATGTCCGGAGCGGGAGGCAAGTGAATGGCTTCCTCTGTCACAGAGGGACACATCAAAAAGCTGCACGGATTCGGATACTTATCCGCGAATATCGCGCATCGGCTGTCTGCTACGGGGCAGATCGTCCCTACCCCGGAGCCTCACGAGAGGGTAGTCTTCCTCCACCACTTCCTCCATGGACTGGGGTTTCCCCTCCATCCATTCGTCCGTGGTCTTATGTTCTACTAAGGGCTGGACTTTCATGATCTAGCCCCAAACTTCATCCTCAACATTTCGGCGTTCATCGTCGTGTGTGAGGCTTTCCTCCGCATCCGGCCCCACTTCGGCCTGTGGCTGAGGACCTTCAATATCAAGCCGAAGATGGTGGGAGGCCAACAAGCAGAATGCGGCGGAGCCATGCTGGGCAAGATGCCCAATATTATATGGCCTGAAGGCTTCCTTCATGGAGACCATAAAGGGGTGGCAATCGGCGTGGTTCTACATCACCGAGCCGCGCGACACCAACTGGGTGGTGGCCCCCGAGTTTCGATCCGGAATCCCCACGCGGCTCACCTCCTAGAAAGAGAAGGGCTTATCCTGGGGTTCATCGGTGGAGCTGGACGGACTCCAGAAATGTATCCGGAATATGGCAAGCAAGAAGCTCAAGCTTGCCAACATAGTCCAGGTCATGCTCTTCCACCGGATCCTCCCGTGTCAACAACGGGATTTCAACTTGTGGGAGTTCGACCCGGCCCAGCACCAAACTCTGAGCGAGCTCTTCGACACGACACACAAGGACGTCTGGAGGGTGCTGTTCAAGGGTGCCGAAGCGCCCTGTGAATCCGGTAATTTTTGCATATCTGGTAGGATTTTTACTTCCCATAGCTTAACCACGCGCGGGGTCTGAGCTCCCATGCCTTTGACATGACTGGTGGGGGCATCGGAGAAGATAGACTGTCCGACCCCTCTACCCGAAGGCACTGCGGACGCTCTCCTGACGGAGATGCTGACTCCGGCTCCTTACAAGGTGCCGGAGAAGACCAAGAAGAAGGCCAAGGGAACCCCAAAGAGTTCCCGGCGCCAGGTGATATCGGACTCATCGTCCGTTGACTCCGTGACACACTCCTCCCCCGAAGACGAGGAGGAAGATGAAGATGCTCCCCCTTCAGTCAGGGGAGACAAGAAAAGGAAGGCCGCCCCAACCGGAGGGGGGGGGGCGAAGGGTCTAAGAAGGGGAGGACCCTCCTTCCTGACTACTCCACCACCATTGCCGAAGGCGAAGACGAGTGGCTGCTCAGGTCCAAGCCCCTGGCGAAGTCATAAGTATTTAGATACCAGAGTAACTCATAGCATACCTTTGTCGCACTGATTCTCCTAATGCCGAATATGATTATGCAGACCGCCCCAAGCCCGTATCGACGTATCTTCGTCGGGCGGCTCCTTGGACTCGTCGGATATGGATAGCGATCCACTTCCGACCGCCACCTCCCCTTGCCCTACGGACAATGTCGAGGTATTGTCTCAAGAGGCATGGGTTCGAGGGGAGACAATCCCGGAGGCGCCTCAAGGTGACCTTCCAGACTCTAGGAGCAGAGGGAGTAAGGCTCCCGAGGGCTCCGAGTTCGGCCCTCAGCCGAACACCGCGCCGGAACCTTCTGTGGTTCCGGACTCAGGCAGGCGTCCTCCTTCCAAAAGGGGCAAGACGCATGTGCATGTGAACTCTATCCATCCAGAGGCACCAGACAATCTGCTAGGAGTGCTTCGCAGCGCTTCCATCGATGAAGAGCACCGCACTATTATGAGTGCGGTGATCCAGAAGGTTCAGTCCGCCAAGAGCGGACTGACTGAAGCCTGTGTCAGCCTTCTAACAGGCTTTGAGGTAAGTATTTGAAATATAGGAAAAATATTACCACATAGACAGTAGCCCCTGATGCTCTGTTTGGTGTTCAAAAAAGAAAAGCAGAATAGAGGATCAACTAATATCTACAGGAGTCTAATATAAGTATGTCTATATGCGTATGCAGGCTTCGCTGCTGACCTCTGCCGCACTGACTGCGGAGGTCGCCGTACTGAAGCAGGACCTCGACGGGTCCAAGAAAGAGCTCGGCTTTGCCAAGAGGCAGCTCGAGGAGAACAAAGGTAAGTAATACCTAGTCTATAGATATGTATATATACAAAAAGGATGCGATTGCAAAATGACAGGATCATCTTTAATTTGCCAGGGGCCACGACCGAGATGGCAACCCTGAAGCAAGCGCTATCCGAGGCCGAAAACAAAGCGGCCCAGGAGCGCACCGAGCGGGAAAAACAAGAGGCACAGGTGGGCGAGGTGCAGCAAGAGCTCCATGCTCTCGTGACGAAGCACGAGGCGTTGGAGCTTGACTTGAAGACGCGAGAGTACGAGCTTGCCGCGGCCCTTGAGAGTGCAAAGAGTGCCAAGGCTGAAGCCCAAAAGGCCCTCTAGGAGATTGATGCGATGAAGAAGATAGCGGCGGGTAAGGCATTCAATATGAAAAGCAAGCATGTGAAAGTAAATTACTTGTTACTTACCCGAGTCCGGAGCTCTCCAGGAGCATTCACAGATTTGCCCCGCAGCGTGTCGGATGCCGCACAGTTTTACCAGGCCGAGGAGGGAAGCTCAACGGAGAAGCTGTTCTGGTCTCAGTATACTGGGGCCGAACACCCGATGCCTCTTAGCGACCAGCTGAAGCAACTGGTCGAGCTGCACAAGGCGGCCGAACAGGCCATGAAGGGCTTTATAGTCCGTATGTGGCCTGGCGACGCCCTTCCCAACAGCTACTTCGGCCTGGTGAGGCGGCTTGTGGATGCCTGCTCATGGCTGGAAGTCATTAAGCGGTCCATCTGCATTGAAGGTGCATATCGGGCTTTCGCCCGTGTGAAGGTGTAATGTGCCAAGATGGATGCTGTGAAACTGGTTAAGGAAGGGCCGCCGCAGGGCAAGGAGCATCGCTACCCCGAGATGTACTATGAGGGTGTCCTGAAGGGTGCCCGTCTTGTAGCGGACGAGTGTGCGAAAGATGTAATATTTGAATAAACTTGCTCGTGTAATCCTGTATTATGAAAACTTGTTCATATGCGCTATGGTACGCTTGTTTGAATTTAAAATATTGCCTTCTGTTCGGCTGTTTATCAAATCTCAGAGATGGCTAGTCGTCGGCTTCTGCCCGCACGCCACGAGTGCTGGGGTGTTTGGGATAAAACCTGAGCACTCTTGTTCCCATTTTTAGGTCCTTCGAGGGAGGTGCTCAGCACAACGAACAAGGCAATCGGACTATAATGCGTTATCACTCTCACTTAGCCATAGAATTCTATAATTTTAAATTTCGGCAAAGCCCCTAGTATTCGGAAGGCCGAATTCGGGGCGCTATACACGCCTTAAGCCGGACATGGCCGACTCCTCGCTCTAAGCGGCATAAGTCTTTAGGGACTTGAGACCTCTCGAACAACGACCAGTCTCTCGCCTTATCATGATAGTCAGTTTTAGCTTTCTCTACTGAGGTGCTTAGCCCAGCAGAACCGGGGCACAATCACAGTAGTTCTCCCAGTGCTACCTTAGCCGATATAGCAGAATGTAAGGTACCAAAACATGGGAGCCGGGCAAACCCAACTATTGACCCAAGACATGATTCGGAGCTGATGCATATAATGCTATAAGTTCGGGGTGCCGCACTGTCGAAAGTGTTCGGACTTCTCACGCCGTATTATGGGGTATACTTAAGCCCCTTGCGTATTGGTCGTACCAGAGTGTACGGGTGCTTAGATGTCATGAATGAACATATATATATATATATATATATATATATATATATAAAGGAAGAATGCAATATTAGTCTTAATGCTATGCATTGTTTATTCAAAAAGGTGCGTTAGAGCAGAATGATACAAGTAGTGCGATAAGCAAAAAGTAGGACTATTTGACATGTCCCTTCCAAGGGCAAGATGAGGAATGGTATTAAAGCAAGTATTTCACTCGTTATCGTAATCCACCTGGGAGTTCCGTGGTGTGACGTAGCTTTCTGCCTCCTTGGTTGCTGCATCATGTGTTCGGCAATCATGCTGCTGGACAGAGTTTCCAGAGATTAACGTCCTGAAAGAGAAAAATAACAAAGAGGGAAGCCCCTAGTGCGGTTTAAGCCGCATCTTGGAGCGTGCCGTAGTTGTGCCCTCCTTCCCACCTGTGCCCATGGTATTTTTAATGCGTGATTATGTACGCGTGGCACGGACTTCACCGTATGGCTGGGACCAGGGTGGAGGCCGCATTGCTATGCGAGCTCGGAACGTGCCAGGCGGTCCTGTTGCCGATTACTCCGGGCGCGCTTGAAGGTGTCCGGGTCCTTAATCGCCGAACTAGTGGATTGCCTTAAGAGGCTGCTTTGCACTTCTGCTGCGAGGGCCGCAGTGTGCTCCTCCGCGCGGAGAGAGCGCTATGTGTTTCCATTGGCTGTGAAGACCCCCCGAGGTCCTGGCATCTTGAGCTTGAGATATGCATAATGCGGTACCGCATTGAATCTCGTGAATGTGGTTCGCCCGAGCAGTGCATGGTAGCCACTGCGGAACGGGACTATGTCGAAGATTAACTCTTTGCTTCAGAAGTTATCCGGAGATCCGAAGACCACTTCCAGTGTGACTGTGCCTGTGCAATGGGCCTCTACACCTGGTATGACGCCTTTAAAGGTCGTTTTTGTGGGTTTGATCCTTGAGGGGTCTATACCCATTTTGCGCATTGTGTCCTGATAAAGCAGGTTCAGGCTGCTGCCGCCATCTATAAGGACTAGAGTGAGGTGAAATCTGTCAATGATTGTGTCTAGGACCAATGCGATGAATCTGCCGTGACGGATACTAGTGGGGTGGTCCCTGCGGTCGAAGGTGATCGGACAGGAGGACCATGGGTTGAACTTTGGGGCGACTGGCTCCAATGCATATACGTCCCTGAGCGCACGCTTCCGCTCCCTCTTGGGGATGTGGGTTGCGTATATCATGTTCACCGTCCACACTTGTGGGGGAAACCTCTTTTGTCCTCCGGTGTTTGGCTGCCAGGGCTCCTCCTCGTCATCGCTATGTGACCCCATATCTTTGTTTTCGGCATTTAACTTGCCGGCCTTCTTGAACACCCAACAATCCCTGTTGGTGTGGTTGGCTGGCTTGTCGGGGGTGCCATGTATTTGGAACGAGCGATCGAGTATACGGTCCAAACTGGACGGGCCCGGAGTGCTTCTTTTGAATGGCTTTTTCCGCTGACCGGGTTTAGAGCCTTTGAATGCGGCATTGACTGCCGTATCCTCGGTATTGTCTCTGTTAATGCGGCGCTTATGTTTGTTGCGACGTGACCTGCCGTTGCCGTCCTTGGTATCCGAAGTACCATGGTTCTTTGATATGTTATTGCTGCGAGCCAACCAGCTGTCCTCTCCCGCACAGAAGCAGGTCATGAGTGTCGTGAGGGCTGCCATAGATTTCGGCTTTTCCTGGCCAAGGTGTCGGGCGAGCCATTCGTCGCGGATGTTGTGCTTGAAAGCTGCTAGGGCCTCTGCATCCGGACAGTCGACGATTCGATTTCTCTTTGTTAGGAACCGTGTCCAGAATTGCCTGGCCGATTCCTCTGGCTGCTGAATTGTGTGGCTCAAGTTATCGGCATTTGGTGGTCGCACATAAGTGCCCTGAAAGTTGTCGAGGAATGCGGCTTCCAGATCTTCCCAACAGCCAATGGACTCTGCTGGCAAGCTGTTGAGCCAATGCCGAGCTGGTCCTTTGAGTTTGAGTGGGAGATATTTGATGGCGTGTAGGTCATCTCCGTGGGCCATGTGGATGTGCAGGAGGAAATCCTCGATCCATACCGCAGGATCTGTTGTGCCGTCGTATGATTCTATATTTACGGGTTTGAAACCCTCTGGGATTTGATGATCCATTACTTCGTCTGTGAAGCATAAGGGGTGTGCGGCGCCTCTGTACTGGGCTATATCGTGACGCAGCTCAAATGAGTCTTGCCCGCTGTGTTCGGCCCGGCCGGACTTACTTTTACTATATCCGGCGTGACGATGATTATCTCGCATAGTGGCGCGCCCTCGTGATCCGTAGATCGATCTTGCGTGTTTTGCTTTGTCCTCCAATACATCTCGCAGGTCTGGCGTATTTCCCCATGCCTTTTTATTTGAATGGCGTTGGGGTGCGGGCTGAGCTTCTGGCTGGAATGCCTCCCTGTCGTGGCCACGAGGTGGCCGATCAGCCACGTCATACGCCAGAGATGTAGGTTTTGGTGCTTCCTCCTCTAGTCGGGGTAGCAACCTACACTTTGGGTAACTCTTGGAGGGGCGTTCGAGTTTATATTCCTCAGCCGCCAGGACTTCAGTCCATCTGTCAGCTAGCAAATCTTGATTAGCTTGAAGCTGCTGCTGCTTTTTCTGAAGGCTATTTGCCGTGGCTATAAGCCGGCGCTTGTAGCGCTCTTGTTCGACGGGATCCTCTGGCACGACGAATTCGTCATCGTCGAGGCTTGCCTCGTCTTCGGAGGCAGGCATATAATTATCATCCTCCGCCTCTCCATCTGCCGCTCTCTCAGGAGGGCTGGCTTCTCCAACCTCTTGCTCTAAATCATGCTGGAGGGGATTGTTGTTGTCTTCGGCGCTGTCCGGAGTGCTATTATCTCCGGTGCCGGTATCACCGCTTTTGCCTTGGCGGGACTTAGAGCGGCGCCGCTGACCCCGACGCTTGGGTTGCTTCTTGGAGGGGTCATCCTCCGCTGTCCCGTCGCCATTGCCTTCTTTGGGTGTGTCCACCATGTATATGTCATATGATGAGGTGGCTGTCCAGTGCCCTGTGGGCAGTGGTTCCTCTTCGCCTCCCGCATCGTCGTACATACCGTCGATCTCTTCGGAGTCGCAGTCGAGCATGTCAGTTAAGTCATCGACAGTGGTTACTAAGTGGGTGGTGGGTGGGCGGCGAATTTCTTCGTCATCCGCATCCCAATCCTGCCGGACGTAGTTCGGTCAGGACTCTCCTGACTAGGAGAGAGACCTTAATGAGTTCAGTATGTCGCCAAAGGGCGAGTGCTGAAAAATATCCACGGAGGTAAACTCCATGATCGGCGCCCAATCGGATCCGACAGGAACGGGCGCAGGCGGTTCGGAGCGGCTCTCGTGAAGGGTAAGGTTGATATTTGGCTCGATCACCGTAGAGGATACGACCTCCATGGCGAGGTCTATCCACCCGTCCATGGATGGCGCAACTGGCTCTGAATTGAGGGTCGGAGCGGCTGCCGGTGCGATTTCTTGAACACTATCCGATGGTAGAGCTAAATCGTACCCATCGTGACCGCGTGGCGCACAAGGCAGGGGCTCGAATCCGTCGAATATCAAGTCTCCGTGGATATCGGTCGTGTACTTTAAGCTTCCAAACCTGACCTGGTGGCCAGGGGCGTAACTTTCGATCTGCTCCAGATGGCCAAGCGAGTTGGCCCGTAGTGCAAAGCCGCCGAAAACAAAGATCTGTCCGGGGAGAAAAGTCTCACCCTAGACTGCATCGCTATCGATGATAGTCGGAGCCATCAAGGCTAACGGCGACGACACAAAGGAACTCTCAATGAAAGAACCAATGTCGGTGTCAAAACCGGCGGATCTCGGGTAGGGGTCCCGAACTATGCGTCTAAGGCGGATGGTAACAGGATGCAGGGGACACGATGTTTTACCCAGGTTCGGGCCCTCTTGATGGAGGTAAAACCCTACATCCTGCTTGATTTATTCTTGATGATACGAGTATTACAAGAGTTGATCTACCACGAGATCGGAGAGGCTAAACCCTAGAAGCTAGCCTATGGTATGATTGTATGTTGTCCTACGGACTAAAACCCTCCAGTTTATATAGACACCAGAGGGAGCTAGGGTTACACAAGGTCGGTTACAAAGGAGCAGATATACATATCTGTATTGCCTAGCTTGCCTTCCACGCCAAATAGAGTCCCATCCGGACACGAGACGAAGTCTTCAATCTTGTATCTTCATAGTCCAATAGTTCGGCCAAAGGATATAGTCCGGCTGTCCGGAGACCCCCTAATCCAGGACTCCCTCATAAGAACTTCTCCCATTGCAAGAAAGATCAATCTAGTAGGCCAAACCAAACTGATAATTCGAAGAGACTTGCAAAGATAACCAATCATACATAAAAGAATTAAGGGAGATTCAAATATTGTTCATAGATAAACTTGATCATAAACCCACAATTCATTGGTCTCAACAAACACACCGTAAAAAGAAGATTACATCGAATAGATCTCCACAAAAGAGGGGGAGAACTTTGTATTGAGATCCAAAAAGAGAGAAGAAGCCATCTAGCTAATAAATATGGACCCGTAGGTCTAAGGTAAACTACTCACACTTCATCGGAGAGGCTGTGGTGTTGATGTAGAAGCCCTCCGTGATCGATGCCCCCTCCGGCGGAGCTCAGGAACATGCCCCAAGATGGGATCTTGTGGATACAGAGAGTTACGGCGGTGGAATTAGGGTTTTGACTCCGTATCTGATCGTTTGGGGGTACGTAGGTATATATAGGAGGAAGAAGTACGTCGGTGGAGCAACAGGGGGCCCACGAGGGTGGAGGGCGCGCCTCGGGGTAGGCGCGCCCCCCTACCTGATGGCCTCCCTGTTGGTTGCTTGACGTAGGGTGCAAGTCGTCTGGGTCTTGTTTTGTGAGAAAATCACGTTCCCGAAGGTTTCATTCCGTTTGGACTCCGTTTGATATTCCTTTTCTTCGAAACCCTAAAATAGGCAAAAAACTGCAATTCTGGGCTGGGCCCCTGGTTAATAGGTTAGTCCCAAAAATAATATAAAAGTGGATAATAAAGCCCAATAATGTCCAAAACAGTAGATAATATAGCATGGAGCAATAAAAAATTATAGATACGTTGGAGACGTATCACATGCCTACGTATACACCACAGAAGTTTTCATATGTGACTATGAGCAAAAATGACAAAAGCCCCAGTTGCAATACCATTTGACCTTTATGCATTTAACTCGATAAACTTTGTAGCATATGTATTTCAACATCACATGGTGATGGCATCATCATAAAATTCCATGACAACTAATAAAAAGTCATGACTAGGTATCTCTCCAACCTATGGATGCATATGACGAGATCATGGTGCTAGATATTTAGCACAATGTCTATCATTGGACAATAAATATGGAGATGATGGTCAAATGAACTTTAGAGTGCGACTGGCTTCTCTAGTTAGTTGTGGGAGGAGAAGAGCAGCCCTATTAGGAAGAGAGAGTGGATTATTCAGAAGGTCACTCATGGCTGGAATTGCCATCGTGCTTAGACTAGAGAGCTTACCATACCTGTCAGGACGACATGAAACCCATGTTCCAAGGAGTAAAACCTGGCTTGGGCCTTAGCCATGTGGACTATGGGAGAAAATTTCCTTGTTTCAACAAGGCAGCGGTGATGTTTCATGTTAGGTTAGACAGATAGACAATACTAATAAGGTTGAGTATACCATTTCTCTCTTGGTAAATCAACTGTTTATTTACCAACTACAACACTAGTTAAGCAAGAAGCCAAGACTGCCGCCCAATTTTCCTCTTGAATATCTTTTTTGGAAATGGAGGCGTGCCCCCGGCCTCTGCATCATAATGATGCATGCAGCCATTTTATTAAACAATCCATGAAGTAGCACAAAGTCATAAAAGTATTACAACTCGCAAGCGGAGCGAAGCAAAAGAATAAAAGAGAAATACATGCTGACAATCACCACCGGAACGGCAATATGAAGGATAAGCTTCCTAGACTCCTATCCTGTTATGCAACCACCATCCGAACCGGTTGAATATAGCCCGTGCTACCATCTCCCACTGGTTGCACCCAGTAACCAAAGGCTCCCTGGAGTCCATAGGAGTGAGTAAGGACCACGTACGGATCCATGCGGTAGCTCTGAAGATGGCCAGCAAGAAAGTTAAAGTGTGTTGTCTGTTAAAAATCAAATCATTCCTACAGTTCCATATAGCCCACAGAAGCTCACATATTCCAATCCGAATACGAGCCGCAGTAGTATGTTCAATCCCAGCTAACCACGTACCAAAGAACGACTCAATGTTAACTGGAGGATGAATGTTGAAGGCTATATGAATCGTTCTCCAAAGCAATTTGGCGAGTGGGCATTCAAGGAATAAATGTTGTATTGTTTCATCATGATCACAAAAACAACAACGTGAACTACCTACCCATCGCCTCTTGATGTTGTCCTTGGTGAGTATTACTTGCTTGTGGACAAACCACATAAAATTTTTAATATGCAAGGGAACTTTAATCTTCCAAATATGCAACGATCTTGAGATTGGGCCAGTATTAATCAAATCCGTATAGAAAGATTTGACTGTAAAACCCCCATTTTTAGCTAATTTGCATTGCGTCGAATTCGGCTGGTCCGAGAGTTGAACATCTATCAATCTCCGAACCAAGTGCATCCAGACATTCCACCGCTCACCAATTAACGCACGTCTAAACTGAATATTCAAGGGAATCGTTTGGAAAACTGTGCCTACGTAATCCTCCTTACATTGCACAATGCTATAAAGGGTGGGATATTGTACGGGCAGGGGTGTCTCTCCTAACCACGTATCCTCCCAAAATCTTGTTGACATCCCATTGCCAACCAAGAATTTGACCCTACGAAAGAACAAGTCCTTCGTTCTCGTAAGCCCTTTCCAGAATGGCGAGTCAGTTGGTCTCATGGTAACCTGGGCGAGCGTTTTCGACTGTAAATACTTATTGCGCAAAATGTATGCCCACATGCCCTCCGGCTCTGTCTCTAACCTATAGAGTCATTTGCTCATAAGGCATTTATTCTTAATTTCTAAGTTCTCAATACCGAGACCCCCCCTGGTCTTTTGCTCGGCAAAGGATATCCCATCGCGCGAGACGGTATTTCTTCTTGGCCTCATCTGACTGCCAGAAGAACTGAGATCTGAAGAAACCAAGTCGCTTCCGTACCCCTTTCGGAATTTCGAAAAACGATAATAGGAACATCGACATACTAGTCAGTACCGAATTAATCAGCACTAGCCGACCTCCATAAGACATAAGCTTGCCCTTCCAACAACTAAGCTTTTTTTTCAACTCGATCTTCGATACACTTACATTCTTTATTAGATAACTTACGGTGGTGAATCAGTATGCCCAAATAACTAAATGGTAAAGAACCTAATTCACACCTGAACAGTTGTCTATATATGTCTTGCTCATCTTTGGCCTTCCCAAAGCAGAACAACTCACTCTTGTGAAAGTTATCTTTAAACCAGACAATTGTTCGAAGAGACATAATATAAGTTTCATATTGCGCGCTTTAGCAATGTCATGTTCCATGAATAAGACAGTATCGTCAGCATACTGTAAGATGGATACTCCTCCATCGACCAGATGAGGAACTAACCCCTCCACTTGACCATGTTGCTTGGCTCTGCCAATAAGAATGGCTAACGTATCGGCCACTATATTAAACAAGAGAGGAGACATGGAATCTCCTTGTCTCAGACCCTTGTGTGTCTGAAAGTAATGACCGGTATCATCATTAACCTTGATTCCGACGCTACCCTTCTGGACTTGAGAACCCACTTGGTTCCGCGAGGCCTCACTAAATCCTTTCATGCGCATTGCCTGCTGAAGGAAAGGCCACTTAACTTTATCATATGCCTTCTCAAAATCCACTTTGAAGATAACCCCATCTAGCTTCTTCGAATGAATTTCATGTAGCTTTTCATGTAAAACGACCACCCCTTCAAGTATGTGTCGCCTGGGCATGAACGCTGCCTGGATCGGTTGTACCAGTGAATGAGCAGTCTGTGTCAATCTATTTGTACCCACCTTTGTGAAAATTTTGAAACTCACATTAAGAAGACATATGGGCCTGAATTATTCGATCCGAACTGCCTCTTCTTTCTTTGGCAACAACGTAATTATGCCAAAGTTAAGATGAAACAGCTCTAGATGACCGTTAAAGAAATAATGAAACATAGGCATATGATCAGACATAATAATATTCCAACATTTCTTATAGAATTCAGCTGGAAACCCATCTGGTCCCCGTGGTTTATTTGGTTTCATTTGTGAGATTGCATCCAGAACCTCCTTCTCAGTGAACGGTGCAGATATAATATCATTCTCCTCTACCTGGAGCGGGGGGATATCTCCAATAACAGATTCATCTAGGGCCACCATGCTTGCTTCCGGATGCCCAAATTTTTTTTATAGTAACTAGAGATATAAGCTTTCAGATTCTCATGCCCCACAATTGTCCCCTCGTCCTGTTCAAGTTGTATGATTTTGTTCTTCCTATGTTTACCATTCACAATCATATGGAAGAATTGTGTATTGTCACCCCCTTGGACAACGCACTTTAGCACGCAATGCCCACTTGAGCTCCTCTTCTCTAAGAAGAGCTCGTAAGCCTTTCTCAGCTTTGAACTTGGAGCTTTGCTCATTAACCGTAAGGAGATTACTTTCGACTTTTAAATCTAGCACTTCAATTAATTGAGTGAGTAGTGCTACCTCTTGAGCACTGCGTTGATTTTCCCCGAAGAGGAAGGGATGATGCAGCAAAGTAGCGTAAGTATTTCCCTCAGTTTTTGAGAACCAACGTATCAATCCAGTAGGAGGCTACGCGCGAGTCCCTCGTACCTGCACAAAACAAATAAATCCTCGCAACTAGCACAAATAGGGGTTGTCAATCCCTGTAAGGCCATGTAGGAGAGTGAGATCTGATAGATATGATAAGATAATATTTTTGGTATTTTTGTGATAAAGATGCAAAGTAAAATAAAGGCAAAGTAAATGCAAAAGGAAATAACTAAGTAGTAGGAGATTAATATGATAAAGATAGACCCGGGGGCAATAGGTTTCACTAGTGGCTTTGAAGGAAATATGCCCTAGAGGCAATAATAAAGTTATTATTTATTTCCTTATATCATGATAAATGTTTATTATTCATGCTAGAATTGTATTAATCGGAAACATAATACATGTGTGAATACATAGACAAACATAGTGTCACTAGTATGCCTCTACTTGACTAGCTCGTTAATCAAAGATGGTTATGTTTCCTCACCATGAACAAGGTGTTGTTATTTGATTAACGAGGTCACATAATTAGTTGAATGATCTGATTGACATGACCCATTTCATTAGCTTAGCATCCGATCGTTTAGTATGTTGCTATTGCTTTCTTCATGACTTATACATGTTCCTATGACTATGAGATTATGCAACTCTCGTTTACCGGAGGAACACTTTGTGTGCTACCAAACGTCACAACGTAACTGGGTGATTATAAAGGAGCTCTACAGGTGTCTCCAAAGGTAGATGCTGGGTTGGCGTATTTCGAGATTAGGATTTGTCACTCCGATTGTCGGAGAGGTATCTCTGGGTCCTCTCGGTAATGCACATCACATAAGCCTTGCAAGAATTGCAACTAATGAGTTAGTTTCGAGATGATGTATTACGGAACGAGTAAAGAGACTTGCCGGTAACGAGATTGAACTAGGTATTGGATACCGACGATCGAATCTCGGGCAAGTAACATACCGACGACAAAGGGAACAACGTATGTTGTTATGCGGTCTGACCGATAAAGATCTTCGTAGAATATGTAGGAGCCAATATGGGCATCCAGGTCCCGCTATTGGTTATTGACCGGAGACGTGTCTCGGTCATGTCTACATCGTTCTCGAACCGTAGGGTCCGCACGCTTAACGTTACGATGACAGTTATTATGAGTTTATGCATTTTGATGTACCGAAGTTAGTTCGGAGTCCCGGATGTGATCACGGACATGACGAGGAGTCTCGAAATGGTCGATACATAAAGATTGATATATTGGAAGCCTATGTTTGGATATCGGAATTGTTCCGGGTGAAATCGGGATTTTACCGGAGTACCGGGAGGTTACCGGAACCCCCCGGGAGACTATATGGGCCTTAGTGGGCTTTAGTGGAAAGGAGAAAGGGGCAGCCCAAGGTGGCCGCGTGCCTCCCCCCTCCCCTAGTCCTATTAGGACTAGGAGAGGTGGCTGGCCCCCCTCTCTCTCTTTCCCCCCCTCAAGGAGTCCTATTCCAACTAGGATTGGGGGGGGGGAATCCTACTCCCAGAGGGAGTAGGACTCTCCTGGCACGCCCCCCTTGGCCGGCCAGCCCCTCCCCTTGGATCCTTTATATACGGATGCAGGGGACACCCCTAGACACACAAGTTGATCATTGAGATCATTCCTTAGCCATGTGCGGTGTCCCCTGCCACCATATTCCACCTCGATTATATTGTAGAAGTGCTTAGGCAAAGCCCTGCGACGGTAGAACATCAAGATCGTCACCACGCCGTCGTGCTGACGGAACTCCTCCTCGACGCTTTGCTGGATCGGAGCCCGGGGATCGTCATCGAGCTGTACGTGTGCTAAGAACTCGGAGGTGCCGGAGTAACGGTGCTTGGATCGGTCGGATCGGGAAGATGTACGACTACTTCCTCTACGTTGCGTCAACGCTTCCGCAGTCGGTCTGCGTAGGTACGTAGACAACACTCTCCCCTCTCGTTGCTATGCATCACCATGATCTTGCGTGTGCATAGGAAATTTTTTGAAATTACTGCGTTCCCCAACAGTGGTATCAGAGCCTAGGTTTTATGGTTTGATGTTATATGCACGAGTAGAACACAAGTGAGTTGTGGGCGATATAAGTCATACTGCCTACCAGCATGTCATACTTTGGTTCGGTGGTATTGTTGGACGAGACGACCCGGACCGACATTACGTGTACGCTTACGCGAGACCGGTTCTCCCGACGTGCTTTGCACATAGGTGGCTTGCGGGCGACAGTCTCTCCAACTTTAGTTGAACCAAGTGTGGCTATGCCCGGTCCTTGCGAAGGTTAAAACGGAGTCTATTTGACAAACTATCGTTGTGGTTTTGATGCGTAGGTGAGATTGGTTCTTGCTTAAGCCCGTAGCAGCCACGTAAAACTTGCAACAACAAAGTAGAGGACGTCTAACTTGTTTTTGCAGGGCATGTTGTGATGTGATATGGTCAAGGCATGATGCTGAATTTTATTGTATGAGATGATCATGTTTTGTAACCGAGTTATCGGCAACTGGCAGGAGCCATATGGTTGTCGCTTTATTGTATGCAATGCAATCGCGATGTAATGCTTTACTTTATCACTAAGCGGTAGCGATAGTCGTGGAAGCATAAGATTGGCGAGATGACAACGATGCTACGATGGAGATCAAGGTGTCGCGCCGGTGACGATGGTGATCATGACGGTGCTCAGGAGATGGAGATCACAAGCACAAGATGATGATGGCCATATCATATCACTTATATTGATTGCATGTGATGTTTATCTTTTTATGCATCTTATCTTGCTTTGATTGACGATAGCATTATAAGATGATCTCTCACTAAATTATCAAGAAGTGTTCTCCCTGAGTATGCACCGTTGCCAAAGTTCATCGTGCCCAGACACCACGTGATGATCAGGTGTGATAAGCTCTACGTCCATCTACAACGGGTGCAAGCCAGTTTTGCACACGCAGAATACTCAGGTTAAACTTGACGAGCCTAGCATATGCAGATATGGCCTCGGAACACAGAGACCGAAAGGTCAAGCGTGAATCATATAGTAGATATGATCAACATAACGATGTTCACCATTGAAAACTACTCCATCTCACGTGATGATCGGTTATGGTTTAGTTGATTTGGATCACGTGATCACTTAGAGGATTAGAGGGATGTCTATCTAAGTGGGAGTTCTTAAATAATTTGATTAATTGAACTTAAACTTATCATGAACTTAGTACCTGATAGTATCTTGCTTGTTTATGTTGATCATAGATAGATGGCTCGTGCTGTTGTTCCGTTCAATTTTAATGCGTTCCTTGAGAAAGCAAAGTTGAAATATGATGGTAGCAATTACACGTATGTTGTTATGCGGTCTGACCGATAAAGATCTTCGTAGAATATGTAGGAGCCAATATGGGCATCCAGGTCCCGCTATTGGTTATTGACCGGAGACGTGTCTCGGTCATGTCTACATCGTTCTCGAACCGTAGGGTCCGCACGCTTAACGTTACGATGACAGTTATTATGAGTTTATGCATTTTGATGTACCGAAGTTAGTTCGGAGTCCCGGATGTGATCACGGACATGACGAGGAGTCTCGAAATGGTCGAGACATAAAGATTGATATATTGGAAGCCTATGTTTGGATATTGGAATTGTTCCGGGTGAAATCGGGATTTTACCGGAGTACCGGGAGGTTACCGGAACCCCCCGGGAGACTATACGGGCCTTAGTGGGCTTTAGTGGAAAGGAGAAAGGGGCAGCCCAAGGTGGTCGCGCGCCTCCCCCCTCCCCTAGTCCTATTAGGACTAGGAGAGGTGGCCGGCCCCCCTCTCTCTCTTTCCCCCCCTCAAGGAGTCCTATTCCAACTAGGATTGGGGGGGGGGGGGAATCCTACTCCCAGAGGGAGTAGGACTCTCCTGGCGCGCCCCCCTTGGCCGGCCAGCCCCTCCCCTTGGATCCTTTATATACGGAGGCAGGGGACACCCCTAGACACACAAGTTGATCATTGAGATCGTTCCTTAGCCGTGTGCGGTGCCCCCTGCCACCATATTCCACCTCAATTATATTGTAGCAGTGCTTAGGCGAAGCCCTGCGACGGTAGAACATCAAGATCGTCACCACGCCGTCGTGCTGACGGAACTCCTCCCCGATGCTTTGCTGGATCGGAGCCCGGGGATCGTCATCGAGCTGTACGTGTGCTAAGAACTCGGAGGTGCCGGAGTAACGGTGCTTGGATCGGTCGGATCGGGAAGACGTACGACTACTTCCTCTACGTTGCGTCAACGCTTCCGCAGTCGGTCTGCGTAGGTACGTAGACAACACTCTCCCCTCTCGTTGCTATGCATCACCATGATCTTGCGTGTGCGTAGGAATTTTTTTGAAATTACTGCGTTCCCCAACAGGCTTCTCTCGAGAGCATAAATATTCTACAGTGGGTGAACAAATTACTGTTGATCAATTGACAGAATTGAGCATAGTCATGAGAATATCTAGGTAAGATCATGTATATAGGCATCACGTCCGATACAAGTAGACCGACTCCTGCCTGCATCTACTACTATTACTCCACTCATCGACCGTTATCCAGCATGCATCTAGAGTATTAAGTTAAGAACAGAGTAACGTCTTAAGCAAGATGACATGATGTAGAGGGATAGACTCATGCAATATGAAGAAAACCCCATCTCGTTATCCTCGATGGCAACAATACAATACGTGCCTTGCTGCCCTTACTGTCACCGGGAAACGACACCGCAACATTGAACCCAAAGCTAAGCACTTCTCCCATTGCAAGAAAGATCAATCTAGAAGGCCAAACCAAACTAATAATTCGAAGAGACTTGCAAAGATAACCAATCATACATAAAAGAATTCAGAGAAGATTCAAATATTATTCATAGATAGACTTGATCATAAACCCACAATTCATCGATCTCAACAAACACACCGCAAAAAGAAGATTACATCGAATAGTTCTCCACAAGAGAGGGGGAGAACAATGTATTGAGATCCAAAAAGAGAGAAGAAGCCGTCTAGCTAATAACTATGGACCCGTAGGTCTGAGGTAAACTACTCACACTTCATCGGAGGGGCTATGGTGTTGATGTAGAAGCCCTTCGTGATCTATGCCCCCTCCGGCGGAGCTCCGGAACAGGCCCCAAGATGGGATCTCATGGATACAGAAAGTTGCGGCGGTGGAATTAGGGTTTTGGCTCCGTATCTGATCGTTTGGGGGTACGCGGGTATATATAGGAGGAAGAAGTACGTCGCTGGAGCAACACGGGGCCCACGAGGGTGGAGGGAGCACCTAGGGGAGGTAGGCGCGCCCCCCTACCTCGTGGCCTCCTGTTACGTGTCTTGACGTAGGGTCCAAGTCTCCTGAGTTGTATTCGATGAGAAAATCACGTTCCCGAAGGTTTCATTCCGTTTGGACTCCGTTTGATATTCCTTTTCTTCGAAACCCTAAAAAAGGCAAAAAACAGCAATTCTGCGATGGGCCTCCGGTTAATAGGTTAGTCCCAAAAATAATATAAAAGTGGATAATAAAGCCCAATAATTTCCGAAACAGTAGATAATTTAGCATGGAGCAATCAAAAATTATAAATACGTTGGAGAAATATCAAGCATCCCCAGGCTTAATTCCTGCTCGTCCTCGAGTAGATAAATGATAAAAATAGAATTTTTGATGCGGAGTGCTACGTGGCATAACTTTAATGTAATTATTCTTAATTGTGGTATGAATATTAAGATCCGAAAGATTCCAGACAAAAGTTCATATTGACATAAAAATAATAATACTTCAAGCATACTAGCAAAGCAATTATGTCTTCTCAAAATAACATTGCTAAAGAAAGTTATCCCTGCAAAATCATATAGTCTGGCTATGCTCTATCTTCACCACACAAAATATTTAAATCATGCACAATCCCGATGACAAGCCAAGCAATTGTTTCATGCTTTTGACATTCTCAAAACTTTTTCAATCTTCACGCAATACATGAGCGTGAGCCATGGATATAGCACTATAGGTAGAATAGAGTGGTGGTTGTGGAGAAGACAAAAAGGAGAAGATAGTCTCACATCAACTAGGCGTATCAACGGGCTATGGAGATGCCCATCAATAGATATCAATGTGAGTGAGTAGGGATTTCCATGCAACGGATGCACTAGAGCTATAAGTATATGAAAGCTCAAAAAGAAACTAAGTGGGTGTGCATCCAACTTGCTTGCTCATGAAGACCTAGGGCAATTTGAGGAAGCCCATCATTGGAATATACAAGCCAAGTTCTATAATGAAAAATTTCCACTAGTATATGAAAGTGATAACATGAGAGACTCTCTACTATGAAGATCATGGTGCTACTTTGAAGCACAAGTGTGGTAAAAGGATAGTAACATTGTCCCTTATTTCTTTTTCTCTCATTTTTTATTTGGGCCTTTTTGTCTTTTTATGGCCTCTTTTCTTTCTCTTTTTTTTAATTCTTCGTCCAGAGTCTCATCCTGACTTGTGGGGGAATCATAGTCTCCATCATCCTTTCCTCACTGGGACAATGCTCTAATAATGATGATCATCACACTTTTATTTTTATTACAACTCAACAATTACAACTCGATACTTGGAACAAAATATGACTCTATGTGAATGCCTCTGGCGGTGTACCGGGATAAGCAATTATGCATGAGTGACAAGTATGAAAGAATTATGAACGGTGGCTTTGCCACAAATACTATGTCAACTACATGATCATGCTAAGCAATATGACAATGATGGTGTGTGTCATAAACGGAACGATGGAAAGTTGCATGTCAATATAACTCGGAATGGCTATGGAAATGCCATAATAGGTAGGTATGGTGGATGTTTTGAGGAAGGTATATGGTGGGTGTATGATACCGGCGAAAGGTGCGCGGTATTAGAGAGGCTACCAAAGGTGGAAGGGTGAGAGTGCGTATAATCCATGGACTCAACATTAGTCATAAAGAATTCATATACTTATTGCAAAAATCTACAAGTTATCAAAGCAAAGTATTACGCGCATGCTCCTAGGGGGATAGATTGGTAGGAAAAGACCATCGCTCATCCCCGACCGCCACTCATAAGGAAGGCAATCAAAAAATAAATCATGCTCCGAATTCATCACATAACGGTTCACCATACGTGCATGCTACGGGAATCACAAACTTCAACACAAGTATTTCTCAAATTCACAACTACTCAACTAGCATGACTTTAATATCACCATCTCCATATCTTAAAAAAATTATCAAGTATCAAACTTCTCATAGTCTTCAACACACTCATAAGAGAGTTTTATTATTAATCTTGCATACCAAGCATATTAGGATTTTAAGCAGATTACCATGCTATTAAGACTCTCAAAATAATCTAAGTGAAGCATGAGAGATCAATAGTTTCTATAAAACAAATCCACCACCGTGCTCTAAAAGATATAAGTGAAGCATTAGAGGAAAATTATATAACTCAAAAGGTATAAGCGAAGCGCATAGAGTATTCTAAGAAATTCCAAATCATGTATGGCTCTCTCAAAAGGTGTGTACAGCAAGGATTATTGTGGTAAACTAACAAGCAAAGACTCAAATCATACAAGACGCTCCAAGCAAAACACATATCGCGTGGTAAATAAAAATATAGCTCCCAGTAAAGTTACCGATAGAAGTAGACGAAAGAGGGGATGCCTTCCGGGGCATCCCCAAGCTTTGGCTTTTAGGTGTCCTTAGATTATCTTGGGGGTGCCATGGCATCCCCAAGCTTAGGCTCTTGCCTTTCCTTGTTCCATAATCCATCAAATCTTTACCCAAAACTTGAAAACTTCACAACACAAAACTTAAAGTAGAAAACCTCGTGAGCTCCGTTAGCTATAGAAAACAAAAGACCACTTCAAGGTACTGTAATGAACTAATTCTTTATTTATATGGGTGTTATACCTACTGTATTCCAACTTATCTATGGTTTATAAACTATTTTACTAGCCATAGATTCATCAAAATAAGCAAACAACACACGAAAAACAGAATCTGTCAAAAACAGAACAGTCTGTAGTAATCTGTAGCTAGCGCAATATATGGAACCCCAAAAATTCTAACATAAATTCCTGGACGTGAGGAATTTATCTCTTAATCATCTTCAAAAATAATTAACTAAATATCACTCTCCAAATAAAAATGACAGCAGTTCTCGTGAGCGCTAAAGTTTATGTTTTTTACAGCAAGTTCAACAAGACTTTCCCCAAGTCTTCCCAACGGTTCTACTTGGCACAAACACTAATTAAACAAAAAAAGCACAACCAAAACAGAGGCTAGATAATTTATTTATTATTAAACAGGATCAAAAAGCAAGGAATAAAAATAAAATTGGGTTGCTTCCCAACAAACGCTGTCGTTTAGCGCCCCTAGCTAGGCATAACAAGCAAGAATAGATCTAGGTATTACCATCTTTGGTAGGCAATTCTTCAATTATGCATATACCATCTTTAGGAATTTCTTTATTTTTATTAATTATCAAGCTTTTAGGCACAAGATCTAAAAATTCATTTCTAACAAATGGTTCCTTAATGATAGCAAAAATATTTGGATGAACACTTATAGATTTGAGATCCGCATTTTCCTTACTAGAGGATTCACCCTTATTTTTAGGAACGTACATAAGTTTGGCAACTTTAGTGGAGGGACTCGGAGTATTCTTTACGGAAGAAAAAGCGGTTCCCAAGTTGGTAATAATATTCTCAAGTTTATCGATCCTAACAGAATCGTGATTTATTTTCTCATTAACTATGGGTTCTTTTTCTTTAATATCTTTCAAAGTAACTCCTACTTTAGATCCATATTGAGAGATTCGGTTGTGGATCTTTTTATCCAAATTTTCAGTTAAATCTACGGTAGCAACCTTATTTTGAATAATCTCAAGCCTTTGCATTACATGCTCCAAATTTAATATAGTTCCATTAACGAAGAGAGGGGGTGAGCCAAATAAATCTAACATATCATTATAAGAATCAAAAGTATGGCTACCCAAAAAGTTCCCTCCGGTAATAGTATGAAGAACATAACGGTGCCAAGGAGTAATGCCTACATAAAAATTGCGAAGGAGAATGGTAGTAGATTGCTTCCTAGTAGATTTATTTTGAGCATTGCAAATTCTATACCAAGCATCTTTTAGATTTTCACCATCCCTTTGCTTAAAATTTAGAATTTCATTCTCGGGAGACAACAGAGAAGATAAGGGACTAGCCATAACGACAATTTAGCAAACTAACACACAAGCAAACAAAAAGCAAGCGGGCAAAAAGAGGCAAATAGAGGGAGGATAGAGAGAGAGGGTGAATAAAATGGCAAGCTTGAAGTGGGGGGAGAGGAAAACGAGAGGCAAATGGCAAATAATGTAATGCGGGAGATAAGGGTATGTGATGGGTACTTGGTATGTTGACTTTTGCGTAGACCTTCCCCGGCAACGGCACCAGAAATCCTTCTTGCTACCTCTTGAGCACTGCGTTGGTTTTCCCCGAAGAGGAAGGGATGATGCAGCAAAGTAGCGTAAGTATTTCCCTCAGTTTTTGAGAACCAAGGTATCAATCCAGTAGGAGGCTACGCGCGAGTCCCTCGTACGTGCACAAAACAAATAAATCCTCGCAACCAACTCAAATAGGGGTTGTCAATCCCTATAAGGCCACTTAGGAGAGTGAGATCTGATAGATATGATAAGATAATATTTTTGTTATTTTTGTGATAAAGATGCAAAGTAAATAAAGGCAAAGTAAATGCAAAAGGAAATAACTAAGTAGTAGGAGATTAATATGATAAAGATAGACCCGGGGGCCATAGGTTTCACTAGTGGCTTCTCTCGAGAGCATAAGTATTCTACAGTGGGTGACCAAATTACTGTTGAGAAATTGACAGAATTGAGCATAGTTATGAGAATATCTAGGTATGATCATGTATATAGGCATCACGCCCGAGACAAGTAGACCGACTCCTGCCTGCATCTATTACTATTACTCCACTCATCGACCGCTATCCAGTATACATCTAGAGTATTAAGTTAAAAACAGAGTAACGCCTTAAGCAAGATGACATGATGTAGAGGGATAGACTCATGCAATATGAAGAAAACCCCATCTTGTTATCCTCGATGGCAACAATACAATACGTGCCTTGCTGCCCTTACTGTCACCGGGAAAGGACACCGCAACATTGAACCGAAAGCTAAGCACTTCTCCCATTGCAAAAAAGATCAATCTAGAAGGCCAAACCAAACTAATAATTCGAAGAGACTTGCAAAGATAACCAATCATACATAAAAGAATTCAGAGAAGATTCAAATATTATTCATAGATAGACTTGATCATAAACCCACAATTCATTGGTCTCAACAAACACACCGCAAAAAGAAGATTACATCGAATAGTTCTCCACAAGAGAGGGGGAGAACATTGTATTGAGATCCAAAAAGAGAGAAGAAGCCATCTAGCTAATAACTATGGACCCGTAGGTCTGAGGTAAACTACTCACACTTCATCGGAGGGGCTATGGTGTTGATGTAGAAGCCCTCCGTGATCGATGCATGCCCCCTCCGGTGGAGCTCCGGAAAAGGCCCCAAGATGGGATCTCGTGGATACAGAAAGTTGCGGTGGTGGAATTAGGGTTTTGGCTCCGTATCTGATCGTTGGGGGTACGTGGGTATATATAGGAGGAAGAAGTACGTCGGTGGAGCAACAGGGGGCCCACGAGGGTGGAGGGCGCGCCTAGGGGAGGTAGGCGCGCCCCCCTACCTCGTGGCCTCCTGTTACGTGTCTTGACGTAGGGTCCAAGTCTCCTGAGGTGTATTCGATGAGAAAATCATGTTCCCGAAGGTTTCATTACGTTTGGACTCCGTTTGATATTCCTTTTCTTCGAAACCCTAAAACAGGCAAAAAACAGCAATTCTGGGCTGGGCCTCTGGTTAATAGGTTAGTCACAAAAATAATAGAAAAGTGGATAATAAAGCCTAATAATGTCCAAAACAGTAGATAATATAGCATGGAGCAATCAAAAATTATAGATACGTTGGAGACGTATCAAGTAGCTCCTTTTCTTGTTTGGAAATCCCACTCTCGTTCGTGGCACAACCTCGCAAAAACTGTCTTAGATGTCTGATTTTATTTTTCCTTCTCTCAATACTAGTTCTTCCACTAACAGGCTTTGCCCATTCACGTGCAATGATCTTCAAAAAGTTTTCTTTCGCGAACCAACCTAGTTCAAAATAGAAAGCATTCTTGTTCGCAACGTGTGTAGCCTCTCCCGAGTCTACAAGAAGTGGTGTGTGATCTGAGATCGCTCTCTACATCGCATGAACCGACACCCATGGGTACTTTTGTTCCCATTCCACACTAGCGAGTACCCTATCCAGCTTCTCATAAGTCGGACTGGGCAACGAATTGGCCCATGTAAATCGTCTACCGGTGAGCTCAATTTCTCTCAAATTAAGACTCTCGATAATCATGTTAAACATCATAGACCAACGTCCACCAAAATTGTCATTATTCTTTTCATCTCTCCTTTGAATTATATTAAAGTCCCCACCAACTAGGATTGGCAGAGTTTCGTCTCCACAGATCGGCACCAAGTCGGCTAAAAAATCTGGTTTGATTTCCGGTTGTGCTCCCCCATATACAACCACGGGAGACCATCGGAGACCATCCAATCTTGATCTCACCCTAAACTTGACCGCAAAGTCTCCCCAAACCACGTTAAGCACCTCAAGTGTTTCACAACGAACCCCTAGTAGTATGCCACCAGATCTTCCTCTAGGAGGTAAGATGTGCCAATCAAAATCAATTCCTCTGGATAGGGTTCCAAGGAACTATGAGGTAAAGTTATCTCATCGTGTTTCCAATAGCGCAATAAAATCTAATCGTTGCTCTATCGTTGTCTCAGCCAAGAACCTTCGTTTAGCCAAGTCAGCTAGACCTCTGTTATTCGAAAAGATTCCTTTCATAAGTCATCATGAATTTTTTTATTAAGCTTAACCCTAGCACTTCTACGGACCACTGAAGTAGGTTAAATTTTTTGTTTCCAGGGTCGCTTGGGCTTCTCCGCATCACCCTTCGGGAACATAGGGTCGGCAGAGCACGAGACATTGCTCTCCATCATTAGAGGCTCTACAGTGTCTGTAGTCTCCGACCCCTCCTCATCTTCGTCCGCCGCACTAGGCAGGAGATTATTGCAAATGTTTTCAAGGGATACAATCCTAAATTGTTCATGTCTTCGTCATTCATAGGTTTAACTGATGCGAGGTTCCGAATTATTTCAGAAGCCCGCTCTGCTTCTAAATCTAGAAGATCATAGACAGATTTCACTACCTCCTTTTCATTTGAACCCACAGTTATTCCTAAATCGTTTGCCTTATCAATAAATTCATGCTCGGTGAAATGCATAATTGAACAACTCTTATCAAAAGCATACATGTAGTTGCCTCGACATCTCGAAGAATGGCCACCCTCTTAGCGCATGTGAACTGCAGGTCATCAGCATCTGGCGGCTGTCCCTTGATCCGGTTGCTGACACGCCTGTCAGCCGTGACCGGATCCGTGATCCCAATGAAAGCGACAAGCTCCTCCGTCGTCCTCTCCCGAGGCGTGTGCTCCCCGCTCCGACTCCCTTCCCTAGTTGCCAGTGAAGAAGGGTAAGGTGCGGTCAAGCGGGTAATACCAGTCGAAGTGGAGGGAGAAGGAGACCGTGGAGCCACCTGCTTAACAGTCTCATCCCCCCCCCAAATTGTCAGCACGGCATGGAGACGATGTCGGAGAGGGAGAGTTGCGGGCCTCCTGCATGCGCTCCTGACCGTGCTGCCCGGGGCTGCCCTGCGGTGAGAGGACACGGCGGGTCTCCAGCCCGCGCTCCTGACCGTGCTGCCCGGGGCTGCCCTGCGGTGAGAGGACATGGCGGGCCTCCAGCCCGCGCACCTCCACCAGATGGCCAAGGACCGCCGTGGTTGGGCTGGGGATGCGGGCCTCCTGCCCACCGCGCCCCCCCCCCCCAACACACACACCATCGGTAGACTGCTGCTCGGCACGTCCTGCGGCCCGGAATCAACCCTCGGAGACAAGAACCTTAGGCGAACCAACAACCAGGAGCATCACTAGCAGTAACTCGAGCTCCTATGGATCGTCCGCCTCAATTCGGTTAATCCATAACTGGCTAGGTGCAGACCGCGCTCCAAAAGAACCAAACCAAAGTGTGTTTATCGGTGTCGTGGAAGATGACGCCACCTTGGCAGTATCCGCCTTATACGACTGCGACTTCGGCCCCTTCGTCGATTCCCGTGGAGTTCTCTCAGGCCCCTTGTCCTGATTCCCGGGGGCTCCATCTCCCTCAGTTGTATCCATATCCTGATGATTATCTCCCTCCTGAGGTATCGGTGTATCCTCAATCTCAATCTCGGCACATATGTGACCCCGGCGTGCGTCCACCTGACCACATATGGCACGAACTCCAGACTGACCACACTGACAAGTAACCTCGCAGCTCCGTGTGCACAAGTGAAAGGCATGTCAACCTGTTCCGTCTTACCTATTAGCGAAGCCAAACTCCAAGCAACGAACAAGTGATTAATATATTTGCGTGGTGCACCATAGAATCTTAGTCAGACCTTCTCTAAAAGTGTACCCTCGGGCTCCTTCTCCTTCCACTCATCAAAAGCAATGATAATATTCGTACTCTGTACTCTGCACATGCCAAACTTAAGGATATGTAACTGGTCCTCCTTAGTGGGAAAGTCAACCTTGTAAGTCTGGTTCTCCAACTTGACAAGGTCCCACTGGTAGTTGTTTGGTACTAGTTCCCGCAACTGTCGCACAATCTGTGCCTCTGTCAAAACCCCATTAGTAACCTTGACAACTGCGGGGAAAGAGCTGTCCATCACATGCGTCATAGGTGCCACAACAGGTGACTCAAAAAACATTAGCTCCTGACAGCAAACCCCGTAAATGTTAACCACCGGCTTGGGGCCTGAAAGAAGCGGGCACTCACCGGACACATGCTATGATCTACAACAATAGTCACATAACTCTGTGGTACACTCTGCCACAAAATGTCCCGACTCACCACATCTATAGCATGGTAGCTTCTTCTTCTTCTTAATAGCCCACTTCGATAGTTTTCACCATGCCCCTTGTCCGAAACCTTGTCAGAACCTCTGTCACCGACCTTACCATCCCCAGTTCTCGTCACCGGAATGCTGACCGCAACCAAAGACCGGACTATCTCTACAGCCACCTCGGGAAGGGGAGGCGAGGCCGTCTGCACCGTAGGAGCGGGCTCGGCTTGAGCCACCGCAATTGTATCAGCAGGCGGTGGTGGTGGCCGCGGTGGAGGCGGGCGTCGTCCCCCTCCTCTCCCACCACGGAATCCACTGTGACTCCCCGGGTTATACCGGTTGTTAGGGCCGGCCACCCCCTCAACGAAGTTGCCGGGAGGTCCTTGAAAACCATGACCCGTTCCTCCGCCATTGTACTATCCAGAACCGCGACCACCTCCTGATGAAGAGCCCCGGTGTTGGCCCTCGCCGTACGCGTCATATCCCTCATCTCCCCACTGTCCATAGAGATTGTAATTGTGGCCATCTCCACCATAGTCCCGTCCACCGCCGCCGAAGTTCTCCTGACCGTGGGTGCCGTGGCCCTGCCCGCCGCCGAAGCCCTCCCGGCCATGCACGCCATCCCGGCCCTGCCTGGCGCCCTGAGTCGTAGCAGCCGGCGGTGGTTTGGGCTCCCGCGGTGCTTCGTGCTACCGTGCAGAAGCCCGACCAGGAGCCTGGGTCGCTCGACCAGGGGCTTGAGCTGCTCGCGCCGGCGGAATCACGGGAGGTGGAGGTCCTTGCTTGGCCGGCGGCGGATTGCCTCGCCCCGCCATTCTTGCACCGGCGCAGCCGCAAACCCTTTCCGCCCAACCGGTCCCGAGCGAAGGAAAACTAGGCCGACGGAAAACCCTAGCAGGAGGACTAGTTCGATCGGTCACAGACTCGTGGATCGATGCCCCATGCAAAGTCGGTGGTTCGGACAAGGTTGTGTGTGCAGCTTGGGCCTTCAACTGGGCCTCATACCCAGTTCGAGAAGGGCCCACGAGCAACGCAACAACAGGTTCACCCTCGCAGCCCAAAAGTGAATTCAAGCGAGCCCTTCTGGCCGCTCGAATCTCATTGGCCGTCTTCACCGGCGGCGGCGGCGGCCCCGTCAGCCGGCCTTTTCTCCCCTTCTTCTTCTTGGTAACCAACGTCCATGAATCCGGTATGAAACCAGACAAAGTAACGCGAGCATGGGATACCTTGGGGATCGGTCCGATCCAAGGTTTGACGATCGGCGGTGGCTTCTTCTTGTGAACCTCAACTTTCGGACGAGGTAAAGAATCTGGAACCGAAGCCAACGAATTCGTCTCCACCGTGGTAGCAACGAGAACGTCCGCGCCGACATGCTCAACCTCTTTACCATCTTCATCATCGCTATCTGCTAGAACCCAGAACCACCCTGCAAAGCGTGCCTCCGATCTCTGATCTTTGGGCATCTTCGTCAAGTCGACGAGATCCACCGTCTCCTCTTGAACTACGTGCATGCAACAATCGACAACCACATCGTATACGTCAATAGGAATCCGAAAACCTACCTCGATCCGGACATCGGCATCTAAGTATTCTCCGGCGAGGATGTCGTTGTTCATATCGCGCAATGCTGCCCAATGGGACACCGGAGATTCTGAGAGACGACCCTCGATCCATCCGGAGTCGCGATCGGTGAAAGAGACGCGCCACTGCACCGGGGTCGTCCTCTCCACCTGCGCTCTCTCTTGAATCGCCTCCGCCCCGATGGATCCCCCGAGATCCGAGTCAGGCCAGGCCGATCTGTCCTCATTCACCCGCGGCGGCGGCGCTGCCAGAGGCGGTGACGATTGGGTCGCCGGCGGCAAGGACGGCCGCACGTCGGGAGGCCGCGGATTTTCGCCCTCGGGGGCATCAAAGCTCTCCATCATCCTTTTGTATCTAGGTGATGATAATAGAGGTCCTGTGTAATCCATCATATCAAATCAAAAGGTTATGGTTATGTATGTAGCAAGTCATCGAATTGAGTATTTTGTACTTATACTGAGGGTTGGGAAATTGAATTGTCATTCTTGCAGTGCCATGGTATATTTTTTTCTTACTATATGTTTGATCCATCCGATTTATCTATGTATACTCCTATTAGCATGATTCCAGTTGTCCATCTAACATAAGATGCTCTTCACACTGTGCATGTCTAATTACCAAGCTTAGGTAGAGCTGCGAATAATACTTTTGCCATGCAGACTTATTAGTTAGTTATTACTATTAGCTAGAGTAGCTACAAAGTAACGATTAGTTGTTAATAATGATGGGTTTTGTGAATCGCCCAGCATGATGTTGACCACATGTTGGCGTCCTTTTTAGATCAAGTCACCATGCTGCTTTGGTATCTTGGGGCTGGTAGTGTTTTTGTTTTCTTTTTTGGTTTACACACGCGCTTAATGCAGGCGGAATTATTGGTATTTTGAAGGCAGCATCATTATTGGGCTTTGGGACTTGATCCTTTTTATGGGCTCAAATTGAAAAAAAGAAGGGCGTGTCTAGTGGGCGGCCGGCTGCCCACTAGTGCAACCGAGCGGCCGGCTGAAAAAGGAAACCCCCTGTCCCCATGAAACAGAAAAGGAAGGGGCTCATCAAACAGACCGATCGACCGGCCACCAAACAAACCGATCGAGCCCCCATGTAGCCAGCTGTCCCCAGCTCGCACCCATGCCCCCGCTCGCCCCCACGCCTCAGCCCCTCCCACGCTGCTTTTTTCTTCTTCTCCATGCCAGAAGCAAATCCAACAAAAATCGCCCCCAACCCTTCTTCCTCCTCCTACACAGCCGCCATGAGAGCCCCAAAGTAGAAGGAGATGCTTCAAGATCTAAAGGGCAGGGTGGTCAGAGCCATACCAGGCAGTAAGATCAAGCAGGTAAGCCCCCTCTCCACCTCTTCACTTCCCCCTTTCTTCTACTGCATAGGCATATGTAAACCCCCTTCTCCATGGATCCATGGAGAATCTGCTTCAAAAAAAGGTGAATCTGGCACATCACACCAGCCTACTTGATGTTACTGCTGGATGTGTTAAACATGCCAAAAACTACTTGATGCATGCCAGACAAGTTTCTACCACCTGGATGTGTTAAACAAGCCAACTAAAAACAAGTTCTCTGGCCAATTAAAACATGATTAAAGCCAACTCAACAAAGCATTGTAGCCAAAAACTAAACATGCATTCTACCAACTTGTAGTTATTGTTTGCAAAATGAACAAAAAATTGACTGCCCAATAGATATGTGAAACGAAAAATTCATAAATGTGCAACTGAACATGCATCCCAGCCAACTGAACCTATATTCTGGCAACTCGGCATGCATGCTAGCCAAAACTAAAACATGCATTGAACCCACACGTGTTATCTGGCCAACTAAAAAACATGTATCCTGGCCAACTAAACATGTATCCTGGCCAAGTAAACATGTATATTTCGTAAATACATGTTTGTGAGTGAACACTTTGGGAAAACTGTAGTATATGTGCAAATAAAAAACATGTTTGCTGGCCAACTAAACATGCATGTTGGCAAAAAACTGAAAAATGTATCCTGGCCAACTGAGACATCTATTCTAGCCAACTGAATGCATTAACTGTCCAACTGAACATGCATGTTGGCCAAAAACTGAAATAAATGCAACCTGGCCAGCTGAGACATCTATTCTAGCCAACTAAAAACATTGAATGTCCAACTAGATATGTATGCTGGCCAAGTGCAAAGATGCATCCTGGCAATTGAGACGTCTATTCTAGCGAAAACCAGAAATCTGTAGTGCAACAGGAAAAGCACAAGAACTTTTGTCCATGGCTAATGAAGCCACAAACCATATTAACATATTCACACATATAATCTTGTCCCACGCATATATTCTGGTCCCACACCTATTGCAAACCATATTAATATGTTCAAATATACCAGAACTAGAAACATAAACGACGATGAAAAACATATAACTATAATCTGTCCTCCAATTCTTCTTTCTTCTTTCACCTGGATTTTCCTTCTCAAATGTAGCATCCAATTATGTGCAGAAAAATCTGAAAAGAGCTCCTTGCGAAACGAAAACCTACAGATCATTACAACAAAACAAAAAAGGGGGAAAGTCAAAAAAACTCTATAGCAAAAAGAAGTCATGCTTTTGCCAGTTATTTACTGCAAACTGTGCAACTAACATAACAAATCTGTGCAAACAAAAAATTTCATAACTGTTATAATAAAAGATTATGCTACGGTCATGTTGTTTTTGGAACTAAGATTATCACAAAATGGTGTGCAACTGCCTATTTACTAAGTTTTTAGGTTGTTTGAAACACTCTTTTTCTGTGGTTACCAACTGATGACATTAATTTCTTCTTTTTATATATGTGCAGGGAGTGTGTGGTAGCATCCAAGAACAAGGAAAAAATGCTTGATCTCAATGAGTTGCCTCCAGATCTCAATGAGCTTCCTCGTGATATGGATCAGCAGCAACCCAGCATACAACAAGGAAATTGGACAGAAAATGATCGATCTATTTACTACACGCAGGCAAGTCGTGATGGTAACCCTACGGGCCATGACAATGTGGCAGGCCAGTCATCAGCCCGTGGTGCCCTTGTAGTGGTGTCTTTGCAGTCAGAGAGCCATACTCTTGATGACACAGGAACCGAGGCAAATGTTCCTGGTCCAACCAAGACTGAGCTAGAAGCTGGGGCTGTTGACAGAGCTGTGCAAGTAGAAGGAGAGGATGAGGCTGGTTCTCAACCTATGGAACCCTATGTTGGCATGAGGTTTGACAGCCTTCAAATTGCTAAGGATCACTACAATAGCTACGCACTACGGATGGGTTTCTCTATCAAGATGAACACCTCTAGACGGACAGCCCGCACCAATGAATTGATAAAACAACAGTTTTGCTGCAACAAGTTCAAGAAGCCCAAAGCTGATGATGGAGGAGCCGAGGCTCCTCCTGTCCTGGACCCTATTCCAGATCCAAAATATGTTAACAGTGATGAGGAGATGGAAGAAGAACCTCCAATATTTGCTGAAGAGGAGGCTGGTACTAGTAAGAAGAAGAAGAAGCGCAAACGCGAGACAATAAAGCAGACTGAATGCAAGGCGAAAATATTGGTGAAGCTGATAGATGTGCGATGGGAGGTGACGCACTTTGTTCGTGACCACAATCATCCGCTTGTGAACAAACCGTCATTGTCCAAATACTTGAGATCCCACCAAGGCATCTCACCTGATGAAAAGGAGTTTCTGCGCATCTTGTATAACTGCAACTTGACTACATGTGTGGTGTTTTTCTATATCCCTTGAAGAATTAAGTTTCCCTCTAGGCAGTCTAGTGTGCAACTGTTATGTTACTACTGTGCAACTGAAATGGCTTAACTGTGCAACTGGTGTCCAACTTCCCATGCTTTTTGTATATCACTTTTGGTGCTTCTTGTGCACCTAGATTGTCTTTACTGTATGCAAAAACTGCAAAGTGTTTTTAAAAAGGTGCAGGTAGGTGTCCATTTCCTGCGATTATCTTCTGTGCCAACACGTTTCCTATTACTATGCAGCTGGATGTGCCATTTGTGCAACTAAAAGGATATACTGTTTGTTTTTGTATTATGCAGGACGAATGATGCATGTAATGGCAGAGTTCTATGGATCTGAGATGATGGTGCCGTTCGGACCAAAGGAAATAACAAATCTTTGTACAAGTTTCCGTAGAGATGACACAAAGGAGGGTGATCTGATTGAGACAATTGCGCACTTCATGGATATACAAAAAACCGATCCAGACTTCTTCTATAAGGTGAAATATGATGAAGAGGACAGAGTTGTCAACATATTTTGGGTGGACGGCTTAGCTTGAAAAGCTTATGCGGAGGCGTACCACGATTGCATATCGTTTGACACCACCTACATGACCAACTTGTACAATATGTCGTTCGCGCCCTTCATAGGAATAAACCGACATGGCCAATCTTTCATGCTGGGTTGCGCATTTGTGAGGCAGGAGTTGGCATCGAGCTTTGATTGGGTCTTTGGAGCATTCCTAGAGGCTATGGATGGCAAACCTCCTGACAACTTCATCACCGACCAGGATGGTGCGATTAGGCAGTCAATACAGAGCATCTTTCCAACCACCGTGCACCGCTGTTGTCGATAGCACATCATGAAAAAGGCTCAGGAAAAGGTTGGTTGGCTGCTGTGTCGGAATCCAGGACTCTCTGATGATTTCAACAAGTGTGTTGACTTCAGCTTCACTATAGACGAGTTTGAGCAGAATTGGGCTGGGTTAATGATGAAGTATGAGGCTATGACACACACGCACTTTGAGAAGTTGTACGAATACAGGTCAACTTGGGTGCCGTGCTACTTCACACACAGGTTCTTCCCCTTCCTCCAGTCTACACAGCGTAGTGAGGGGTTCAACGCCGTCCTCAAAAGATATGTGAACCCACACAACTCAATGCTGAACTTCGTCAAGCAATATGAAAAAAATCCAGAACCACATCCTTGCCAAGGAAGGCTGCAATGATTACAGGACAGAACACCTTGAGATTGAGTTGTGGTCCAACTTCCCAATAGAGAAGCAAGCTTACAAAACCTATACTAGAGACCTTTACCGCAAGTTCAGAGAAGAGTTTGAGCTGATTGGACGTTATAATGCATTCCAAGTTGGTGCTGATGTGTTTGATCTCAGACCGAACCAGGAATTTGTTGCGAAATATGGTTCTCGAAACTACTTGGTGCAGGCAAGGGTGGAGGAGCGTTCCTATTTGTGTGAGTGCTGTAAAATGGACAAGGACGGCATCCTCTGTTGCCACATCCTCAAGGTGTTCACCCATGTTGGCGTTGATGTCATACCGGGAAGGTACCTGCTAAGACGGTGGACACCTATTGCTGTACCTAGTGCGCCAGGGACTGGTTATGAGCAACCGGATGAAATGCCTCCTCAATCAAAGAAGCAGATAAGGGAGAGGAACATGATATACGATTTTCGGAAACTAGCAAAGTTTGCGAGTGGTTCTGATCCAGCACAAGCTATTGTATACAAGCATATGCGTGCAGCACGTACCGAGATCGGCCACCTGAACAAGTCCAAGAAAAAGAAAAAACTGACTGCTGCAACGGGGCCATTAGATGATGGCAACCCTCGAGGACCTCCTCCACCTCCAGGCAGCAATCATGGGGCTCATCATCCAGGTAATTACCTGCCCCAACTCCTGATCTAACTAGGTGTGTAACTTCAGTTGCACACATCATTGTGCCCAGTTGCACACACCATGGTAGCCACTTGGACAGAACATACTGCCTAGTTGCGCACGCTGTGTTAGTTCAAGCATCAAGATAACACAGCTAACTTATTTTTCCAGTTCTGGATATAGGTGATGTCAACCCTCAAGGACCTCCTCCCCCTCCTGGCTGTACACGGCATCCTCCGCCACCTCCTCCCCCGCATGCTCCTCCCAATGGCCCTACAGGCAGCACTCAGGGGGCTCGTCGTCCAGGTAATTACCTGCCCCCAACTCCCCATAAAACTAGGTCTGTAACTCCAGTTGCACACATCATGGTGCTCAGTTGCACCGAACAGGCTACCTAGTTGCGCACGCTGTGTTAGTTCGAGCATCAAAAAGATAAACACAACTGACTTGTCTGTCCTGTTCTGCCTATAGGTGATGCCAACCCTCAAAGACCTCCTCCCCCGCCAGGCCCAACTAGCAGTGCCCTTTGTGCTACTCCCAATGGACCTACAGGCAGGACTCAGGGGGCTCATCACCCAGGTTAGTACCTTCACCAACTCCAAAACAAAAACTAGGGTGAGTGACTTTAGTTGCACATATCATAGTGCCCAGTTGAATAGAACATGCTGCCTAGTTGCGTGCACTGTGTTAGTTTGAGGATCAAGCTAAAAATCTAACTTGTTTTTCATGTTCTGCCCATAGGCGACTACAATCCAAGTACCATGACAGGCCGTGCTACTGCAGCTGTTTTTTTCAACTTAACTTGCACACAGCAACCAGTTAGTTGCACAAAATGTACTGTGTGGTTGCACAGAACATCAGTGCTGGTTGCATAATAACAAAAATACTAAACTTTTTATATGATTATTACACAGGTGATCGTGATGGTCCTACTGCCCCGTTGGAGGCTACATCCCTTGCACAAGCTTCTGATGATTTTGTGCCCAGGGATCCTCCAAGGTCTACTAGAAAGGGTAGGGCAAAGAGTCGAAGGTACAAATCGGCGCTGGAGCTACACCCAAAGAAGAAAAACAAATGCAGCCAGTGCCAATCTACAGAGCACACCGCTGGTGTGTGTCCACAGAGGCTCCTGTGATTCTGTTTCCTCATTTGTAACTTTGGAACAAAAAAGGAAAATAATAATGTCTTTTTTAGCAATGTTGGGACCAAGTGGACACATTCAGCATTTATGATTCCTCTTTATCTAATTTATGCTGCTTGAATTAGTTCATGCACTGTGTAAAAAAAACTTGCTATTTGTGCCTTTGTTGGCAACTGGTTAAATATTTAGTTGTTGAACAATTGTATATCCAGTGCTCCTATAATGTATCAACAAAAGTGATGATATTGAGTTGCAAACGCAATTACAAGTAGTGTGCAACTACAAAATCTACTTAATAAAATTGTACAAACCAGCAACTTCCTCCATGGAGCAGAAAAAAAGAAAAAATAGTACTGACCTACTCCTTGTCGTATCTCAGGAACTTCCTCCATGGGGCGGTGTTGTGCACGCTGGTGACCCAATCATATGCCAGCTTCTTCCTGATGTTGAGTACTTCCTTGGGGTCGTAGTTGGGCAGTTGGCTACCATTCCACTCGGTGGCATTAAGCAGTGCGAACAACCCACACTCATTACTGCAAAATGGGCAAAAAAAATTGTCACATAAAATTAAAACCAAATAAAGGTAATGCACTCTGTGCAACTGCTTATGTCCTACTGTGCAACTGCTTGTGTTCTACTGCAACTCATTATGTGCCACTGTGTAACTGCTTACGTGCCAGTGTGCAACTACTTATGCGCCACTCTGCAACTAGCTAGATAATCCATTAGAAACTCATAAAAATGATAAAACAGATTGAAGACTAGTACTGTGTCTTAAAAATACTAAAGATTGCACATGTAGAAAAATTTAAAAACTACAAAATGATGGTATATGATTGAGAAGGAATGAAATGCTTATTGTCTTACTTGCCGAGCTGCTTTGGTACGTCAATGTCAATAATCTGGAAGTGCTCGATGCTGAACTTTGGGTAATGCTTCCTCCATAGCTGGCGTACTGCCCCCGCAATGGTAGAGGCAGTGTTCATCAGCTCAATGTTGTCCAGCGTCCTGCTTGAATCAAGAACTTCGAAGCGTCCGTCCCTCAAGTTGACACTGAAGACCCAATAATGCCTCCCTCCGTCCTTATCGGTTACATCTGCGCACTCGAGCACTGGCAGCATGACCTGCAAGCGTGAACGATTTCAGACACAAATACAAGCTGTAGCTAAGAAAAACAGTAAAAGACTTGGTCAAGTTAAAAACAGGTTGCAACAAGTATCTGCCAACTAACAGATGTGTCATGTGCAACTGGACATGCTGTGGGTGCCAACTAAAAAAAGATTGATCATGTGGGCACAACACTCACCAAGTCTTTCTTGTCGAGATGGTTCTTGTAATCAAACTTCTTGTTTATCTCATTCACATTGTGGATCCCTTGCTGTAATTTTATCTGTAGAGATTATAAAACATGGCTCAAAACTCCTTAGTAGGTGAAAGGCCTCCCTCAAATGGTCAACGAAAAAAGTGCTACAGAACAAAGATGAGGGTAAAAAGAAGGTTTTGGAAAAACTTACAGAAAACCTCAGTGGCATAACAACCTTCTTTGACCCTTCTGGTAAGTTATCCATGATGTGTAAGATTCCAGTCTCAATAACAATTTTTGACAACCATTGAACCGGCTTCATCGAATCAACTAACTCCTTTAAAGAAATGTAGAAAGCACCATACCTGATTATCTCAGGGCAGATTTTTTTTGAAAGCAATAAAAAGACAAGTTAGCTCGAAGGGTCATAGCAGCAAAAAAATGTGCATGAAAATGAAAACAGAACAATGTGCAACTAAAAGCCCTGTTCTGTGCAACATGCTATGCTTTTTGTGCAACTAAGTGGCTGGTCCTATGCAACTGAAAAAGATATGTATGTAGGCTGTGGGGAGTTAGTTTACCTGGTAGCTCCATCATCTGCTCCTTTGTGATGCCTGACCCAATACAAGAGGGCAGCGTAAAGCTTGTTCACTACCTCATTGGTGCTGAAAGTCTTCTTCTTGTTGTAGTCGATGAATGGAGATCTTTGAGATGCTGCGGTCCTTCTTACCCTCCTCTGTCTTCGTGCAAGAGGTGGTCCCGAAGAAGTGCTCATGCCAAGTTCTGGTTCTGCGCATATCGGGGTGTGGCAATTCTCTGGTGAACCAACATCTAGTTCTTGAGCTATTGCCTTGCCAGCTCAGCAGCATCACATCCTTCATTCACAGCTGCTGGGTCCAACTCACAGTCATCGATGCAGATCACACCGGCTTCCGCTGTTTCTGCTGCTGGAGCAGGTGCTGGAGCATCACCATCTATGCCGAGGTCAAAAGATGGTGCATCGCAGAACCCGTCACCATGATAAGAGTTTGATCTTCGTAAGGGTTCAAGGACCAGGGCATCTCCTTGGGGCACAAACACGGGTGCATCATTCACTGACTTGGTTCGCAATAGTGTTGTAGTTGGCGGCCTTGGAGGCTTGCACCTACTTATAATGTCGAACACCTCCTCTTGTGTTAATGGTTGCTGAAAGTCAGCTCTTGGGGACGGCACTTTGATAGTTGGATCACCTCCTTTTGTGTTTGGCATTGAAGCATCTCTATGAGTAGGCACCTTTGGACTTGCAGTTGCAGTGGTGCCTTCCTGACCAGCTGTGGTGGTTTTGACTGTGACCATGCTGCTAACTGACACATCAGTTGGCACACTGGTATCTGTAGTTGGCATCTTTCCAGTCTGAGTTGGCAGCAACCTAGTAGAACTTGGCACCCCTGCATCAATGGTTGCGGCTCACAGCTCTCTCTCGTCTCTGAAACCCAAATCTTTTGTGGCCTGTTCCCCCTTTGTGCCCCTGGCAAACTTGACAATCTTCTGCTTAGGTGGTTTTGGTGGGATTGTTGAAAGGGGAGTCTTCCCCTGATCTGTTGAACTTCTCTGACATTGGTTGGCTCTCTGCTCACTACAGTTGGCATATCAGTTTGAAGCACAGCTTCCTTGACCATATTTACTTCAGCATCTGCACTCACCATCTTCTCCTTGGTTTGAGGCAACTGCAGATTCTTCTTCATTGAAACTGCTTTACGCTTCTGGACCACGTGAGGGTTTGCCGTGGATGCTGCCTTGCTCTTGCTGGAGCTTAGGTCTGGGAGCTGCTTTAAATATTCCTTGTATTTTTCCTTTGAATGAACCCAGTCAAGACCCTTTCCTGCTTCCTCCATGTCAATTTGATTCTTTTCAGCATCTCTTGATAAGAACAGGCTCTTGTCAATGGCAAAGTTGATGTTCTCACACATATCTTTGTCGCTGAAATCTGGCACGGGAAAGGTGGTTGGCAAAGCTGACTTCAAGTTGCAGAGCTTGAACATATCAATGCTGCCCTGAGACTCTGCTTCGTCATTTTTCTTTGACTTCGGCAAATCCTTGTCTTTCCAGGAAGTTTTGTCAATCAACATCTGTAGTGTGCTCCTGCTACTCAATGAATTGCTGCTGCTCGCAGGGGTGGCATAAGTGCTAGTCCTCCTAGATGTGTTGCCACCTGTACCACCAGAACCAGGGGCGTTGTCATCATCATCGTCATCGCTGCTGTCGCTGCCTCCATTGGATCCCCCTTTATCATCACCATAACCATCCTCGTCTTCTTCATCATCGTCTTCTTCCCTCTCACTACCATCAGCTGCTGCGCCTTTGTCTTCTCCCCTCTCACTGCAATCAACTGCTGCCTCTTTGTCCCCGTCCCCCTCTTAGGCCTCACCTTCTTCTTCCTCCTTCTCTGCATCACTATCTTCTTCCTTGTCCTCCTCCTCTCCTTTGTCCTCTTCTTGTTTGTCCTCCTCCTCCTCCTCCTCCTCCTTCTCTTCCTCCTCATCCTCCTCCTCCTCTGCATCTTCTTCATTGTCATCCTCATCCTTGTCCTCCTCCTCTGATTCATCCGCATCTGTGTCCTCATCGTCGTCAGCATCTATCGCTGCTTCCATTTCCTCATCTTCTTCTGACTCATCCTCAACAAACTCTTCTTCTTCTTGTATAGTTGACCGTCATCTCTTTCTTTTTGGAGCACGGCGTGACGCCCCAGTTTGCATTGATGGCTGCTGTAGGTAAGGATCAATATCTGGTTCCTCATCATCGATCTTGGCAACTGCTTCAATGAAGGTCCCAACCTGTTAAGTTACAGCCTTGCACAGCTCATTGACCACTTTCGCAATCTTTGCCTTTTTCTGCATCAACACAAAAAAGATTCAGTACTGATTCAGTTAGAAAAAATAATAAAAAGTAAAAAATGTCTGTAACTGACCATGATGTGATAAGCAAAAACGACTAATACACACTTTCTGGCCAACTAAAAACATGATTCTAGCCAACTACACATGCACTGTGGCACAAACTAAAAAACATGCATTCTGCCAAAAGTTGATGACAATGGTTGTAAATGAACACTTTGACTGTCCAAAAGAACATGTGCAACTACAAAAGCTTATATGTGCAACTGAACATACATCACAGCCAACTAAATTATGTATTCTCGCAACTACAAAAGTTATACATGTCCATCTGAACATACATCCCAGCCAATAGAAAAATATTGGTAAGTGATACAAGTTTCTGTATGCAAAACACTAACCTGCGGATTATATGTTATTGGTAACTTGGATGCCACGAATGCTTCAGCTTGCAAAATTCCACCAAACAGTGGTGTCTGCTCCGTGCCTCTATACTCCTCTTTAAGCTGATGTGAAAAAAAAGAGAAACAGAAAATAACAAGGTTATCAAAATAGATTTGTGTGTTGAATGAAACCACACATTACAACCTGTGCAACTATAACAAGATACTGGGGTAGACAAATTCAACTATACATATATGCAACTGAACAAAGACACAAAAACTGTGCAACACACATGGCACCTAAAAAAAGTTTCTACCAACTGATGCAACACATCTGTGCAATAGTATTAGTAAAACTGTGCAACTTAAAAAAGATGGTGTGCCAATTTAAAATGAACATGTGTGTAGATTGCCAAACTAAAAGCTACAATCTATGCAAGTACATGCATTGTTGTGCCAGCTGATGACAGTTTTCTGTGCAATTTCCAAAAAGAGTGACCAGACATCAAAAGAACATAGAAGGAAGACACTGTTGGAAAAAACAAAAAAGAACTCACTTGTAATTTGCCGAACACACCAGGAGAGATAGTATCCTTCTTGATCACCTTGGCAATTAGAGTACTATCCCATGCATTCGATCGTATCGCGCAGTTGCTTACTGGGATGTCATGTACGAGCGCATCAAGGTATAGTATCTGCACCAGACCCAAACAAAAGAAAAGGCCAAGTTCAGTTATTGTTATAAGAATTTCAGCAAACTATAACTGCACAGAAAGAACAGGAATAGATGGAAAAAAGTGGTCGTTTTCACTAACCATCAAGTGATACAAGCAGCAGCAGACAGTTTGCTTCTCCTGGTCCATGTTCCGGAAAGCTTCGTTAATGTGTTCTGGTACAAAGAGGCAGATGCTTGTATTCTTTAGCATTTGATGATCTAGCACAAGTCCATAACACTTTGGGCTGAGCTTCAAGGCCGTGGTTGGTGCTAGAAAAGTGCTGAAGGCAACCGCAAGCCAGGCCATAAAGAATGTGTCATCCGTTCTTCCAGCCATATCCTGAATCATCTTGAGCCATGTAGTGATCTGGGGATGAGAATTTCCAGTTATGTTGAAAGCCTGTCTGAATCTCCTAGTGGCATCCTTGTCAACTAAATATCTGACTTTTGGTCCCTTGTTTGGGAGATCAAATACCCTCTGAACACTGCCAGCATCGACACGGATCCTTCCCCTTCCTGGGAAAACCATTTCAGAGGTCTGTGGCTGGTACGACTACACCAGGAACTTAGTGAGGTCCGCTGGAAGTGTGTCTGATAAGTTCAATAGCCCCCCGACCGACCTCGAAACTAGCTCTGATTTCTGTAGTGGGGTTAGAGAGGCGTTGAAATTTGCAAAGCGCGCTGGTGATGCCCTTATCCTGCCTGCTTGTGATGGTCGCTCCACATATTCCCCTGGAGCCACCTCAACTCCTTCACCGCTGCCCTGTTGATTAGAAAATGAAAGCATTACACAAACATTAAACACAAGAGAAAAAACAAGAATGAAAAAGAACTAGCAATCATCATTTGGATCAGTATTAGAATGAGCTATATATTCATAAAATGGATCATGCCAACTAATATGATGTATTTGTGCAACTAATAAAGCTCATGAGGACAACTGCAAGACTTCCAGTGTGCAACTGAATGTGCAACAATAAAACAGTAAATAAAAAAAGAACGAGACCTGGCAGCTACAAAAAGTTCTAATGGATGTGCAACAATAAGAAATGATACTGCAACACAAGAAAAGCAGTAACTAAAAAAAAGGTTTGCAAAGAACTATTCAAATATCTCATAAACAGACACAAAAAACCCACATACCTCAGCATCTGCTGCGGAAGATGCGACAGCTTCTCCAGCAACTGCTGCCTGCACAAAAAAATGACCACTGATGTCAACTATGAAAAGATGCCAACTAGTGAACTACAAGATGCCAACTAATGCCAACTAATGTCAACTGTATTTAAATCAATATGACTAGAGATGTCAACTACAAAAGGTTGTTATTGACAGACTAAAAACAAAAACAGTGGTCTGAACTGCTGCATAATTTCATCACTATCTAAAAAAGGCGAGAAAAACACTTATATTTGAGATTTACTTAACCTAGAAGATGACTCAGCTCCCTTGCCAAGTGCTGCACGTCTAGTCCGCTTTACAACACGGAACTGATCAGCATCCTAAGAAAAAAATAAAAAACATGAGCATGGGAAAAAAACAAAAAAAATGTTATATGACCCAAACAAAACCAAAAAAATGGACTTGTGTCATCAGCATGCCACTTACCTCAACATCCTCTCCCTGCTCAACACTCTGCGCAGGTCGTGGCTGGCGATTAGCAGGACGCTTCGAGTTCCGGCGAAGCGGCTGACTTCCAGAACGCTGATTAAGCAACCAAATGAAAACATGAAAAAAAAGACATTAGCATACATGCATAAGTTGAAAACAACTCAAAAACAAAAGAAAAAAAGTGAAAAAAATACATCTCCTTCATTGCCATCCGCATCTCCTCCTATTATAACCATTTTTGCCCTGCGGCAGGAAATACAACAAAAAACATAGTTAGAAGATGTGGACAACGAACTACTACAATGATGCAGCCAACTGGGCAGTAAACCTTGTGCAAACTGGACATCAAATAAGCCAACTAACTTTTTTCTACCTAGTTATTACTTGCCAACTGTGACAAGTAATACCTAGGCAGAAAAAAGTTAAGTAAAGGCAACAAGCTCAGTGAGATAACTTATTCTGAAAAAAGCGTCCCTAGTTGAACATGAGGGGAGACACATGAAAACAACCATATCCACAACAAAAAGACTTGCACATTGAGAAAAATTAAAAATGGAAAATTGGCAAGCATTGGTACTAATTTGCACAAATCAAGGGTTCCTAGTTGCACAAAGCATGAGAATAACACATAAACCACCACAGCCACCACAAGGCTGGTGGATTGGGTAGATTATATTGGAAAACTGGCAAGCATTGGTGCTAAAATTGCACAAACAAGAGTCCCTAGTTGCACACAGCAGAGGGGAAAACAGCCAACTCATGCGCAAAATGAGTTAGAAGATGCGCAAAATGAAGTACAGAACCAACTAGTACATGGATGCAGCCAACTAATCAGGCAACTTGTGCAACTGAACGACGCGTAGACAGACAACCTAGCACAAAATAGCAAGCAAACTAAGCAGGGCAACTAGTGTCCATTGTAAAACACATGGACAACCAACTTGACCACAAAAGCAGAGCAACTTGTGCAACACAAAAACAGTATATATATATACAGCCAATTAGTATATGGATGCATCCATCTAATTGTGCAAATGAACAACATATAGACGGTCGACCTAGTGCAAAACAGCAAACCAACTAAGCGGGACAAACTAGTGCAGGTGTAGAACATATGGACAGCCAACTAGTAAAAGTGATGTAGCCAACTGAGCAGGCAACTTGTGCAACTGAACAGTATGTAGACACCCAACTAGCAAAAAATTGGTGCAACTGCAGAACATAGGGACAGCCAACTACTATATGAATGAAGCCAACTGGATAGAATTTTGTGCAACTGGAACACAAGTGTCTACCAACTAAAAAGTGGCCGTGATACAAGTTTCACCCTCTTAGTTGGTTTGCACAGGTAATAGTCCCTAATTTGCACAGGTAATGGTCCCTAATTGCAAACAAGAGGAGAAAAACACATGACCCATGAGAACCACCATAAGGCTTGCAGATTGGCTATATTATCTCAAAAATTGTCTACTACTGCTCCTAATTTGAACGCAAGGGGCGACAGACTTGCACACCGCGGGGGAAAAACACTCATCAAAAACACCAGATCCACCGCGAGGCTTCAATCCACAGAAGAGGCTCTATCGCCGCGAACCACTCATCCTCCCTGAACCACTCGTACCGTACGTATATGCACGAGCTCACCCCCTACTGCAACGCAAAAACTACGGGATGAGCACAACCCTAACCCACCCCTGCCAATCCGGCGGTTTCCCAAACGAAGTAGTCCACTGGGGTGACCTCAACCTCGCCGGAAAATGAGTTCGACCTCCCTAACCCCGACCGCGACCTCGACCTCTACCTCGACCTCCCTGACAACGACCGCGACCTCACCGGAAAACGAGCAACCTCACCAGAAAAAGGAGGACGGGCGAGTGGAGAAACAAGCAGGGACGAAGACGAGGAGCGCGCGTAGGAGCAGTACCTGTGCCGCCGCGGATGACGACCCTCGCGGCACGCCCCGCCGTCGACCACAACCCGGCGGATTTGGAACCGCCTCCGAGCACCAACCAACGGCGAAAGCAAAGGGGGAAAGTGGAGTAATGGGCGGCGAGAGGTGGGGGTGGACGGGGTAATGGCACGAAATTCGAAACCGCCGCCCACTACGCACGACGGCTAAAACGCTGGAGAACTGCCTAATCCTCGATGACATGTGGGTCCCACGGACGATTTATCTCGCGCGGCACGGCGCAATCGGACCAGGCGACTGGTCCACACGCGGGTCTGAGCGGCGCGGCCCCACCTCCCGACCAGGGGACACCTGGACACCGTGCGGCATCGATTGGGACGAGATCGAGCGGCTCTCGTTCGGCCGCTCGTTCAGTCTGTTTAGCGCACGGCCACTTTTTAGATTTTAGGAAAAAAGAAAGAACACCATTGCTTTTTCTTTCTTCTGTTTTCTAATATAAATTGGCCATGTTTACTTGTAAACATTGTTCTCTAATTTGGCCATGTTTACTTGTAAACATTGTTCTCTAATGTTACATTAAGTTTCACTATCGCTAAAAGTACCACTAATGTACTCCATATGTTTTGTTTTGCTTCTGCGATTCTGTCGGTGGACAACGCTGCCAATTATTGGTGTTGGGATACGGAAAGAGAGGCGCGGGACCCATGTGCATCTCTTCTTTCTCCAACCAAAAGCCCCCTTTTTCAGTGAAAAAGATATGCTTTAATCTTCAAACGCCAAAAGAAAAGGCTAACTTTAATCATTTTCCTTTTGCCAGATGACCTGAAGACCGCTGATTCCTCTTCCTTTGTCCTGTAATATGGGCATCTGTACCTTTTCTTAGTCTTGCACTAAAAGCGTAGGTGAGTCGATCTGAAAGTCAACCTTTGTACTCTCGTTAGTCACTGCTAGTACTAGGGCACCATATATAAATTCAGCATGGCCGTGGCATTGATCGATAGAAATTTGGTCAAAACACTAGTTCCAAGTGCGTCTGAACCTCTGGCCGCGTGTGTAAGCGCATCTCCAACCGCGCCCCCAACAGGTCCTCTCCAGGCGTTTTTGCCGCGCCGGCGTCAAAAAAACGGCCCAGTCGCGCCCTCAGAAGCCCGTTTTTTGCCGGCTCGGGCCAAAACTGGTGCCGGCGGACTCAGGCCGAACCCGGCGTCCTGGGGGGCGCTTGGGGAGCCGGCACAAGCGAAAAAGGCGCGTGTGCCCACCCTGGCGGTGACTCGAGGGCCTTTTCCCGCTGCTTCTTGACGCTTTTCCCTCGCATCTCCTCCGCTCGCTCGCCTTCCTCCCGCCATTCTCTCCCTTTCTCCCGTCAAACCCCCTCCAGCTCGCCTTCCAGTCGCCGCCATGCCGCCGAAGAAGTACGCCATGCCGCGCGTGGCGGCAACCACGACTGGCACCGTGGCCCAGCCGAAGCAGAGGAAGCTGAGGGCGCCGCCATCGAAGCCACCGGGCATGTCGAACGCCGAGTGGAGAGTGGAAGTTCAGCGACGCGACGCAGTCACCACCGACCGGCGGAACAGGGCCATTGCCAAGAAGGCCCGCGACAACGCGGTGCGTGCGGCGGCGTCTTCCTGATCGGTCGACCACGCGGGGATCATGAATCCACCCGTCGTCAGCCACGCCCAGTACGCGCCCTGGGGACAGCAAGGCGTCGGATCTCCATGGGGATCGTCGTCGCCCGACTACGCCGACGGCGACGAGCACGGGGGGTTCAACCCAAACGTGACCTTCCCCCATGGCCACCCCGCGACGCGCACACCCTCGCCCGCCTTCGTCGGCGTGCAATACCCTCCATACAACTACTCGCCGCCCGCCGCCTACGCGACCACACCGACACCCCATCTCCGCCGTGGGCCGCTGCCCTTCTCGCACCTCGGCGACACGGACGACACAGGAGCTGACATGGACGACATCATCGCGACAGGATCTACCGCATCTCTTCGTCGTCAACGCCCGCCGCCCGCCAACTGTTTGTTCCTCCGCGCAGCTGCTGCGTATGTTCACCATGTATCGGCGCGACAACCAAGACGCCGACTTCAAGCACCTCCACGTCTACAAGCGCATTGACAAGTGCGAGAAGTGGGCGGAAGTCCGACGTACCCTCGACAAGGCCAAGGAGACATACAAGACGGACGCGACGACTCCGGGCGCGTCAGAGGGGCGGCCGGACGGCCACAAATTGGCAAAGAAGGGGGAAAACGCCGACGCGGCAACCACGCGAGTGCAGGAGTCCATCGAGTATTGCCTCGCCGACGCCGAGGCCTGGGCCGTCCTACGTGAAGAGAAGACCAAGGCGCGGTGGTCGTCGCTGATGAAGAACAGCGCCATCAAGCTCGACCTACTCCGGACGAACGTCGCCACGAAGAAGAGGAACACCGACATGGCTTTTCTGATGGGCAGGGCGGACATGCTCCAGAGCAACGACGAGCAGCTCAGGGCGTGGTACATGGCGGAGCGCGGCCTCATCCTGAACCAGATGCAGACGGCAACGCCGACGACGCCGACGACGCAAGCTCCCGCGCCCACGACCACACGGGCGCCAAGCCCGAACGACGCCTCTACATCGCCGCCCAGCAATGCCGAAGCCGCGCCGACACAGCCCAGCACCGAAGCAGTTCCGACACCGCCGAGCCCGCGCACGCCGACTCCGCCAACGCCTGGAGCCGACCCCGTCGAGTGAATCATTGTGCACGCGAACTTGCAGCGTGCGGCGCTCTGTTTTTTGTAACGCCAGACTACGTCCGATCACCGAATTTGTGGCGTCTTTTGAGAGCGGAAACGACCAAGTTCAAAATTTCCCGCATCCTGGGGCCGGCGCTTGGGGCGTGACTAGGAGTTAGGTCGCTCCCAGGGGCCGAACTAGCGCCGGCACGCCCCCAGGCTGCTTTATTTAGGCGCCTTGGGGGGCCGAACGGCTGGAGATGCCCTAAGAAGTCCTGCTGGCTGATGCTACTAGCAGCATACGAGCTAGGTAAACAAGTTTGAGGTTGATTTCCGCAAGGTAAAACCATTTCTCATTCAGGTGTCTTAATGTCTGACCGTCATCGTCATTTTTTTTTGCGTACATATACTATTATTAAATCCAACAGATTAAACATGTACGTAATAGGTACCTACCTACTGTCGACTGACGGTGCACGCACGCACGCGGCTCCTCCTCCAGACAATTCCGTCGATCGGTGCCTTGCCTGCCTTGATCACAGGAGCGTCGGTCGCGCTAATTATAGGCAACTTCTTTTGTATACTATATATACTCCCACTGTTTACAAATACTAAAAGATATTTTAAATATTTTAAAATGGATTACGTATGGACTGAATAGTGAACAAACACACTAAAACGTGTCTAACTCATATATGTCTAGTTTACAAAAAAGTTACTCTAGAACATAGTATATTTGTGAAACCCATCCTCATAGAGTAGCTACAAAGTAATGATTAGTTGATTAGTTGATTAATGATGATGGGTTTTGTTGATTACTGTATCGCCGCTTTTGATCTCCTCTCTTTGTCCAAAGGAACCCATCCTCATGGAGAGCTTTGGTTTCATTTGCTGGGTTGTTGAATGGGACAAATCATTCATCTTAGATTTGTATCACGATTAATCTTACAAAACATGTCCAGTTTTTCTTTTCCTCACAAAAAAAAACTGCCAACCGATCATAGTCGTCGTGAATCATATTTCAAACTTTGTTCTACCTAGCGACGTGCGCGCCCACCGTGAGTAATTTTTAGAGAAAAAGCGCCGGCCATGCCCGAGAAGAGCTCGAAGCTAGCCCGACTTTGAATTAACAAAGCAAAGCGGAAAGGAAGATACAAGGCACTAGATAGAACAACACAATGGCAACAGCAGAAACACTGATGCCAACGCCCAGCAGTACGCCTACACCAACTAGCCAACTAAGAACACAGAAGGAGGGCCACACCGAGCAAGCATCGAGCGCCGGCTGCATCCACAGGCCAAACATGGGCAACACTTGAGCTGTCTCCACCGTCGCAAAGGGCCACTACCCTTTCACCTAGGCTCGATGAGTGCCGCACCGGCGAACATCAGAATGGCTACCACAAAGCCCAAATGAAGGTGTCCAGCTGCCATAGGAGAAGCAAACGGAGCTGACCAGCGGACCACAGAGGACCAACCAGATGAGCACCAAGCCGGCAGTGGCAGCCCGAAGCACGGGACGCGAACTGTCGAACGAAGGCGCACACCGATGGAGAAGACCTAAGACGGCATCACTATGCACCGGGCGAAGCCGATCAAGAAGTCGCAGGAAGAACATGCCGTCATGCTTCGGAGCCAAGCCACCAGCCGCTCCACCCCCAAGAGCAAATCTCGGTTACCGCCTTCAAGAATTATCATGGCACCAAGGTGTCGTCAACGCCCAGATCAGGGGAGTGCCGACTTTTGCCGGAGCTCAGGGGGAGGCGAATGGGAGAGGAGCCACCCCAAAGCCTCCAAGAAGGGGATCGACACCAAAGGCGTCGACTTTGGGGAGCCGCCGAGCCAGCCAGGGGTTTCCCCCGGATCCTCGCCCAAACGCCAGATCCGGCCAGCAATCACCCAGAAATGCCGACCACAGCCACCGGTGACCAGCGCAGGCATGGATCAGAACAGATCGGGTGGCACCGAAGCTTCTCCAGGGTGGATCGGCGGCCAGCGAGGCGCCACCACAGCACCGTCGCCCGCGACCACGACCTTCCCACGCAGTCATGGAGGCCTCCCACCAGCACCCGCTGGCGCCGCCCGCCGCCCAGGCCACGCCGCATGCCACCGGCCGGGGCCGCCTCCCAGGGAGCCGCAACCCTCCACCTAGGGAGGAGGCGCCAGATCCCCCGCCGCCACCTTCATCGGGGTCGCGTGCAAGCGCCGCGAGCCCCTCTGACAACGGTGGAGGGGAGGGAGAGATGGGAGGGTGCGCGAGCGGCGGCGCTAGGGTTGCCCTCGAGTCGCCTTAGAGGAGACGACGCGGGGAGGGGAGGAACTGCCGCACGATGAGTAAGCAATTTGTCACTGTTAACACCAGGTTCCTAAATCAATTCCACTAGGTCGACATGGCAACTTGTGATAACAACATCTTTGAAAGGATCGATATAGTTGACTAGAGGGGGTGGGGTGAATAGAAAACTAACAATTTTTAGTTTTTCTTTACCAATTTAAACTTTGCATAAAGTAGGTTGTTTAGATATGCAACTAGGTGAGCAACCTATATGATGCAACAACAATAAGTACACAAGCAAGCAAGAGATGTAACACAAGATAAGCTTGCACGAGTAAAGGGGCGAGATAACCAAGAATGGAGCCGGTGAAGACGAGGATGTGTTACTGAAGTTCCTTTCCTTTGAGAGGAAGTACGTCTCTGTTGGAGCTGTGTGGATGCACAATGCTCCCCAAGAAGCCACTAGGGCCACTGTATTCTCCTCACGCCCTCACACAATGCGAGATGCCGTGATTCCACTATTGGTGCCCATGAAGGCGGCGACCGGACCTTTACAAGCAAGGTTGGGACAATCTCCACAACTTAATTGGAGGCTCCCAATGACACCACGAAACTTCACCACAATGGAATATGGCTCCGCGGTGACCTCAACCGTCTAGGGTGCTCAAACACCCAAGAGTAACAATATCCACAAGGGATTAGGGGGGGTCAAATTTCTCTTGGTGGAAGTGTAGGTCGGGGCCTTCTCAACCAATCCCTAGGAAATCAACAAGTTTGATTGGCTAGGGAGAGAGATCGGGCGAAAATGGAGCTTAGAGCAACAATGGAGCTTGGGGTGGAAGAGGTAGTCAGCTCGGAGAAGAAGACTCCCATTCTATAGTGAAAGAACAAATCCAACCATTATCCACTAACTCAGCCCGCGACGAGCGGTACTACCGCACGATACAAGCGGTACTACCGCAAAGGCCCACGGTACTACCGCGAGGCACCGCAGTACTACCGCTGGCATGGCAGGACCTAAGACTAGTCCTGATGCGATAAGGCAGAGAGTGGTAGAACCGCTGGCGCGGTACTACCGCGCCCCCCTTGCGGTACTATCGCAAGGCAGGAATAGTCTAGGCTGGGAAGGCACGAACATATAAAAATACATCTGTGGCTACTTCCGCTGAGTTTCGATCTATGCAAAAATCCGACATGGTACTACTGCAAGCCTGGAGTGGTACTACCGCGCAGGGCGCGGATGTAAAAAATTACATCCGCCCCTACTTCCGCTCGTGCTATTGTGCAGGCCTGAGGCCACGATACTACCGCTTCCAAGAAGCGGTACTACCGTGAGCACCTGTGGTACTACCGCGCCCATGGCCGGTACTACCGCAGGGGCCTGCGGTACTACCGCTCTGAGGAGCAGTACTATCGCATGCCCCAGTTCAGCAACACTAGGAGTCCTTCCTTTTGCAGAGATACAGAGAAATGGATGATGCTCCAAAGAGCCAAAGGAAAGGTGGTGCAGAAAGGAACAGACGTGTACGTGATGATTCCACCCAAATCTTTCCAACACGGACCCCCTCTTAATAGTATGACTTTCCAACGACTCAAAACCACCGAAAAGAAACGTAGAGAAACGCCGTCTTCAATAATCTTCGAGGGGCACCCAATCGTCTTGTGCTTAGGCATGATATATCTGAAATGCTCAATGCAGACGATTAGTCCGCAAAAACATTGTCATCAATCACCAAAACTACTAAGGGATAAATATGCCCTTACAATCTTAATTTCTTATTTTGAAAAAACAAAACAATTAACAAGAGAAATATCTAACGCTACGTTTGGATGTCTATATCGGAGGCCTCCGTATTGAATTGGTTTCAATTCCAATTCAGAGAGGAAACTGTAATGGACACGAATACGAATTCGTTTGTTTGGATGCTCATGGAATTTGCTCATGTAATCTCAAGGAGGTTTCAATACCAAATCATGTTTGGATGGCAAACTATGGCCTAGCAAACACCAAAAGGGACCTATGAGCAGATTACAAGATAGATTCTACACCATAGCCGCAGGAAATTTACAAGATTAAGAAATTGTGACACAATTAGAAAAGGCTAGTATTCATGAGCAAAATGACTGTAAATACATGAATTTTTCTGCTAGGACAGATTACAAGAGATGAATTTACAAGATTTTGTCAGGACCCCGATTCCAAGTCACATCGATCTAGCCGGTAACACCTCATATCACTTTGCGGCCTCACGCATGGTATCCCACGGGTGTCGCCTTACCATGGCCCAGGACCGTTTGCGCCTTTTGGCTCACGTATATGATAGTGTCGCTAGCATCCATATGACAGAGAACCCGGGCCGACATGGCTAGTCGTGAACCCAAAGCGGCACAGACCTATGGAGACAGGCATACATGAATCACATCGAACATGTCGGTCATCAACGAGTGATTCCGGGCTGTAGCACTGGGCTAACAGGACTCCGGGGAACCCCGGGCTGTAGCAGGCTAGGCAGGACTCCGGAAGTCACCGTGTGATATTTCCCCGAAGGGACAGACATAGGGACGAAGTGAAACACATGCCGGCCAGTCATGTGTCCTGAACAGTAGTGCTGGGCTAGCAGGACTCCGGTGAACCGGGCTGTAGCGGACTACTATGGCTCGAGGAACACTAGACTACATTTCCCCATAAGAAAGGCTGCCAAGGATAAACAACTAGATTGTCGGATCCCACTCATACCAAGCATTTCAATCATACACACAATATGCCCGATATGAGTACATACAACATGGCATCACAACAAAACTCTACAACTCAAGTACTTTATTTAAAGGCTCCAGAGAGCCATACATAACATGTTCATACAGATAGGGTCACATGACCCGATACTCAAGTCATACAATCATACAAGCACATGCGGAAGCAACTAGTCTGAGTACAGACTCTAGAAAGAAAGAAGGCTTCTCGAAGCCTGTCTATCTACATAAAGCCCTCCATGGCCAGGATCACCACCTGGGTGGCTAGTCACTCGTCGACGTCAAGGTCTACGTAGAACCCATCGAAGTGGGCGGTGTCGTCTGAAACAGTAATTAAGAAAACATGAGTACAAAGGTACTCAGCAAGTCTTACATCAGAACCTACTATACATGCTTATTCTCAAGAAGGCGGTGGGGTTGATGCAGCAAGCCAGCTTTGACTCTTGGCTAAGCTATCCTACGGAACTCCACCAGTAAAATAGTTTTCGCACACGAGTCCACTACTCACCAACACAATACTCCACCGGGGATCCTCCCTCGTCATCCTACGAGAGGGCCATCCTCGGTACTCACACTTATCTTGAGTCTTTTAGTAGTATCCATTAACTTGTCTATGAACTGTATATGCAACCAAGTAGTCCTTTACCGCGGACGCGGCTATTCGAATAGTTTTATACCCTGCAGGGGTGTACTTCGTCACACATGTTTCCACCACTTAGCGTCTGCACACGACATGTGCTTGGCAGACTTCAAGCGAAAACCGACGTGGGTGTAGACCACGACCTGACTACCTCACAAGTCTCTAGTCCAGGTTTATCGCCTATTCAGGTTCCATCCGCAAGGAAATCCGGCCGGGGTGTCCTCAACGGCCCCAAACGATGTGAACAGGGTTCCCGAGACACCAAACGGGTGACTCGGTACACCGTGCCACGGTGTATCTACCGCAACATAGCCCACCCCTAGGGTCAGCGCTACGCACGGCCGCCAACACATGTCCTACAAACACCAGAAACTAGTTGTAACTCCTGGACAGGGGCGAGAGGGGTCAGTAAGTCGAGCGGGGTCATATTTCAGGGCCCAATGTGTGGTAGTAGCTGAATCTTAAATCACGCATACAGATCTCAGTTCTTAGGGACGGCCTCAATGAAACAACCCACCATGTACTCCTACATGGCCTCTCATCGATACCTTTACCAAAACATGTTCAACACATCCCTCACATTACCGGCATAAGCATTTCACTCTAGCCCATCTCCCAGATGAACCAGACCTGACACAACTCTAAGCATAGCAGGCATAGAAAAGTAGGAATCACATACATGGCTCAATCAACTCCTACACATGCTAGTGGGTTTCATCTAGTTATTGTGGCAATGACAGGTCATGCAGAGGATAAGGGTTCAACTACCGTAGCACACAGCAGTTTGAATCGCGTTGTCTTAATGCAGTAAGCAAGAGCAGAAGCGACAACATGGGTTTGTATCGGAATGATCAATGGTTGCTTTCCTGATGGAGTGGTAGTGGGATACTGCCCTTCAGTTGGATACTCGTGAATATCCTCGGAGGCAGAACCTACCACGAAGAACACATCGGAGCACAATCAACACATGGCGATATGCAACAATATGATGCATGCTATGACATGGCAATATGAATGTGTCTTGGCCTAATGCAAGTTATATTAGAAAGGAATGAACTCATTTGAATCAAAGATTCAAATATTAGCTCATTAAACATGGCCTTAATAGTGCATTACCTTGTTCTGCTTAAACAGCAAGGTAAACTTGTTTTTTCATGCATGAAACCATTACAGATGGATACATTGAATTTTTCTGATAATTTTTCATATATAAATTATTTCATTTGGAGTTACGGTTGAATTTCTATGAATTTTAGAAGTTTTAACTATTTTCTAGAATTTCCTGAATAAAAATAAATCCAGAAAATGCATTACTGCGTCAGCATTGCGTCAGGGTGACGTCAGCAGGTCAAAGGCGCCAGCCCAGGTCAAACCTGACTGGTGGGCCCCTTCTGTCAGCCTCTCGGTGCACTAACTACGTTTAGTTAGCCTAATTACTGGGCAGGGCCCACTAGTCAGTGAGTATACTAATTAAATTAACTAATTTCGGTTAGAAACTAATCTAGATAATTAGCAGAGGGGGGGCCCACTTGTCATTGACTCAGGGGAGTCAACTGGGCCCACCTAGTCCACGTCAGTGGTCAAATCCGCCGGTCAGCAGGGCTAATCCCGCCGGCGTTGAGTCGCCGGCGAGGCCGAGACGGCGGAGGGCTTCGGAAAACACCCTCAGGCGACCAAATCGACGGCGGAGACTATCTACGGGTAGCTGGGAATGAGCCGTAGAGTTTGGTGGTGGTAGTTGGGCTCGGGGTGGCCGGAAATGTCGTCGGGGACGAGCTTGGCGGTCGCCGGAGTCGGGTGAGGACGGTTTCGAGGCTACGGTGCACGGGAGGAAGAACTGGTGGTGGCTACGGGTTCCTGGTGCTGCGCTGAGCATGGTGAGACGCTCGGACGCGTGCTTACACGGCCGTAGCCACGACGGCGACATGGCCTGCGGCAAGGAGCGCTCAGGCTCGAAGGGGGCGGTGGCTACGAGGCGTAATCGAGCACGGGAACTAGGGGGAAGAGAAGAGGAGCTCACAGCGGAGTCGAAGAGGGAGTCAGCGAGCTCGGGGACGGGCTGGAGAAGAGGTGCGGTCGCCGGCGATCTCGGATGCCCGAGGTTGAAGACGAGGGCGAAGGCGGCGTTGCAGGGCTTCCGGCGAAGCGTGGCTCGGTGGGGAGGACGAGGGAGTCGTGGCGGAGCTAATGGGCTCGTCGGAGGGGCGAGGGAGTGGCTGTAGTGGTAACTACGGCGATCGGCGGCGAGGGACGTGCTCGGCCGTCGCGGGGGAGAGTGAGAGAGACGAGGGGGAGAGTGCGAGAGGATGAGGGGGAGACGTGGGGGTCGCGTGGCGTCCTCTGGGCGTCTCCCGGCGTCGGCAGAAGCAGGAGGTGGCCGGCGGTGGCCGGCGCGCGCGCGAGCACGTGCCCCTGCCTCCTGGCATGAGGTAGGGGGTGACTGGCCGAGCCAGTAGGCTGGGCCGAGCCAGGTAAGGCCCAGGTGGGCTTCTTTCTCCTTTTTTTGATTTAGTTTCTGTTTTCTATTAAACTGCAACTGTTCAACTTTATTTAAAATACTAGAACATTTCCAAAAATCCTGAAAATAAATGTGGCCTCTGTTTAGAATATTTCCAACAGGAAACATTTACTCCCAGAATTATTTGAGCATTTAAATTATTTTATAGCATTTAAATGCCCAAATTCAAATACTTATGATTTAATTCAATGACCTTCTGTTGACCTAGAAAATTGTGCACCAATTTTGCCACAGGTTCTAACCTAAGACAAAGAGGGTGAACATTTTAAAAGGGCATTTCAGGTTCATTGAAATTATTTTTAGTAAACCCTAGTTGATTTCAAAAGGGTGCTGGGGGTTCTGCCTTCCCCATTTCAAGTTTCTGATGAGAAGTAAACATGATGCACACTCTAATGCATGGACTAGCTAGGGTGTGACAGATTTACACTGCAACAACATCAAAATTTAGATTTACAAGAGCTACACTGATTTACAAGAGTTTGCAAAAAAATGGTCGGGAAGTGGCAGAACAGAGGGGCATACAGGGGATCTGGCGGCTGACCACGAAGAGGAGATGGGGAACCGGCAGCACAGGAAGAGGCGGTCCAATGGGAGGCACGCCGGAGCACGGGAAGTGGAGGAGGAGCAGTGACGGGCGGGGAGGGCCAGGCCGTGGCGGCCATGGGCAGAGGAGATGCGGCGGCCCTGTGTTCATCGGGTGGCAGACGAGATGACGAGGGGATGAGGAGAAGGGCCGACATGGGGGATGAGGAGGAGGAATGGCGGCGGGGATGAGGAGGAGGGCCGGCAAGAGAGGATGCCTGGCGCCGCCGTCGGGTGCTTCCTGCGCCGCCTCCTCTCGTCGCGCAAGGTGGGGATGGCTGCTTCAGTCCAGCAGGGGGAGAAAAGACAGCCTCGAAATGTTTTCTTTTGTGGAAGGCATGAATACAGGCCAAATCAAAGGGGTCGGGCTCCGTATCGTGGGAGGCCTCGGCGCGTGCGATTGATTTCGCCGCTGTATTCGATCGATTACAGACCGCTATTTCCGTTGGCATGCCAAACACTCGAATTGATGGTTTGGGAATACAACATCCATTTCGGAACCCCAATACAAACATCCAAACGCAGCGTAAACGGATCCCTCCCTGACACCTACCTACCCAACTCGATTACACCACGCAGAAGAAGCAAAGCAGTTGGCCCAAAATCGATGTTCTAACTTAAGAGCATCTCCAACATCCACCCTCAAACCTCCCACCACTACTAGGGAAAACGTTATACACAGAACTTTAGCAGTAGCGCTTGTTAAAAGAGCACACTACTGCTAGACAACAGTAGCGCGTGCAAAATAAGCGCACTGCAGATGGGCATATATCAGTAGCGTGTCTCACCGAAAACTCGCTACTACTAAAATTCCAATCACTTAGCCGATGGGCTACACATAATAGTAGCGATCTTCCAAAAACCGCGCTACCGCTAATAAACTTATAGCAGCGTGTTTATGCGTAAATCGCTACTGCTAACGAAAATAAAATAAAATGAAAAACGAATAGAGAAGTAAATGAAAATGAAAGAAATAGAAAAAGGAGAAAGGAAAAATATAAAATGTAAAGAAAAATAAATGAAAAAGGGGAAAAATGATGAAGACGTAGCAGTAGCGCTTTCTCTGAAACGCGCTATAGCTAACTTAGCTATAGCGCATTTTCTGTAACGCGCTACCGTTACTTTTGGCTTAACCAAAAATGGTTTCCCCCCGGCCACCACTTCTCCCCCAAATCGATCCCTCGCCCCACTTCGCCGCCGTCTCCCCCACTTCGCCGTCGCCCCTGCTTCGCCGCCTTCTCCTGCCGGCGTCGACGCCGTGCTCATCCTCATGGCCGCCGCCCGAGGCCGCCCAGTGTCACCGCCGCCGCCTCTCAGGCTACCCTCGACCTCACCGCCGCCGCCCTCGACCTCACCGCCCCCGAGCCTGCCAGGACCGCCGCGTCCCGATCCTGAGCCCGCCCTCGCCGCCCCTACCTCCGTCGTCGAGCACCTCCCCGCCACCGTCTCTCCCCTCTCTGTTAGCCCCCCACCCATCCTTTTTAGTTAATAGATGTTAATGTTAAGTAGTAGATAATGTTGATGTTTTTAGTTAGGGTAATAATAGATGGTGTTAAGTAGTAGATAATGTAGATGTTAATTAGTTCAGTAGGGTTTAGTTTTTGAATTGAGTTTGTTTGACTAGATGTTAATTAGCGCAGTAGGGTTTACTTTAGAGTAAAGTTTAGTTCAGTAGTTAACTAAATATAATCTATATTTGGTTTTTGAATTGAGTTTGAGAGAGCATGAGATTTGCGTAGATTTTCTTGAAGTGTCAAACGCTAGGACATGCAAATTTGAAGTGGTCAGGATATATGCAAATTCCTCAATTGTGTTTGCCCATGTTTCGATTGTGCCCAAGTGGCCTTTTGTTGTTTCTAGAGAATGAAACTGAGTGGCCTATGTTTTGCCGGAATGTTGTTTCATTTTCGTTCCGGCAAATTTCAGGTTCTCGATTTGTCCACTTGTTAGCAAAGGTCATGCCGAAATTTTCCATGAATTTCGGCATGACTTGTGCTACAAACTAGGACATATCGAGTGCCCGGGATTTGCCTCACCGGGAAGGAGTCAACGTTCCTGCAAAACATAGGCCTTTTTTATGTCATTATTCATTTTATTAGGTCTAGAATTAATTGACTAGATTTAATCGTAGGAAACATGGCTAGCAACGATGAAGGACAGAGTTCTGGTTATTGCGACGACGTCTACCTGGCGGCAGACGAATTTTTGAGCCTTGCCGACGATCAACCGATGTTGTTATTGGGCCCACCGGTCGCATCAGGGACTGAGACCGACACGCAGACCGGTGTTGAGACTGAGACCGGCGCTGCGACTCAGACCAACATTGAGACTGGCGCTGAGACTGAGGCCGGCGCTGCCTCGGCGAGCGGAGCCGGTGTAGAACCGAAAGCAAAGAGGCAACGACTTCCTAACAAACTCAGGACTACTAGACTGGTGGTCACGTCGATGGACGACAGCAATTTTGAGCCAACCGCGCCCGAGGAAGCGCGCGCGTGCTACGACAATCAAATAGGCTACATCGTACGAAAAGCTGCCACCATCAACGATGAGAAACTATAGAAGATAGATAATATGAGGCCCTCCCTCCTAAAGAAGTTGCACCAGATATTCTTGTTCCCGGGCCAGAATGAAAAGGATTATAAAGATCCAGATAAGGACCCGACAATGAAGAAGATAAAAAAACATGACATGTCCAAGTTTAGCGACGCGTTGGCCGCCTGGAAAACAAGGGTGAAAGCAAAGATCGACAAAAAGGAACCCTACTCCGAGATTGTAAAGGATAATCCGACAATCACGGCAGAGCAATTTGAAATATTCAAGGCGGCTTGCGAGACCGAAGATGCCAAAAAAAGTCGAAGTACATGAAGGGGCTTCAACAGAGGAACATTGGGTTCCACCACCTCGGAAGCCATGGTTACGGCGGGAAGAGGTCCATATGGGCCAAGGAGGATGCGGAAGCCGCGAGTCTGGGCATCCCAGACTCCTTGACGGAGTTCACCGTCCCGCAGGAGCGTGACATCCTCAGGGCCCGGCACCATTGGGACCCACATCAAGGATGTTCTCGTCAGTGCTATGTTTTACTACGAAGCACGGGGTGGATAGGTCCAGGACAAGAAGAGAAGGGGCGGCAGGCTCGCCTTCGGCCATAAGACCGACTTCTGCTGCATCTAGTAACCGAGTGATTCTCTTAATGATGGATTCTATGTCCTACACCACATTCTGGAGTACAGACGGGATCACCAGAACCTTCGCATGTCACCTACATCCGGCGATGCCCATATTCTGCAATGGGCAAAGAACATAGGAGATATCGAGGATCACCGACTTCGAGCTAAGTTCTATCACATCCAGCGCGAACTTGCCCAAATCATCATGAAGGAGGTCGTCGGAAAAACAGGGATGTTCTATGAAGAAGGACAAATGTCACGGGAAGATGTCCGAACACGGGTAGCCTCTTAGCGTCTCGACCTGAAGCCTTTCACTAGGCTCGGGGACTATCTCCCTGACTTGGATGGATGGCACGACATGTTGGAGTGATTGTCGATATATGACAATGTGTCCGTTTAGTCCATACTTTCTGTATGACGAAACTTTGAGTTATGCACGACGAAACTTTATTTGTGATGTAATTAAACCGTCCTCCTCGACTAGCGACGATCACTCTAGTTAGTGCATTTTGGGTACGATCAACTTTATTATTTATGCTTGTGATATGTTGCTTCTATTTTTGCCAAGTCTGTCTCTTTCTGTTGCTCAACTATATATGTTGCATATCATCGACTCATGTGACGATGCAGGTGCATAGATCATCGATGGCGAAGAAGTGCTACGCCAGGAGTATATATACGACGAGTGGCCGGAGTGTTAGGACCAGGTGTACCGGTTTCCGGTTTCCGAGCGACAGGCAGTAGTTAGTTAGGTTCACGCGAATGCGAGAGAGGGGTACGAACTCATGTACTGCATAGTTCCGCTCTCACTCAAAGTGATAGCTCTTCTCGCGTATATCATTGTTTAGATGGGTGACGATGTAGTTGCAAGTAATCGAGACTTGTATCGCTATTTTCGAGATGATGACGAGAGACCACTTTGTGACATGATTTGATGAGACTAGTTGTATGTATATGCTATGAATACGTTTGTATGTGTATGATATGCTAAAGATTATTGTATAAAGCATATTCAAATACAAAACAAATATGCAGAAAAAAACTAAGATAACTAGTAGTAGCGAGGGGAACAAAGTTAGCAGTAGCGCCGCCTTACCAGTAGCGCTCCCCTGTAAAAAGCGTTGCAGATAATATCAGCAGAGCTCTTCACCAAAGCGCGCTGTTGCTATCCATGTATAGCAGTAGCGTGGGACGACAAGCGCTACTGCTACACGTTAGCTGTAGCGCCTTATCAGTAGCGCATCGTCCCGTGCTACTGATAGGCCTAAAACCCGCGCTGCTGCTAGGCTTTTCCCTAGTAGTGCACATCCATTCGAAACATGTTGTGCGGACAGCAAAAGCCATCAAACATAGTCCTGTATTGGTTCATGGGACGGTTCGGACGCGATTTCTCTTGCAAATCATAAACAAACGTAGGGGCTTTGCGGGAGTCCAGACCGATCCCACATTTGTTTCTGACAGCCCTGGCCCATCCAAAACCCTCCTCCCGCGCCCCCGCACGTTCCCGCTCGGCGCCAGCTGCCCGTATTCATGCCGTTGTATAGAGCGCCGCTCCACATTGAAGGAGGCTCAGGGCGACGGGACCTCTCACTGCCTCCGCCACTGAAGCAGAGCACCGACCGTGGTCGCCACCAGCGACACGACTCCGGTGTCTGCGCCTGTTCAATGTCGTAGATGCATGACTGGACGAGATGGGATGGATATCTACCATGCCGGTTCAATGCCCCGTCCGTCCGTATGCCGCCATTAAGTAGGCACACCGTCCAAGAAACCCACTCCAGAGCCACGCATTGACGTACCCGAACGCCTCGGGTCACCGGAATCCGCTATTAAAAAGCGGCCACACCCACTAACTCCAAACCAAAACACAAGCCGCTCCCCATCCTACTCTCTTGCACTGCATCCGCCATGGCTGCAACTGGTGAGGCTCAGTGGGAGAGCCTTTCCACGGAGATGAAGCACGCAGTGGCCGCCCTTGCAGCTGCCTGGCAGAGCCCCCGTGCTGGGCCGAACGAGGTCGGCATGCCTGCCAGCTCACTTGAGGTCTCCGACGACGAAGAGGAGACCACTATGGAGACGGGCTCCAACGACACCGCCCCAGCTCCCGCGCCGCCGCCGTAGGATAGGTTTAGGGGTGGGTCCTTCTTTTGTTCTAGATATTCAAAATGTAATGAAAATCCATCGTGTTTGTATGAAATCCGGCTGTGTTGGCACGAATTTCATCTGATTTATTGAAAAAGAGTTTGAAATATATGCGGCTACAGTTGGATGGTGGCCTGCCGCATCCATGTCAGCGGACTGGCCCCCCTGTCCGCAGACGGATGTGGGAGAAAATTTGCGGGTTGCCTTTGAAGATGCCCTAACTAACCAGCTGCAAATTAAGAGTTGTAGTCATCTCACATTAGTCTATCAATTGTTCTCTTCGCACTGTATATGACTCGACTAATAAAAAAGTTAGCAACATAGATATACACTAACATTAATATCATACCCCATCTTCTATACCTAAATACCTAACTCCCACCAATATATTTCTCTCAACATACAAGCATGACAGCTCATCAAGCAACATGCATTAGAAAAGGCCCACCTCAACATTCAATGAGTCATAGGAAAAGATTCATTTCGACAAGCAAACATGCATGTTATGTTTGATAAATATTTTACAACTATATCTAAATAGCTAGCCACAGTAACATATTTCTCTCAGCATGCAAGCATTACACCTCATAAAACAAGACGCATTAGAAAAGTCCCACCTGAACATTCAATGACTCATAGGAAAAGGTTCACCTCAACATGCAAACATCCATGATCAAACACAAAAAACTATATATATTTTTTGTTTTAGCTTTCATATTATTTCTCTGAATATTCTTATTTTTATAAAATCAATATCTTTGAAACATATTGCAAAATATCCCGGCAACACCGTGCAGCGCATCATCTAGTTAGAGTAAAATTGCATGGTCAAAGAAAATATCTAGCTAGTTGGCGCGCATGTGTTTGCCATGCCACCTCTAGCTACGGCTTTGCTGGCGTGACAAGAAGCACAACCAGCAATTTAGCATCTTCTTCTTGTGAAAGTGCTCTTTCGATCCCGAGCACACATGCTCCCGTATGAATAGTAAAAGCTAAAAATAGTAAAAAAATAAAAAATCTGATTTTTCTTGGTGATGAACATTGATGAATGTTCTAACTGCATGTAAAATTTCAGGTCGAAATGACATTCGTGGAGGTCTGCGCAAAAAAACAAAATTGATGCTCTAAAATGCTTCCAACAATAATATTTTTGACCATCGAATTTTTTCCGGAACTCCATGAATGTCATTTCCACATGAATTTTTGCATGCAGTTAGAAAATTCATCAATGTTCATCACACAGAAAAAAATCATATTTTTGAAATTTTTACTATTTTTTTGGATTTTACTGTTCATGCTGGAGCATGTGAGCTCGGAACCAAATACTCCATGCCCCTTCTTCTTGTTTGTACTCGATCTAATTCAAATTCTAATTTGGTACTCAAAGTAGTGACCGGATCGACTGATCGGTCGACGAAGTTGCAAGATGTGGAGCACCAACTTAATTGGCCTGAATCTTACATTGTTAAGAAGTTGGCCCCAATTATCTCAACATGGAAAGTGTCCACCTTAACATGCAATGCATTTAAGTCATCTATCCCACTAAGCCATGCAAAATCGGCCACACAAGCGAGTCATGCATTTAAGATTTAACTTATAAATTATAATTATTTTTGCATTAGTCTATGCATGTAATGCTGCCACATCATATGTTCATGTTAGCCATGCTTCAATTTTTTTTTGAAATGACATTTTTAATTGTAATTCAAAAGTTTTTATTCTATTTTTACACACTTCTTTTACGGATTTTCAAGCTTATACTTTTTTCATTAGATTTAGTTATTTTTAGCCACTATTTATGTATTTTTAACAAAGTTACCACAACAACACACGAGGAGAGAGTCATCCCTACTACTCTATTTATCTTAACATGCACACATGGTGACTCAGCTATAATGCCATATTGTCAAGCATGCAATTAAACTACCAAATTTCCCTACTCTATCGTGATGTCATGTCATCACTTATGTTTGCATTTGTTTTCTTTGCTTACGTTTACTAACCATGAGTCCATTATCTCCTCCATGCAAAAAATGCCGTAGAAAAGGTTGGGTGTTCACATCCCCACTATCTCATTGATATGCAACTTCTCCATGAAACAAGTCTAGGAGTAACAACTAAAGGCATCGCTTCATTCCCTCATACATGTCCTTCTCATATGAGTTATTCTAATAAATAGACACGACCTCATCACCTGACGAGGATTCATGGTTTTTTTTTCTTCCCTTGCTCGATCTCTTCCGCAGAAGCCAGACCACCCTGGGTATTGTACAACTGTACATACCTAGAGGTTCAGAGGCGGATGTTGGTGTGGGAAGACGATGGCACCGATTTTGTTGTGGCCATGGACAGTGTCGATGCCGAAATAGGGACAACAATGAGGCAGGACGAGAGGGTGAAGTGCTACATGTCATCGACCATGCCGGTCAAATAGGATGGGGGTGCCGCGGTCCGAGGCGCACTACCGCTGAGGATGTTGCCGTGGGCAACACCATAAAGCCACCTCGATCAGGCCATCTGGTTCGCCTTCTCCTATATTGTCATGTAGCCCAGCAAAGTGAGGCATGCACACGTCCCACATCTCTTACTATTTCTCCACCACGCATCATCAGTCTGGTTTTGATCCGCTACATGAGTAGGTCTTTGCATTATCTCACCGCTGCTAGGATACCTGGTTGGCCTCCGGCTATATGCCCTACCTACTCCTCACAACATATGTTGATTCAACTGTAGCACATCCGGTTGTTGTGAAGGGGAGAACCAACCTTCAGGTATGGATCTTACATCTCGTGCTTCCTTTGTACTGTTTCTAGTATAAACTGCCACTAGATGTTATATATACATATAGCACTATGTACGTTCAGCGAAGTCACATACCCGAGAAATATTTGCGTTGCGAGTTCATTCAAGGTGCAGACATGTAATTTGTATTGCAGTATTAATTGCTACTTTTTTATTAGCAGCACATCAGATATTTCTTCTTTCCATTGAGATGATCGAAGGTAAGATCATCTACAAATTTGGTTAGAGAACGGATCGTACTAAGTAAGTTGATTTCAGAGTAACATATTAAATCCAAGCCATCTTCTGTTGCAAAACATTTCTTATTGATTTTCTTACTCTTTCCTCCTTACTGTGTGCCCCTCTCTTTCAAATTGCTTATTACACTACCACCCCGCTGCAACGCGTGCCATGTGGACTACATAATTAAATTCAAATAATTGACACGAGAAGTGCTACTATATATGAGTGATCCATCTAATTTGCTGATTTGATGAAATGTGTATATGACTGTTTAATTAACAAATAGAATGGATGTAAGTCGAAAAGGAGAATATTACTGGAAAAATAAAAAAGTGGAAAGTAGAAAAAGAATATTACAGTACATTGTAACTCACTTTTGAGAATAATTTATCGATTTGTTTAAAATATATAAGTTATCGAGATGTTAGTATTCTTTTAGAGAATTTATCGACATGTTACTCAATACTTTCTCATCAAAATGGATGACGAAGGCCTATTAGTCTGAGGCCCATCTCTGGTTACCTTGCAGGACAAGTACACGCATCGCCTGTATGATTATTAATAGGGCTCGCCTACAGTTTGATCTTATTAGACCGACCCAGTACTGTTCTATTTTGACTATTTCCTCTGTTTTCCTATTCGCTTTTATTCAGGTTTTGTTTCTTAGTTTCGTCGGTTTCCTTCTATCTTCACTTTGTTCCACTGTTTTCTTTGGCTTACCTTTTTTTCTTTTTATCAATACATGTCTACTTTGTTTCCACACAGTGTAAATTTTTCATATACATCAAGAACATTTTTTCATACATCTTTAACAATTTTCAAATACATAATTAATATTTTAAAAAAAACTTTATGTATTTTATGTCTATATTTTTCATATATATATCAAACGCAATTTTTATATACTTTTTACATTTTTTTTAAATAAGCAGTTCACATTTTAAAAAATAAATGTAATGTCTATTTTTTCGTACAGGTTGTACCTTTTTGGTACATATGAAACATTATTTTTATACACGTTTGACACTTTCTCAATACAAGATTAATACTTTTTATAAGATATGTTGTTGGCGTCTAATATTTCCATACGCATTCTACATTTTTTATCCATAATGAATGTTTTTACAAATGTTCAATTTTTTTTCAAACATAATGATTTTTTTTCAAATCCATGTTTTCATGTCTACTTTTTTAATAAAAATTGTTCATTCTTTGTGTAGATCTAGAACATGTATTTTATATACATTTAATATTTTCTACATACATGTTAGCATTTTTCTTAAAATCACATGTTTTTTGAACTTTTTCCCATACGTGTTAAACATTTTTAACACACTGAAACATTTATTTAAAATGCTATCAACGTTTTTCAAAGTCCCACATCAGTAGGGCACGCTGGAGCTTTTTTACTAGGCATAAACAAAGAGAAGTTCATTGTTGAAAATGGATGTGGTGTCATTTTCTTTTTCTTAGCGCGACAGTTCATAATAAATCCTCTTTGATTAGTTGGGAGCTGTGTGTGGTTTATGTGCCAGCTAATCATGCCTTCTCGCTATCTCTTTAAATGATTTGCACAATTTCTATCCCTTGATCAGTAGCCCTCTTATAATTTGCGGTGATTTAGTTTGATACACTCTGCGATGAGAAATCGTCTAATAACATTTGTTGAAACATGATTTACTAGTTTATATATTTTATTTTGTATTATATTTAAAACACTATTCAATGAAAACAACTCACTCTGAGCAGAAAACAACCCACTGGTGTCGTGAATGGCGAGAGGAGGCTTTAGAATATTATTTGGAAGGCGAATGTACCACAAAAGATCGGGATTTGTGCCTGGTGAGCGGCTTCAAATAGTTTGGCGTTTCAGATTAATAGGTTGTCGATAATTCAGCAAGAATTCTAGGGACTTGGCAGCCGCCCTCGTCTGAGGTCATTAAGATTAACGTTGATGCCATCTTAGTGGAGAGCATGAGCGCTGCCAGCAAGGGTGTTATTGCCAGAGATCATACAGGCCAGGTCATCCTTTCTTCTTGGGATTTTATTAGGCTGTGCACATGTGTTCATGAAGCAGAGATTCGTGCGTGCCTTGCTAGCCTCTATGTCGGTATCAGTCTCAATAAACCCATTATTTTAGAATCTGATAGCTCTTTTGTGGTTTCCTTTCTTGCAAATGATTTTATTGACAGGTCCCCTTTTATTGATCTTAAGAGGGAAGCACGAATCATTATGAAGCTTACAAAAAATTTCAAGATCGTCTAGATCAATCGTCAGGCTAACATGGCGGCTCATGAGATTGCCAACATTAGTTTCGACAATAGGTCAGACGGTCTTCTTTACTATAGTATTCCGCCCTACGTGACGTATTTTGTAATGAACGATGTAAGCACGTTTTAAGCTGCCTAATATATGGGGGTGCTTTTTTCCAAAAAAACACTATTCTATTGTTTGATTCCATTTTATTTTTAGTTGTCATAGCAATGTCTTGATGTGCAATGATAGATAAGTAGCATATTAACGGTAATATCTAGCTGATTCATAGAAGTATTCAGTTGATTTTGTTTCCAACCTTGACTGGATTTTAAAGATTGAGACAATTTTTTCTCTAAATTGCTTTTATTCCATAGTTTGTGGTGTAAACCCAATGGAACGCTAATCATCTCACCAATGTTTTGCGCTAATATATTGAACAATAACACTAATTTTAGTAAATTTTGAATTGCAGCTGAAAAGAAAAAGTGCGAGAAGGATTCAAGTGATGGCACATGGTCGTGTCAGCTGCTTCACGTGGTTAATGTGACTTTGAAAATAAACCAACTTTTAAAAATAGAAAAATATTAGTTACATCAGATATGCAAACCATATATAGATTTGTTTCAGCAATCCGGCATCAAACAAATTATTGTACATGAGGATAGGCTTCCAAAACAATTTTTTGATTGACGTTAATATAGTAAAATTCCAAAATACCACGTATGAGAGAATAGCCTAATCAAGTTAGAACAGGCTATTATTTATTTAGACTGAACTCTTTTATCCCTTAATAATTATAATTTATCTTTGTGATGTTTGATTTTTTGTCAGATTTTTGATAAATAAATTACACCAATATTTTCTTATTACGCTTAGCAACCATATAAAGACATTGCTAATATCAAGATATCATATTTTTATTATGTGATCTTAACATTAGTCATCAAAATTGCAATGTCACTAAATTTGAAGCATAAACTACACAGAGTTTGGTGCAGTTGTTTGTTTATTGAGACATGTCACTTTTTTTGTTTAACCAAATTGATGTAGATTATAGAAAATTGATAAGAACAAAAACTTAAGTTTTCATAGAACAATAAAACTGGTGTAGATTAGACATGTTTATCTAGTGTGTTTCAACAATGAGAACAAATTTTTCTTTCCGAGGGTTGACTTGCAAGTAGATAACTTGTGCTAGCCGTCAGTACTATTATTGCATCCCCCATGGAATTAATCTCTAGAGATTGATGAATAATGTCTCGTTAAATGGGTATGAAGTACATAACATTTGATGAATGATATAACATTTTATTCGAATGGAGAGAGTAGGATTTTCCTCATTTTTTAGAGGACTAACAAACAACACTGTAACACAATCATTTTACCTACTAGTAAACGAATCAACAGTAACCCGGTATTTTAAAATGATCCTCCCACTCCCAATTTCACTAGATCAGTGAAACTAACAATACAACATGGTATCATCAAGTCACTTTAGGATTCAATTATTAGTTAGCTAACTATGAGGCACTATAAAAATAACTACATTGCTAAAATTTTGCCAAAACATTCAACCATTTATTAATTACAAGAAAAAATTAAAAACAACTCCAATCTATCTTAGAGAGTAATAAATTTATATTACAAAAACTCAAAAATGTCTTGTACTGAAACAACTACTGGAAATTATAATCTCCGGCAGATTCCTTTTTGGCTCGGTCCCTTTTGCAATTTATATTTTGAAGGATATTCATTTAGCAATTAACATCACTACTTTAATAGATCCTAAGCAGGTTACAATTGTTTATTATTTATTTATACTAAAATCTTTTACCTTTTAACAATTATACTTTATATTTTTGATATCTAACTTTTTATAAGATGTTAGACAAATGATTTTAACCGCTATCATTTTCTATTATTCTTACCAAGTTAATAATGATATTTCTAAGTACTAAGATACACGATTGTTATGATATAATTTTAACAATGATGTGAAAACTGCAATTTCACTGAATTTAAAGCATATATTACAAAGAGTTTACTGTGGTTCTTCTTTTATTTTTATGACACGTCACGTTTCAAATCATATTCATGTACATCAAAGAAAATAGATAAGAACAAAAACTTAAGTCTCCATAGACTAATTTATGCCAGTTAGATTAATTAGAAATATATATATATATATATATATTGCCATTTGTGTCTATTATTGTGTCCATAAATATCCTGGAAGAGAGCTACAATTCAGGTTTCTAGAATGTTTGCTTCTGTATTCTAGGTGCAAGTAAATTAAAATAAAATCAATACCTACTACTAAATAGAAGATTGTAGAGTAGAAAATAGTGCTATTTGTCCTATAACTATTGTATTGATTCTTTACTGTTTTTTCTATGGCTAACCTGTTTTTTCATGTTTTTGGTTCAATAACCATCCCTGGCGAATCCTACCCACATAGGAATGCGGAACCATCGGGTGCCTTGAACTTGGTACGGAATTAGTACCATCCAGATCGACTAACCATAAATTATATTGATTTTTTTTCCATTGGTGTGATATGCGTCATGCATAAAAATAATGCTACTTGTATGCATGCTAAATTTTAGCTCTTGCTTTTTTGCTAGACTCGACACTATGTTAATGGCCAATGTTGGCAACCAGTCATCGCATGTCTTCTAGACTCAAGTATCGATGAATAAACTTTTGATAGAGATTGATTTTGCCATTTTCGATGAATTATAATCGTCACCGGAAATTTTGGGCAGACAAGTGTATTTTCTGTCAACATTGTGATAAAAGTTTGACCAAATATCCTAAAATAATGGTGGATGGAGTATTAATCTGATGTACGTGTAAGGGTCTAACGAGGATTAAGGATTTTTGTTTACTCTCGAGCTCCATGGAGCTCCATTTAAAATACAAAATCAAAAGTACATTGATTAATTCCCAATAAGATAAAAATATATTGTAGCTTGTACATGCTAGAATGCATAATACTCCTAGATATGTTGGTCTAAACTAGCAAATATTAGTCACACAATTCACAACCAGATAGGTTTTGTTTTCTATTTTCATATTTTTCTAGGCTTCCAGCAATCTGACCGAAGAAAAGAGAAGAGCGATCCATAAATGTGTCCCTATTTGCATCCATCTCCCAACATTTTTATTCAGAACAAATCCTACTTTTCTTGTATTTCAGAATTTTTGGCAATTCTATGAATTCGTTTATTTTCCTAATTGTTTTAGGTTTTTTGAAAATTCTATTTTCTAGAGATAATTTTGGAAAATATAGTGTAAAAAGACGAAAACAAAAACTCTAATAGGTTAGCCATTGATTACGTTTCTCATGGAAAAGTTAGCCTTTGATGGGGCCGTCGAGACTCCATAGCCGTATTCCCCTTTAACAGGCCCGAAGTACGATGACTAGGCCCGTGTTGAATAGTTGAAATCACTAATAAAGGGGCTCTTGAAAAGGTCAATCTCGCCTTCACTGGTGATGAAAAGTGACACAATACACGTCAGACATTTATCATAACTTGGGAGTTTTGCCACTTTTTCGTACATTCTTTTCTTTTCAAAATGTGTCATCTTTTGAATCGTGCATTCAAATCACGAATTGTTTTCCTTGTCGGGGTTTTAGCGTCCAGATCTTTGAAACTAGATCCCATATTAACATAGTTGAATGACTTTTTTTTTCTAAAAATAGAAGGAAAAAATGAAAAAAAAAATCGAAATAGAAAAAAATAATAACAAGAAAAAAACAGAAATCAAGGAAAAAAACTGGAAACTAGAAAACCCCCAAAAGAAAAAAAAATAGGAAACTAGGAAGCATAGTTGCGTTTTCACTTTTTTTTGCAACGCACGCCCATGCTTTTAACTTTTCAGAAGCACATATGTGCATTTTCATTTTCAGTAAGCACAGGTGTGCTTTAGCGTGAAGCACACATGTGTCTTTTTACGCGCTGTGCTTCAAGTGAGACTTTTTTTTCTAAGAAAACCTTGGAAAAATCTAGCAAAACAAAAAATGCAAGAAAACCCTAAAAACATGTGAAAAAATAAGATCCCACGGGTGCGCACACCTCGCAACACGTGATGATGGCTAGGCACACCAGGGAACGTATCCGGTGCACCCACACTTGTGGTGCTGCCGGTGCACCGGATGTTGTGCAACCTTTTAAATAATCTGAAAGAATTCAAGTACATTGAGACAACATCAATGTATGTCGTCACAAAATTTCGTATCCAAATTTAAAACATTCCTTGAGATACAAAAATGACAAAATTGGTATCAGTATGATAATGGGCCAAATCTAAACCCCAACTTATGTTATGTACTATTCATTGTTAAATTTGTCATTTTTGTTTTACGAGCCATGTTAGACTTTTGACTTGAAATTTTATGATAATCTACATTAATGTTGTGTGAATGTGCTAAGTTTCTTTCAGAACTTTTTGAACATTTAAAATGTGTGATGTAAGTTCCGGCTCGATTTTCCTCGGAAGGTGTACCCCTTGATTAGTTGCTCCCCAGAATAGATCTTCAGGTTCTAAAACAAGATTCGGTTTTAAAACATTTTAGGCGTTTCCCCAAACGAGAGCACACCCCTCCCTGCGCGATGGGCCTGCCCATTGATTCCTTTTTTCCTGTTTTAGACTTTGGTTCCTTTTTTTTTCCAATTTCAGGACTGCAAAAAAATGAGCACGGGTGACAGACTCGAACTACCGACGTTTCCCATCTCCATGTTTAATCATAGCGACGGTAACCAACTACGCAACAATCCTGATGTGAATTCTGAGATCCTTTTGATTCTTCTATTGCATCTCCTATTCGTTTCTTGTTACTTTCCATTTTCTTATTTGTTGTTCCTTTTTATTTTCTTTTTTCTTAAATGTATTTTCATTCGAAAAACAAATCTAGTGAAGTTTTTCCGAACTCCTGAACTTTTTATTCAAAATTGACAAAGTTTTCGAATTTGTGAACTTTTTTTGAAAATCCGTGAACCTTTTATCCAATTAGTGAACTTTTTATCGAAATTGCTGAATTTTTTTCAAAAATCGGTTAACTCTTTTCAAGTTTGTGAACTTTTTTCATCAAAATCGATGAACTCTTTTTGAATGTGTGAAATTTTTGATTGCAATTGATGAACTTTTTAAAATTTGCTGAACTATTTAAAATTTGTGAACTTTTTTCATCAAAATCGATGAATTATTGTTTAAATGCTTGAACTTTTTGATCGAAATTAATGAACTTTTTTTAAATTCAGTGAACTCTTTTCAAATTTGTGAACTTCTTTAATCAAAATTGATGAACTGTTTTTAAATACGTGAACTTTTTTTTCAAAAGTGATGAACTTTTTTCAAATTCCTGAAATCATTTTCATATTTTTTATTTTTTTCATAAAAATTATACTGGGACTGAAACAAGGGTCGGATAGTTTGTTTTTTTGCTTTTAAAACATCAGAGCCATCCAGTCACAGTGGTTATTCTGTCAACTGAATCAGCAGTCGCATGCACTTTCTATACCCACAGCTTGCAATATTTTAGCTAGCGCTTTTTTCTCAAAAAATTTAGCGAGCAATGCTGTGCCGGCCCATTCCCACTTGCCTTCCAACGCCAGCTTGCCTAAGCTGCGCCGAGGGCGCCGAAGAGGAGCACTCAAGCCCCATAGGGGCCTCTGATTTTCCCGCGTGGATCTGGGCCAGCCCAACCTCCGGGTAGGGCACCCCGGTTTTTTTGTTTATGTTTGGTCTTTTGCTTTTTGTTTACTGCGGGAAATCTTCACGAATCCCAAATTAGAAACAACATTCAGACTTTCAAAGACGAAATCCAAAAAAAATGTACAAATTTTAAAAATAATAATTTCGAAACTAATAATTGAAAATTTACAAATTGTAGAAAAATTTGAAATATATTCTTGCATTTGAATCACTAATTTATAAAATGTTTGTGGATTCCATAATGTTTTCACGAATTTGGAAACGAACGAAACTTCTAAAACATGTTCATGAATATCAAATCTCCCTAAATTCAATAAATGTACTTGAGTTTAAAAAAATTTATAATCTAAAAATTCTCATGCATTCAAAAGATATTTCTCAATTTTATAAATTTTTTATGAATTTGAAAAATATTGATCATTTAAAAACGTATTCATGAATTTGCAAAATGGTCCCAAATTTCAATAAATATTCGTGATTTTATAAAATTATTAGGGAATTCATGAATTTTTAAAAAAATCTCTGCGAATTTGGATAAATTGTCGTGAAATTCAGAAGAGAAGGGAAATAAAAAACGAAACTTAAAAGGCGAAAAACACTAAAAACTAAAAGAGAAAAACGGGAAGGTTCTAGTTGGGCCGTCCCAATCCTAACTAGCGGGGAATGGGGAGGAGGGTCCACGCAGCCTCCTATGGCTTGCCTATTTACTGTCTCCTATCTTTTTTCAACAGTTTTTGAAAGGTTTTAGAATTGTCTAAAAAAGGAAAGGTTTTAGAACCAAGTTTTCCTCGTTCTTCTCTATTTTTCGATTCGGTTGTATTCTAGTTTTTCTTTCCTTTTTATATTTTACATTTGAATTCACAATCATTTTCTTGGTTTCACAAACATTTTGAATGCATTTTTTAGCAAATTGATTAATTTTTTTAAAATCCAAAATATTTTTTTGAATTCGGAAATGGTGTTCTAGTCAAAATGTTTTTTTCACTCATGAATATTTTGAAAAAATGTATTTTTTTAAATTCGAAAATAGTTTTCAAATTCATGTACATGAATTTGAAAATATGTTTTATATTTTTGAATTGTTTATCTGAATTAACTTATTTTTCAAATTAAAATTATATCTTCAAATTCGCAAACATTTTACAACTTCATGGACATTTCTTTGAATTCATGAAGCTTTTTTCCTAGCCAAGAATATTGTTTTAAATAGTGAACATTTTAGAATTCACAACTATTTTGTCAAATTTTCAAACATTTCTTGAAATCACGAACATTTTTTGTATCCACGAACATTTTTTCCTGAATTTAATTACAAATGAAGGGGAAAAGGAAAATTTTTAAAAAGAAAAGGTACAGAAATGAGTAGACAAAAAGAAACGATATTTTGGAAATAATAAATAGGCGTACATGCTCCCGTAATGGGCTCGACCAAAGTGCGCGGGGGTAGGCATTTGCATAGCCTCCCATCACGCTATGTGGTGACTAGGAGGTTCTTATCATGATGGGGACTGTGAAAACGTGGATGTGGCATGCGGTTGTCAGCGAGTTTGCCAGTGAAACTGGCTGGGAGGTTCGAGGTCGTGGAACACACAACCAGCATTTTTATGATGGGAATTCAACCTCGCGACCCCAATGAAGCTCAGAGCTTGGAGAGATCTGAGGGTGAACACGTGCTGCCATGTCTCAGGTTTTCTTATCCACCTTTTGTTCTTGTTTGATCTCCCACCTGAATGTTCTTGTTCTTGTACGATCTCCCATCCATACTGCCATGTTCTTGTTCAAATCCTCACCCCTTATGACAGTCTACATTCAAATCTCAGATTTGAACCACGCGAAATGGCGGGAAATGATCTGAATCCCGATTCATACACTAGTAGAAAAAGGGTCAAATATGAAGCACATTAGTGCCGGTTTGAATTTGAGCTGGCACTAATGTGTCCATTAGTGCCGGTTCCAACGGCTAGGTGGGCGGACATCATTAGTACCGGTTCGTGGTGAACCTTTAGCACCGGTTCGTGACACGAACCGGTACTAAAGTGAGTGGTGGCAGAATGTTGTCAGTCCGGGGCCCCTCCAGCACCTTTAGTACCGGGTCGTATCACGAACCGGTACTAAAGGTCGTCTTACATAGACCCTTCATCCACCCGAGCTTGCTCTGTTCTTCCCCTTTCCCCTCTCCTCTCTGTTCTTTTCCCTCTTCCTCTCAAGCTCATCACACATTTTGCCCAAAATTTGTCAAGATTTGAAAGCCCCCATCCATTCAAATGATCACAAAGGCTAGCAACTTTGTCCTTTCATCTCTCATTGCTAGATTAGCTCGTGCAATGCTTTATATAGTGATTGATTTTTGAGTTTAGTAATTTGGGAGGAATTATATATATGTGCTAGTATTTGATTTATATGCAATTTGAGGTAAAAAAATAACACTTAGTTTGCATATGTAGGTGTAGTTTACTTAGTGCCTTCTAAATCTCCGTCGTAACCACCGTCGATCGCCCGCAACGTCTCATCGCCGGCACCACCTTGTGGTGAGTCTCTTGTTCATGACGTTTTATATAAAAAATTGATGTTTGTGTGATTTGGATATATAGTTACTCATATAATTATCTTACCCATACGTTGTTTGTTATACATAGTGCCATGGTTTTGATATCCGTCCCCGTCGGCCCTCGTCCAGGTTATGATTCGGACGTGGTATATTCTCTTTGAAAACTATTCATTGCATTTCGTGTTTATGACAAATTATGCCCGTCAAGTTGACATAGATATTTGTATGTAGGAAGTAGTTGAACCGGAAATTCCAACCGACCCTATTGTCGAGAGGTTAAATTTAGTTGAAAGAGAAAACGAGGATTTGAAGAAAAAATTGGAAAGAATTGAGGGGGAGAAGATGGAATTGGAGTTGCATGTTACTGATGTCGTCGATGATCACAAGATTAAGATGGAGAAAATGCGCTTGAAGATTAGAAAGATTAGAAAATATGCCATTCATAGTGCGGCTTGGTATCATTATGCTGTTGGATCAATTGTTACCTTAGTTGCGATCTTGATCGCATTTGTTGTTGCATTTAAATTCTTTAGCTAGAGAGTTATTTGTTTGTTGCATTTAAGTGTTGTATGATCTTTATGTATTGTATTAATTTGGTGTTTTCGGTGCTGTGTATTGAAGATGAGCCGGCAATGGATATACGATGACCGATGCTCTCCCGAGTTCATTAATGGCGTGCGTACTTTTCTGCTTGCGGCTGAGGCAAACAAGCAGGCGGATGGTTTTATGCCTTGTCCATGTGCTGGCTATAAGAATGGCCACAATTACTCTACGTCAAGAACCATTCACGTCCACCTATTTGAGTCCGGTTTCATGCCCCACTATAATGTTTGGACCAAGCATGGAGAAAGAGGGGTTATGATGGAAGACAATGAAGATGAAGAGGACGACGACAGCTATCCTGGCCATGGGTTCCCTGAATATGATGATACAACAATGAGGGAAGAAGCTAAGCCGGCAATGCGGGAAGAAGCTGTAGAAGAGGCATCAGATGAGCCCGTTGATGATCTAGGTCGGGCCATTGCCGATGCAAAGAGAAACTACGCAAGTGATTTGGAGAAGAAGAAGTTGCAGCGCATGTTAGAGGATCACAAAAAATTGTTGTACCCGAATTGCGTAGGTGACAAGAAAAAGCTGGGCACCACACTGGAATTGCTACAATGGAAGGCAGAGAATGGTGTATCTGACAAGGGATTTGGAAAGTTGCTGGTAATGATATAGAATATGCTTCCAAAGGACAACGAATTGCCCGAGAGTACGTACGAAGCAAAGAAGGTTGTCTGCCCTCTAGGGTTAGAGGTGCAGAAGATACATGCTGCCCTAATGATTGCATCCTCTACCGCGGTGAGTACAAGGATTTGAACGCTTGCCCGGTATGCGGTGCATTGCGCTATAAGATCAGCCGCGATGACCCTGGTGATGTCGAGGGCGAGCGCCCCAGGAAGAAGATTCCTACCAAGGTGATGTGGTATGCTCCTATAATACCACGGTTGAAACGTTTGTTCCAAAACAAAGAGCATGCCAAGGCGATGCGATGGCACAGAGAAGACCGTAAGAAAGACGGAAAGTTGAGAGTACCCGCTGACGGGTCGCAGTGGAGAAAAATCGAAAGAAAGTACGGGAAGGAGTTTGCAGATGACGCAAGGAACGTATGGTTTGGTCTAAGCGCAGATGGTATTAATCCTTTTGGGGAGCAGAGCAGCAACCATAGCACCTGGCCTGTGACTCTATGTTTGTATAACCTTCCTCCTTGGTTGTGCATGAAGCGGAAGTTCATTATGATGCTAGTGCTCATCCAAGGCCCTAAGAAACCCGGCAACGACATTTATGTGTACCTAAGGCCATTGGTTGAAGAACTCTTACAACTGTGGAATGGAACAGGTATACGTGCGTGGGATGAGCACATGGGGGAAGAATTTGACCTAAAGGCGTTGCTGTTCGTGACCATCAATGATTGGCCTGCTCTCAGTAACCTTTCAGGACAGTTAAACAAGGGATACCGCGCATGCACGCACTGTTTGGACGATACCGACAGTATATATTTGGCTAATTGTAAGAAGAATGTGTACCTGGGACATCGTTGATTTCTTCCGAGCAGGCATCCCGTAAGAAAGAAAGGCAAGCATTTCAAAGGTGAGGCGGATCACCGGACGAAGCCTCGCCACCGTACTGGTGCTGATGTACATGATATGGTCAACGGACGCGCACCCATGTGGAAGAAGAAATCTATATTTTGGGACCTGCCCTATTGGAAAGACCTAGAGGTCCGCTCCGCAATCGACGTGATGCACGTGACGAAGAATCTTTGTGTGACCCTGCTTGGCTTCTTGGGCGTGTATGGTAAGACAAAAGATACACCTGAGGCACGGGAGGACCAGCAACGTATGCACGGAAAAGACGGCATACATCAGGGTCATGCAAGCTATGCTCTTACCAAAGAAGAGAAGGAAATCTTCTTTGAATGCCTGCTCAGTATTAAGGTACCGTCTGGCTTCTCGTCGAATATAAAGGGAATAATAAACATGGCAGAGAAAAATTTCCAGAACCTAAAGTCTCATGACTGCCACGTGATTATGACGCAACTGCTTCCGGTTGCATTGAGGGGGCTTCTACTGGAAAACGTTCGATTAGCCATTGTGAAGCTATGTGCATTCCTCAATGCAATTTCTCAGAAGGTAATCGATCCAGAAATCATACCAAGGTTAGAGAATGATTTGGTGCAATGTATTGTCAGTTTCGAGTTGGTGTTCCCACCATCCCTCTTCAACATCATGACGCACGTCCTAGTTCACCTATGCGAAGAGATTAATGTTTTGGGTCCTGTATTTCTACACAATATGTTCCCCTTTGAGAGGTTCATGGGAGTCTTAAAGAAATATGTTCATAACCGTGCTAGGCCAGAAGGAAGCATCTCCAAGGGCCATGAAAATGAGGAGGTCATTGAGTTTTGTATTGACTTTATTCCTGACCTTAAGCCGATTGCTGTTCCTGAATCACGGCATAAGGGCAAACTGGATGGAAAAGGCACGCTAGGAGGGGAACAAATAATATGTATGGACGGACATTCTCTCACTGAAGCACACTACACAGTTCTACAGAATTCCGCCTTGGTGGCTCCGTATATGGATGAACACAAGAATTTGCTACGCTCCAAACACCCGGAGCGGTCTGATCACTGGATTACACGTGAACAAACCAGGAGTTTCGCCAGCTGGTTGCAGACACGTACCATGCATGACACCTCTATTGAAGATGACCTGTACTTGTTGTCCCAGTTACCATCTTCGAATATAATGACTTTCAAAGGGTACGAGATAAATGGTAATACATTTTACATGATCGCCCAAGATAAGAAGAGCACCAACCAAAACAGTGGTGTCCGCTTTGATGCAGAAACCAAGACGGGAAAGGAAACATATTATGGTTATATACAAGACATATGGGAACTTGACTATTGACGTGGTTTCAAGGTCCCTTTGTTTCGGTGCAAATGGGTCAATATGACACGAGGCGGGATAACGGAAGACCCGCAGTACGGAATGACAACAGTGGATCTCAACAATCTTGCGTATGCAGACAAACCATTCGTCCTAGCCAATGATGTGGCACATGTTTTCTGTATTAAGGACATGTCTACCAAGCCGAGAAAAAGAAAAGATAAGGAAGCGAATGCCTCGTACGATGAGCCAAAGCGGCACATAGTTCTTTCTGGGAAGAGAAACATCGTGGGAGTGGATGACAAGACAGACATGTCAGGAGATTATGAAAAGTTTTATGAAATTGCTCCATTCATAGTGAATATTGACCCGAGCAACCAGTTAAATGATGAAGATTTTCCATGGCTACGGCGCAAAGGGACACACGCGAAGAAAAAGTTTCACACCCAAAGATCTGGTATGTGATCGGCTTCACTATCATCACTTTCTTCTGTGTTTCACACCCAGGAGGGAATCTCTGTAATAGTTAGGGTAGCTAGTTATGTGTTTTGGCATTTGAAACGCGAAAAAGTAGAGAGGGTTATCGCAGAAAAGGTTGAAAGTTGGCATGGTATCATAATTTCACCCACATATCATGTGCAAAAAAGTAGAGAGGGTTACCGCAAAAACTGGATGCACTTCATGTACAAAATGGACAATCTCTTTCGTAGTATCAGGGTTTTGGACGAAAACTCATCCGTTACAAAGGCATTTCATTTTTTAAATAACCTAAGCATTACCAAATTGAAATATAATGATAAAACACACTAATATTAAACATAAGAAAAAAGAATCACTGAAAAATCTATTTTCAAAGTTAAGTTATTCACAAACCAGTGATTTACACAAATTTAAAATAATTAGAAATTTAAACTATTCAAATTTGTAAACTACCGGTACTAACAGAAAGTTTGTAATTTTTTGTACCTAAAGAAAAAATATTCACAAAGAAACTCTAAATACAGCAAAAAAAACTCAAAAATAAATAAAGCAAAAAAATAAGAAAAAAAGCCCACCTACTGCGCCACAGCGGCCTGCATACGACTAGAAACCCAACCTGATGTTGGGCCAGGATGCAGGCCCGCAAAGGCCCAGTAGGCCCACAGGGCAGCACCGAACATTTAGGCCCAGTAGGCTTGCTTTGGAGAGGAGCTCGAGGGAGCTACCGCACTGGGGCTTATAAACCAGTGCGGACGCCCCTCGGCTAGCAAGGTGGGACTAAACATGACGCACCGCACCTGCGCGAGTGCACCCCCTTTAGTACCGGGTGGTGGCTCAAACCGGTACTAAAGGGGGGTCTTTAGTACCGGTTGGAGCCACCACCCGGTAGTAAAGGGGTGCCGTTCACGTCACTTGGCCTGGCCAAAACAGACCTTTAGTACCGGTTGGTGGCTCCAACAGGTACTAAAGGTTGTTCTAGATAAGAAAACACTTCAAAAAAATTGTCAGTTTCTCATCTCTTCCTCTGCTTCTTTCTCCTCTGCCCCATCGCCGCCGCCCCTCGTCGCCGCCCCCATCGCCGTCCGTCGCCGTCGCCGACCCCGTCACCGTCGTCCCCGTCGCTGCGCCCCGCCCCGTCCTCCCGTTGTCCCCGCCCGGCCCGTCCCCGTCCCCGTCGTCGCCGCCCCGTCCCCGTCGCCGTCTCCGTCTCCGTCTCCGTCCCCGTCCTCGTCGCCGCTCCCCCGTCGTCGCGCCTCGCCGGTGAGCTCCTGCCCCGGCCGCCATGTACCACACACACACATTGTTATAGAAATGTTAGCAATCTTTCTGTTTTTTAGTTATAGAATTATTAGAAATGTTAGTTGTATAGAAATGTTTTTTAGTTATAGAAATATTAGAAATGTTAGTTATATAGAAATGTTAGTTATATAGAAATGTTAGTTATATAGAAATATTAGAAATGTTAGTTATATAGAAATATTAGAAATGTTAGTTATATAGAAATGTTAGTTATATAGAAATGTTAGTTATATAGAAATGTTTTTTAGTTATGGAAATATTAGAAATGTTAGTGTTAGTTATAGAAATATTAGAAATGTTAGTTTTAGTTATAAAATTTAGAATTTGCATATATGAAATCACAATCCATCATTTAAAAAATGTTACTTTACTTTTGCGGCATATAGTATTTGTTGTCGACGATGCCCGGCCCGCATCCTCGCCGTCGACCCGTTCGCGACGACGTCCTGCTTCAGAGGACTCATGTCCGGGACTGGGCTCCGCCGGGCTGGCACTGGGAGGTGCTACCTTCAGGGGCGCGACGCTTGGTGAGGAACCCGGCCCCGGGTCCCGTCGTCGACCCTCATCTCCTTTGGTGGCGTTCGCGTGGGCCACTTTCGGTGCGGAGGGAGCCGGCCCCGCCGGAGGTGGTACATCGCCGTGTCAAGGAGGAGGACGAGCACGTCCATCGTTACATGGCTGCTATGGACGTCAGGTTCTCCAATACCTGGCAGGTTCTTTGGGGAGATCACCCGAGCTATGATCTAGTGATGGTTCCTTCACTTTGGTTGTCCACCGCCTAGATTACTCTCTAGTATTCGATCTTTATTAGCTAGCTAGCTAGTGATGTATTCGATATATGATAGTCAAGATGATTTATTCGAGATTATATATATTATTCGAGACGATATATTCGAGATTATATCTATTATTCGAGACGACGTATTCGAGATTATATTCGATGATGCTTATTATGTACTATGATTGATTCAGTTTTTCCTTATTAATTGATTGCATCCATGCATTATAATTTGAATATATTTCTTTTGGATTAGTTAAATAAAACCTATGGCGGACAATACCGGCAGAGAGGGAGAAGAGGCCCTGTTCAATATCATACGCAATCCTCGCGGTCCAGATGATGATCAGAATGAAAAAGATTATGATGGCTCCGAATATCTAAACAACACCGAGGAGGGTGATATGATATTCGATCAAGACGACCGAATTGATGAAGTCATGAACTATGAACATGATGAAGAAAATGTTGATCTTGAAACAACAAAGACTGGCGAGGTATATATATTTATATAAGCATGCATCTGGTGATCATCACATGTTTTAAATGACTTGAAGATATATTAATGAATCGATCTTTCTTCTTTCAGCCATCCGGATCGAGCAAATCTTCAGGCAACAGGAAACGAGGCCCGAACAAAAAGTTGAAGGAGGGCGTAAAGTACAATATCGAGGCCATCAAACCTAATGGCGAACCATTAGCGCCTAAGAAGATTGCGGACAAGTTCATTCGTAAGTGCGGAGTTCCTGTGAAGGACCAACTCCCAATCTCCCTTCAAGAATGGAGAGAGCCAGCAAAGCCACATCCAGGAGTTACTATTGTGGACCACAGACAAAAACTTCTGCTTTGGGAAACGCTCATGGAACATTTCACCCTACCAGATCATTTCACAGATGCAGATGTGGAGAAAGTCAAGGACGCTGCTCTTAGGAAGATGGCGGTTGCATTCAACAACCACAAGAATCGTGTATGGGACAAGTACCTCAAGGGAGGAAAGAAGACTCCAGTATTCAAGGGAACACTAGAGAAGCAAAGTGCTCATTGGGACGATTTCATGAAATTCAAGGAATCGGAATTATCTAAGGAACGGTCGAGAATAAACAAGGCCAATGCCGCAAAAAAGGATAAGTTCAATAAGCTGGGGCCAGGTGGCTACGCGGTGGCAATGCCTAAGTGGGATAAGTCTGAGAAAGAGATGGAGGATGCAGGTGTCACTCCAAAAACATTGAGCTGGCCCCCCAGGTGCAGGACTTGGTTCTATGCGCATGGGGGGGAGTTGGACCCAAAGACAGGCAAAGTTTCGAAGAAGGCATGTCTGGACGGAGCCGAAGATAAGCTACTTGTTGCAATAGAAGAGGCTCGATCGGGGGTGTTCCAGCCCAACAGAGAGAATGACGAGCTTACGCGTGCCCTGGGAAATCCTGAACACCCGGGAAGAACACGAGGCAAGGGCGCTATTCCATGGTATGAGGGGTTTTGGGACTGGAACGCCGACTACAGAACCCGTGCGAGAAAGAAGATTGCAGAGGAGAAGAAGAGGAAGATGGAGGAGGAGCAGAGGAAGCTGGACTATGAACGCCTTCAAGGCCTAGAATCAGCGCACGCGGACTTGGCAGTCAAATTCCAGCGGCAGCAGGAGCAGATCGACTCACTTAGCCAGCAAAGGGGGTCTCAGTAGCTGCAGCAGCTAGCGGATGATCCAGCATTGGATAGAACCGTCCCATCCATGCCGAGAAGCAGCGTGGGTTTCGCCCCGGGCGACGCATTGCTGGATAGCTACCTAGTGGATGACATCATGAAGAACACTAACTGCGAGCTACACTTCAAAATGAAGAACATATCCATGAAGGTGGCGGACGCCCTTGCTTTTACAAATCCCCCCGAGGCAACCTTCCATTGCAACCCGATTCCAATGGGCTATGCTCGTGTCTTGGTTGATGAGGTGGTGGACCAATATTCGGGGCTAGAGCTTGACATTCCTGGAGGTGACGAGGAGCACACACTGGGAGAGGCCAACCATCGTATCATCCTATGGAGAAAGGATTGCATCATCTTTCGAAGGCCACCGACACCGCGTCATCCGACTCCTCGTCGAAGTCCGCCACCGAGTCAGCAGACTCTCACTCCTCCAAGTCCACCAATGCGTCAGGCCACTCCTCCTCCAAGTCCGGCATAGCTTCAGGCCACTCCTCCTCCTCCAAGTCCGGCAAAGCGTCACGCCACTCCTCCTCCAAGTCCGGCACAGCTTCAGGCCACTCCTCCTCCTCCAACTCCGCCACGTCAGCCGTCTTCGCTGCCTCAGCAATCACGGAAGAGAGCCGCCTCAGCTATGGTGCGTAGCGGTACAAGTCGAGGTAGTACTGGAGGTACAGGCGGAGGCAAGCGATTTCAATATGGTCCAAGCAGCCTTGCGCCTCTTCCGCAGAGGCCTTACGACAAGTCCGAGGAGGAAAACGCAGCCATATCGAAGGCCAAGGTGGAAGCCCATTTTGCACCGAAACCGCCACCGTCGCCAAGGGAGAAAGTGCCTGAGGAAAAGATTGACCACTTCATTCGTATGGCTAGAGCACCAGCTCCCAAGCCTGTTGACACAGACTATGAGCGCCACCTCAGGAAGTTAAATCGAGCACGTCTACAGAAAGAGGCGAGCTCGAGCTCGAGCAAATCAGCTGGCAAAAGGAGTTGTAAAACTGTTCCCCAGCTGGGAGAACAGGCGGCACAATCAATCCCCCCGCTTGTTGTGCCAACAACACATGAGAGTAGGCGCGCCCAATATTATTGTGGGCAAACCGTTTACGTTCCCGAGCTGGGCGATGTGGTAATAACCGAGGAGCATATTGAGCAGGCTAAAAGCCTCATGATCACTGTTGGACAACTCCTCGATATCGAGCCCATGTCTCCGACTAGAGAGGAGGAAATAAAACGGAAATATGTCTGAGGCCAACCTTTGGTCGAGCCAGACGAGGACAAGAAGCTCCCAACGAGAACGTATGAATTGCATCAATGGTACATGGACATTACCAAGATTTCCAATCGAGAGTCCCTCATGGTGAATGTCAAGAAGGATCATTACTACCATGAGAAAGCTGTGTCCGTTGAGTATTCAGAACTATTTCAGTTATACAATCAAGACGCACTCGACAAATCTATCGTCAGTTGCTATTGTCTTTAAGTGATTTCTTTCTGTAATTTAAGTCTCAAGCTAGCTGTAGTGATCATTTTGATCAATCATTACCTGTAATTATCCTCACTATATTCTTTTCTGTGGTATTATGCAGGATGAAGATTTATGAAATGAAAAAAGGTGGACGCTATGGCATTGGGTTCGTTGACCCAAATACCAATAATGAATACACATGGAAATTAGATCCATATTATGAAAAAAAGTATAGATGAAAGCATGCTAGAGTTCTTCAAGCGCCTCAAATACAATGAAGATATACTACTTCCTTACAACTTCGAGTTAGTCACACTGTCTTGTACTACAAATTCTGTTTTTGCCTACTAGCTAGCTACATGTTTTTGCTTACATATGCCTGCTTAATTAAGACATGCAAACGTGTGTGCATGCAGATTTCACTAGATCTTGTTAATCATTAAAGTTGATGAAGTAACAGTTGAAGTACTAGACTCACAATTAAGAAACCAACTGACTACACCATCGTGAAGGGGATAGTCAACAGGTAATTTCAATCATTATTAACTATATCTCGGCCTATTTAATTAGTTCGCCATTTCCTGATAACAACTATTTAATAACCCATTTATTCATTTTCTTTGTCGGCAGGCAGGGATTGGGCAAAGTTCATCAGCGTCACTCCATGCCAATGGAAATGAAATCTGAAATGGTATCGATCCATGGTAAGTAATTAAGTAGTACTAGCTAGCTGTCATCTCTTTTATTATCATGCTTGATTAATTATTCTGATCAAATTTCATTCTCATAAAGGCCCTGAAGCAGGCGCCGGGGAATAATCTGTGTGCATACTACGTTTGCGAGAACATTCGCATGATGGCGTCCGAAAGGAGCAGATCTCAAAGACAGGAGTGGGTACGTTTGTCAGAACACTATTCACAATTTTTACACCATTATCGATATCTAGTCACACAACTACTACGCATACATATTGATCTCCTTCTTAACAGTTCAAAGAGGTGCGGGAGAAGCTCCTACCAGATGACCGCATAGAAGCAATTCAAGAGGAAATAGCAGGATTTTTTCTTGGTCAGGTCATAGATCCCAAAGGAGAATACTTTTACCCGCTACCACCCCATGAACCACTTCCAATTGTTATCGTGCTCCGAAGGCACCAATTAGGCTAATGCCACTGGCTCCGAAGGCACCAATTAGGAGAAATTGTATATAGCTAGCTAATTGTGTGTGTGTGTGTGTGTCTATATATATGATCGGTTCTACTAGAAATTCTATTTATATATATGCATAACGTGTACAATATGTAGTATCGTAAAATACCAGCAAACGAAAAATAATTAAATGGAAAACACAAAATTAAATGAAAAAGAAATCATAAACCCAAAACCACCCAACCTTTTAATACCGGTTGGTGTCACCAACCGGTACTAAAGGGCTCCCTGCCCCCGGAGCTGGCTCGTGCCACGTGGTTGCCCTTTAGCACCGGTTCGTGCTGAACCGGTACTAAAGGGGGGACCTTTAGTGCCCACACTTTAGTGCCGGTTACTGAACCGGCTCTAAAGGGCCTTACGAACCGGTGCTATTGCCCGATTCTGCATTAGTGATACCACACACATGAACAGTCGGCTGGAGAAGTCGAATATAGAGATGATGGTCGACTGGTTGGCGACTGGAAACACAGGTATTACTTTTGCAAATCCGAGTTTTCTTTCTATAGTTGCATCCATTGTACTCATACATTCAGTTATCATCCCTAAAATGTGGACGCCTTGATAGTTAGCTTTGCAATGGGTTGTTTAATTTGCATGACATTCATAGACACTAGGAATTTCTGTTTCGCCCTGCAATATTAAATCCAGTGAAAGCCAAATAGATATTGAATGATGCTATTACGTGACGATAAATAACTGAATTCTGTCATCAACGTACAAGAAAAATATAAGAGTATTTAGATCATTACTTTAGTGATATAAACAATCTTATATTTCTTTGTGAAGGGAGTACCTAGCAAAATTGGCACACTGGAAAAATGGATACTGAACACTGGCAATCAGAGTGTCACAGAGATGTTCGCACCTACCGTTGGCATGCCCTTTGATTCCTCCTCGGAAGCTTACGAGCTACGACCTATATAATCTTTTTTCTTGGGATTACGGATTTAGCATTCGACATGGCAGAATCAGATTATCAACAAAAAGCACCGATCCGGGATACCAACTAATGCAGGAATTCGTGTGTCCGTGCCATGTTCATATTTGCAAATATTTTCTTGTTTCTCTTTTTTTAGTAGTCATCAAAGACATGGGTTGAAATTTGGAGAGGATAATCTCTATTTGGCTCAAAAAATAATTGCAAATATTTTTTGTTAGTCTTATGATGTCCTAGTATATCCTAAAAAAACATAGCTGGTCTGAATTTAATAGATTATTCAGTGGTTTGCAGGGTAGATGTGAGAATGATAATGCAACTTTTTGCAGAACACAATGCAAGGTGAGGCTCCATCTCCTAAGAGTAGCTTACCATGTATGGTGTGTGAGCATATTTGACAACATGCATAACCAACCGATGTAGCAAGGACGTGAAGAAAAGTGGCAATGGAAGTCCTACTGCGTGATTGATCCTGTTCTCAGAGGTTTTATAACAAGCCTCCGTGAAAACATACAAGTCTTGGCAAGGTGTACAACATGCATAACCACATACTGCACGAATCTCTACAATATGCCGTTTGGAATATTTGTAGGTGTCAACAATCATTTTTTGTCAACCATTTTTTGAGGTGTACTTATGCGAGAGGAGAGAGTAGCTGGGTTTGAGTCATTCCTGGAAATTATGGATGGGAATCATCCTTCTACTATGCTTACAGGTTATACCAATGAACGTACGGAAAGTGCAACTATAGTTAAATCTTCAAACCAATTGCAACCTACGTTATGTATCATGTTTTCCTATAACTTGTAGATAAATGAGGCGCCACTGGGAGCTCGAGAATCAGCTTGCTAAGTGCCAGAAACCATAGGATCCCACCTCATCTCATATCCTCAGCTATGCCCCGCTTCTGCTTGTCAAACTTTGCGATGACACTATGCACGATCCTGACAGAGAGCCGCAATGTGGTTCCCCCATATCCAAATATACTGACACAAATATACTAGACAAATCTCCTGCACATTGCTGCCAAAATTTAAGGATAAAAATGTAAACTAATTAAGTATTAAATCAAAATTTTATATAACAGTCATGAAGAAGTTCCTCATCAAATAATATATAATAGTATGCACAAACAAAGAACACAAAGATAGAATTTCATAGTTTATAGCATGCGCTATTATCAGCACATAAGTTACACAATACACATGCCGTCAGTCAAACTGTAGTCTTTAGTCATGAATTAGTCACATAGTGTCCGTCTAGTATGCAAGTCAAATTTTGCATTAATATAAACAATAAACACAAAGATGTTACCGTTAAATTTAATGAATGTGAAAGAATATTTCAGAAAGCATACCTTTAAATTGCTTTGGTTCATTTTTCCTATAATATACTAGGATACACAGCCCATGGGCACACGTGACAGAATCTTGCGGCCAAAATAGTGCAAATGACTTAATTTTCTATTTACAATCTATAAAAACTGATTTGGACAAGAAAAAAGTTCCAATCACATGGTTTGATTGTTTTTTAGTCAACAACATGCAGAGATGAATGACGGGGGATAAAACAAACACACTATTAGCATGTTCTATCTCCATATGTTATGGACAGATGAAGAAAAGAGTCAGCAGCACAGGGAATGCCAAAAAGAGACAACCGCATGCAACGACCAAATCTACAACTACTCTTGATGGTAGCATAGCATGGACAACAAGATGGAGAAGTGAGGAATTATGTGACCTGTGGGGAGCAAAAGAGGCATAAACAAGAAGCACGAGAGAATGTGAATGAGAAGACGGTTGGTTGCGCTTTAGGAACAAGACGATCACATTAACAACACGTGAAGTCTAACCAATGGTTGAACAGTGACTTGTGTTGGACCTCTGAGTGGATCGGATGGCGTCAAGGCATATACATGTAGCAAACACAAACTAAAGTAGTTATTGGTTATTTTGTGGCATGTTGCACGCGCATGAAGATTAGTGGGAGCTGCACACGGAGACTTAGTGGGAAAGTATTTTTACATGGTGGACCTACTTAACGATCTGGATAGGTTGCATGTTAAGATAAATAAGATAATGGCGGTGACTCTTAGGCAATATTCAAAATATTGCTCTCGGGATATAGGATTCAGTTAATTGACATCTAGTCGGTCCCTACCGATTGCTGTTTTGTATTCCTTCTAGCACGTCACCTCAACTGACACCATTTGACCATGATCCTGGCCACCTTTTACCTTCAACTAGTCGAATGCCCGTGCGTTGCTACGGAACTTTAAAAAAATGTATAGACACGTTATTGTTCTAATTCGAAAGTATATGTCAAACATGATGGATATTCATCCATATAACGCCAACTATCAATTCTTTCTCCCAGTGCTTTCTGTAATGTGAGGATCACTTCAAAATCGTAAATAACACGAAATAACTTTCAAATTGTGAAGATAAACATGACAGCAATTAGACAAAGTTCAATTCTCTTTTTTGTTGATCATTTTGTATACGAGTATTCAATTATGGTGTAAAAAAAATCTAGCCATTCTGGAGTATGTTTTATCCAGATATCTAGTCTAGCTCCCAAAACAATCTAAACAAGGGTGAAAGCAGACGCTAAAGATTCAGCATCTACACCGATCAAAATGGCCTCTTGACTTCTTGAGCCCCTTGAAGTCCATCGTCTCGATGTACTCTACGCTGCCCCTGAAACCATTGAGCAGCTTGAGCAGCTCGCTGGCCCGATCCTCGGTCACGCCGCCTCAGCACACCTGGAGCAGCTTCCGGTAGGAGCCCACACGCAGTGCCTCGTAGCAGCGCGCGCCAGCGCCGGTGTCCGCGGCACAAAAGAGGTGCCAGAGCACGGAGACGGGCAAACTCCTTGGCCATGTCGGACACGTGGAACACCTTCTTGACCAGCACCGGCATGACCAGCGCGTACGCACACGCGGACCTGAGGCCGGTGTCGGCGCACAGGACGCCATCGAGCACGGCCAGTGCCTTCTCGCTCGTCCCCTTGTCAGTGTCCACGACGAGCTCCACAACGACGTCGGTGAAGCAGGCGGTCGCTGCTGGAGATGGGGTAGTAGGCCGTGATGAGCGCGGCCTTGGTGGCCTGCAGGGACACGGGGTTCCTGACGAGGCTGACGAGCGCACTGCACACGCCGGGCGTCCTCGAGATAACGTTGACGGCGTGCCGGTCGGTGGATGAGGCGAGCTCGCGGTGGACAATGGCGGCGCGCTGGCCCGTGCGGCGACCTCACCGTGCGAGAGCACCGAGATAAGGGTCTTGTGACTTGTGAGACGCCTGGGAGGCAATGCAGCGCCGGGCCTCGTCGTCGAGCGGGAAGAACATGGTAAGGGCCGCCAAGATCGTCCCCAGCGCGCTCAATGCTGCGGCGCTGGTGCTCTCCACGGGCTCTCCGGTGAGGCTATGGAAAGCCGAGGCGAGCTGGCGGGCGGCGCCGGCAGCCACGAGGCACCGGCGGTTGCGGTCGCTCTCCTTCCCAATGGCCCTGGCGGCCCCCTGCCCGCAGGCCGCCGCGTTCCCGCGCACGAAGGCGGCGAGCACCTCGGCGGCGTCGGCCTCGGCGACGGGCACCTGCTCGGCTCGGTTGGCGACGCACCAGTCCTGGATCATGTGGCGCGTGGCGTTGTTGGGGACGAGGTCGGCGAGCCACACGGGGCCGCCGGTGATGGGGCACGTGTCGCGCCCCCGCACTAGCCACCTCTCCCGGCCATTGTTGATGCCCGTAGGTGCCTTGACCGGGTCCTTCATGAGCTCAAGCGAGATCGGGCACCGGACGTGCGCCGGCATCGCCAGCTCCTCATCGTTCCCGGCATCCGCCACCTGCCCTCGTCGTTAGCCATGCGTGGATTGGGAGCGATGGTGCGTAGGTTCGTGGGCGGAGCGGCGGCGATTTTTCACGCGATAGAGACAGGAGCGAGGGGTGACCGAGAGCACGACGTGTGTTAGTGGGCAGTTGTTTCCCTGGTTTGTACGATGGATTATTCCTACGGGGAAGTAGCGACCGCAAGAGGCCTGCGTTTTTCGGATCGTACCGGCGTTTACGAAGTGCGATCACAAAGGGGGAGGGGGTGGTCCAACCATCACGACGACGGCAGATCCCCCTTTAATAGTACAGATGTCACATATACACTCCCTTGGTTCATAGGATAGGAATATTATAGGAATAGGAAAATCATAGGAAGTGAGATGACATGCATCTCAATTTCTATAGAGAAGATGTCATTTGATGCATAGGATAGAAATTTTTTCATTGAGTCTTAACTTTCTCTCACACCACACTTGTCTTTCCCACCAACTAGTACATAAATTTAATTTTCCAAGCTTAAACTTAGAACAAGCCCAATATGTTGAAATAAATTGCCAATAAATAATGTGAAACTTGTCTCTTTCTTTTGATGATATCTCCAAACAAGCCCAATATGAGCTAAATCAATTTTTGGAATTCAATGATTTTTTAAACTAGTGATTTTTTTTGAAATGAGAGAAATTATTTTTCTGAAGTTAAATCATTGTTTCCAAATGAGTGAAATATGTGTTTGAAGTGGTGAAATTAGTTTTCTAAAATGAGTAAATCAGTGTTTTGAAATCAGTGGAATCAAAATTTTGAGATGAGTGATTGTCTTTTGAAATGAAATCTGCTATTTGAAGTGAGTGAAATCAATTTGTTTGGAATGTGTGATTTTTTAATTGACTGAAATCAGGATGTTAAAATGAGTGAAATATGATATTTGAAATGAGTGAAATCAGTATTTCAAATTGGGTAAGTTTATGTTTTTGAGGTGAGTGAAACCTGTTAGTTGAAATGAGTGAAATCAGTTATTTGAAATGACTTCATTGGTCGAAATCAGTGGAATATGATTTTTGAAACGAGTGAAATGTTTTTTCAATAAAGAAAAATAACTTTTTTGAAACAAGTAAACTCGGTATTTCGAAATAAGCGAGATCAACATAAAATAGGTATTTTCAAACAAGTAAAATCGCTACTATGACCGGAATATGGCTTCTGACCGGGATATGCCTACGTGCATGGGATAGAGACTGCTGTGCGGTACTGTACAGGCTAGTGGCACGCCCACCTGGCAGTCAGGGCTATGGCCCCATATGGCAGTCACAACCCCAGCCTACTGGGATGTTAGATATCAATGCGATGTCACGCATGAGAGCATCTAGAGCCGTACTTGACGAATTCAGTCCCTCAAACACTCGTGAACCTGATTGGGCGCGTTCGTAGAAAGTGACCGGCCACGTCTTAAATTAACTACCATGCACCCGAATCTCTCATATTTCAACACTTAGATTCATACAAAGCATGCAAAAAAATAAAATCCTACATACCACCCTAGCTAATCTTCATCGTTGGAGTGCCGCGCGCCGGGTGGACGGGCATGTAGGAGGGCTCCGTCTCCTCCTCCTCCTGCTCGACCTCATCCATGTACGCGAACATCTCCTCCTACTGCTCTGCGGCGTGCTGCGCCTCCATCTCCTATCGGCGACGGCGTCTCGCCTCCGCATCCGACTCCGAGCAGAGGGAATCGAGGATGGCCTGCTGCTCCACCCACAGATCCGCGTCCCCTGTGTCCCTCACATCCTACTCCGGCTCCTCCTTGTCCTGCTCCTGCTCCTCCTCAACCCCCCCCCTTCTCCTCCAACTCCTCCGGATCCACTGCATCCGGACGTAGCTCTACTGCGGTTTGGGTTTCGCACCTTGCCCGGTTCTGCTCAAAGAGCAGCAGCCGGCACTCCAACGTTACAAATGGGTGGCCCCATATCCGGCGCGTGGGGACATGGCTACTAGTGGTGGCGGACAGGGTGTGGAAAGTGGCGTCGGCGATAGACGAGCGAAGGAAAATGTGGAGGGGTAGGGTTTCGGTGCAGACGGTCGGCTAAAATAACAGGCTAGGCACTACACGGCCCACCGGAGAGGTGCCACGCAGCGAAATCGGTCCAACGAAGAAGACAAGCTTCGGACCGCCGGGTTTTCATGTGAGACCCCAACGCCGGTCCGATGTGGCGGGCGCGCCCTGATGCTCCCATATCCGCTCCATATTTTGGCCGGATATGAGGGGTACCGGTTAGTCCGGGCGTTTGAGGCCCGTTTGAGGCGCCGGCTGGGTTGAAATTTTATGACCGGTCAGTGACCGGGAGTCCATCCGGACGTTTGAGACAGGTTTGGAGTGGCAGACTGTAAATGTTGTGAGCCCATGTTTCCTTGTATGTAAAAGGCCACGGGCGAGTTACTTTGCCGTTGGATCTTTCTCGTGGTACAGCATAAAGTTTTGCAACTTTTCACCAAGAATACACGTTCTACCGCTTATGAATCACGGAAGATTCAGATCAAAATATATCACTAGCAGATGCAAATGACTTGCATGTCAGCAGTGCTTAAGAATGAAGGACGTTCGAGGGAAAATGCAACTATGTAGTTTAGACTTTGGAGCTAAATTAATTAGCATCAATATGATACATGTTAAAAGTGTATAATGTATAACGTGTGTACGGTAAATGTATAAACCATACACACGAGTAGATAAGGGTCGGCGTTGTGTTTGTAATCCTGGTTGTTAGGGTCATTGCGGATGATCTCATCTCTTGTATAGATTATGACTTGGAGATCAATCTAGCAACTACCTGACAACTAACTCTGTAATCCTTCTGCATATATAAACACGTAACGTGTCCCTGCAGAGGCATATGCTTCTCGCAACTTTATATGGTATTTGAGCCAAAAGGTCTTGAGTTCAAAACCTTACCAACGCAGTATATTATGCGACCTACATCGATCTCACATCTAAGGACAAAAATAGCCTAAACGTGAGGGGGCGGGGGGTATTGAAATATATTGCCCATCTCTCTTCATCAGTTCAGACTTTTGAATGAGTTGGCTGGAATATGAATTCAATAATACAAACACCGCAACAGGGCTAACTCCATGCATCCATGCTCAGACCAAGACACACACACCACTGCTTTCATTAGGGCATGTACAATGGTTGATAAGATAGTCTTATCTTAAGTTTTGCATGTAATTTAGAGATGATAAAAAAACGTGTCTACAATGGGTCATCTCTTAGCCTTATCTTCAATAACTAGCTATTCCTAAAAATATGGTGAGACATATTATGCTAAGAGATCATCTTTTGTCTTATCTTAAATAAGAGAAGACAAACCTTTCTTTTGATTTCTCTCTCCTCCACCTTATCATTTATCCTACGTGACATTGCTAAGATAGAACTATTGTACATGCCCTCAGATATGCACACGCTGTGGCCAATGACTTTGTGACACGTACGAGCCATACATGCATGCTCACGCAGCTAATCCAAGGACTTCTTATTACACTAACAGATACATGTAATTGAAAGCAGGGACACACATTCAGCTACTACGACGTTCACATACGCGCTCGTGTACCGGCCACCTCAAGGTATCACGCCGCCTCCGCCTCCCCCTCCTCCACCTCCGCTACCAGCGCCGAAGCCACCGCCGAAACCACCGAACGGCCCGGCGCCAGCCCCAAACCCGCCGTGCGGGCCAAAGCCGGCGATGCCCCCGCCGAGCGGGCCACCGTTGATGGCACCACCGAAGAGCCCGCCGTCACCACCAGTGCTCCCAGCAAAGGCAGTCTTGGCTTCATCGAAACCATCACCGTCTTGATTGTTACGACCGGCCGCATTAACGACAATATCGCAGTCGTCGCCGGCAGGCATACCCCTGCCCGCCGCCACCACGGCGAGGCACAGTACGAGGGAGGCGATGCACCACCACTTGCTCATGGCTGGTTGGTCTCAGAGAGGTGTGTGAGCCGAGTAACGCGGTGGCAGGGGGGTTTAAAGGGAGGAGGAGGACGAGATGGACAGGTGCGAGCGCGTGACAGTAATTAAATGGAAGGTGGCAGCCGGCAAGCGGGTGGTTGTTGCCATGCATGGCGCAATAACTCGGAGATGAAGAAGTCGGTCCATGAGAAGTTATTGCGATCTAACGCTGGTGATCTGGTACTGTAGCGCGCACTACTCGGAAATAAAGTACTGACACGATTTTTACTGAGTGTTAGCTTTCACAGCCAAAAGAGATTGTCACCAGAGATGACTCCGTGCTGGCTCCAGATCAGTTCGGTTGCATGCTTGTCATTTCTGACGTTTCTAATATGATTTCTTTTCATGAACTCCTGCTATATACACTGTCAATCAATGAACTTCTTGACTTGGCACTCTCCATCTGCCCCTCGAATCTATAATACCTAAATAGTTGATCCCTACTAAGCTAATTCTCTTCACATGCAGACCATCCACATTAGCAACCTAGCCCGGACGCGCCCGCGGGCACTGACCGGGCACCCCTCAAATGTTGCGCCGCACATCCACATACCACAAATTCAGATTCTCAAGTCTATGCAAGCCATGCACGTTGACCATGCGGTACAAACTGTCTGAATGCCAAAGTTCGAAACAAAGTAAAGCAAATCATAGTTCGACAAATCGGACATGGTAAAATGAAATCAATGTCTGAGCATGACGGATGGCCTTGGATCACTGGCTGGGCGCCTGCTCCGAGCGGAACGCATCCTGCTTGTCCTGCTCTGCGTGCATCCGGGCAACCTCCTCCGCCTGCATCCGGGCTACCTGCTCCGCCTGCAACTGGGTCGCAGCCGCCCTCGCCGCCTCATACTTCCTGTGGTCGTTGATCTTCATCTTTTTGTCCGCAAGCCACTTCTGAACATGCTCATCATCGAGGGTCTCATTCGCCGACATGATCCTCGCATCTTCCACGTCCCGTGCGAGTTGCAACCTCTCCTTCTCAACCTCTATGTCGCCAAATGTCTTGGCCTTCTCGAGCTCCCATTTGATCGCCGCTTATTGCTTCTCCAACTCGATCCTCTACCTCTCAATTTCCAGATTCTTCTCCGCCCTCTTCTGGTCTGACCATCCTTTCCTTTCTCGCATCCAACATGATCGCCGACGGACAAGGCGGACCGCGTCTCCATCGCGGCAGTGTGGGTCATGCTGGACGACATCTCCGGCGGTGGATCGGGACCGGTTGTGAGGATTGGGAGTAAGGGTGGAGGATGGCGAGGGTCCAAACTAGCCTTTGTGCGAAACCTAGAATTCGATCTCCAGACATTCTCTAGGGGTCGGTACCGCACTAGCCAGCTGAACTGTATACACGGACATGAAAATGAGTAGCACCAAGTCTAAAGAACAAACTGCAGCAGGTAAATAAGCATTACTCAATGTTTTGAAAAACACAAAAAAATATTAAATTCCAATTTCTTTTCGAAATGCGTACCATATTTTGAAAACACGAACAATCTTTGAAAATTTGGAACACCTTTTTGGAATTATGTAGATATATTGAAAAATGAGAACAAAAGAATTTATATTCCAAACAATTAAAACACATTTTTTCTAAACTCCGAACTTCCTTGAAAAATGAACAAATTAAAAAATTCCGAACAATTTTTGGAAACACAGTTTTTTTGAAACTCTCAACTTTTTTAGAAAACATGAATAAAATTGAAATTCCGAACTTTCTTGAAAACACGAACAAATGTTGAAATTGCAAACTATTTTTGTAAACATGAGCAAAATTTTGGAACTCCAAACATTTTTTGAAAACATGGACAAAATTTGAAATTCAGATTTTTTTGGAAATTTTGATTTTTTTGAATGTGGTATTTTGTGGATTTCATATATTTTGAAAAGGATCATTTTTTGAAATTATGAACAAAATTTGGAACTATGATTTTTAAAAAAATATATGTTTTTTCGTTTGAAAACAGAACATTTTAGATATTTTGACTAATATTTGAATTGTTTGACAAAACTTGAAAATAAAATCACACATTAAAATGAAAAAAGGAAAAATAATAAACAAAAAAGAAAAAGAACAGAAAAGAAAAAAAAGGAAGAGAAAAGACACAGAAAAACGTGAAAAACTAGTAGAAGAAAATAAACAGAAAAACCCTGTTCTGGTAACTATCTAGAAGGTTCCCAAAACCAGCCCAGATTCCCCACTCCTGTTGTTGGCCTGTGCTTTGCCTCGACATTACCTCCGTCCTGGTTTATTGGTCCCTTTGTAATGGTGCTAAATTTTGACTAAAGATGTAATTGACAAAATGATAGTAGTGCATGTTAAAAAATTATACCGTTCGATTCGTATTTGAACATAGTTTTCAGTGATGTAATTTTTTGTTGATATGCATGATCATTTTGCTAATTATATCGCTAGATTCGTATTTAGCCAAAATTTGACATGCATGAACAGTAACCAGGACGGAGGTAGTACTTTTAGTTTAAGGTAGGAGGAGGACCCTCCATAGGATGACCATGGGCGTCTTTCTCCCTCATGGGCCGACCGTCACAAATTCTCGGTGGCACTACCGTGATCCACACCTCTGCTGTTGCATGTTGAGCCCTCCTTCCTTGTCTTCTCACCTCGCAATAACTCTATCGATTTATTTTCCAACGTTTCTGCCGCCCTATCGTCTCTCCAATTAACTTCCCCTATTGATTTTCCATTACTCTCGACAGATGATCTTCATCTTCGCTAAGATAAGGGGGCTGGCTCATGTGTGAGGTCATCGGCGTCATCGAGGGAAAGGTGCTCCCGGACGACACCATGGTGCACGCCTGCGGGAAGAGCGGCTACTACACATGCTCGGGCGACAACTCCAAGAGCAACGGCGACAGCGGCATGACCGCCGACGCGTACTACCTCATTTGCGACATCCCCGGCCACTGCGCCAATGCCACGAAGCTCGCCGTCACTATCACGATCGGGGCTCGACGGCGGGAGGCACCGTCCCTGCCGGCGCCGCCGGGGATCCCGCGGGCCGGCGATGGCCGCCGCCGCGGGGGTTCTGACCGTGCTCACACTGTTTTGATGAAGCCCGTCGACGACGCTAGCTTCTGGCCAGATCGATGGATTGGCGGCGACGGTGCTCCAGAACACGTCGCTATTCAAGCAGGGCCGCGATCTACGTGGGCTAACACGGTGTACCTGCAGATGAAGCTGTGCAGCTTCTAGCTCGTGAAGGGCCAGTGGGCCATGCCGTCAAGTACCGCATGATGACCATCTAATCCGTCGCGCACAACCTCAAGCTCAAGTTGCAGATTGGCTATTGACTATTCGTCTATTCCTATTTTCTCTAGCATATTCTGTCAATCGTGTTACTTAAGTAACTCCAGTCCCACAGTTTTGTTATCAGGATTGCACTGATTTTCCTGAAGACATGTGAAGAAATTAGCTTGCAGCAATCTCCTTTGTTGGTATGGCTTCCATAATCTTCTTCTTCGTTCATCACATCCTCTATTTGTGATTACTGATGTATTCTGGATGTATCTCTAGATAATCAAAATATCATGTATTTGCAGGTTACTTTTTTTGTTAAAGTTCTTCTCAATGATGGGCAATTCTAACCTGTTGGACATGGAATACATTTTCATTTTTCAAGCGAGTTGTGCATGAAATTGTTTTACTTTAGCTGAGAGACATCATGCCAAATTATTTATATTTCCTTTGTCTAATATATATCCAATTTTTTTCAGCTACAATTTCTGCAGCAACGCGCGGGGTATCAAGTTAACAATAAGGTAGGCCCGACCTCTCTTCTCTAGACCAGTCTGTGTAAACAGATGTTATAGTTTGTACTCTAGTATCAAAATCGCTCTAATAGACGAAAGAAGTATTTCACGAGTATAGATCGTCTTGTGGTACCTGGCATCATCTTGAACTTCTATAATATATTATGCCTCGCAAACTATCATGTTTTTTTTCCGTGAAGAAAACATAGAATTAATTATGTGGTTTACTGTAATAAAGTCAGTGTGAGCTACGTGAGTATCCTTAGGGAACCTCTAACGACAGCCTGCAAATTTTCTCCCACATCCATCCGCAAACATGGATGCAGGAGGACGCCATCTAACCCTAGCCTCATACATCTGGCTAACAATTTGCACCATTCTCACAAAAATTCGATCAAACCTGATGGAATTCATTCAAATTCGGATATAATTTACTTAAAAAGGTTGATATTTCAACCGTTTCACTAAAAAACTAGAAAAAAGCTAAACCCAATACCGCACGACCACCTTGTACGCGTGGCCACCCTACCCTGCTGCACCGCTGTCTCCATCTATATCATCGTCGTCATGGTCCCCTCAACGGCGGAGTAGCCGCTCCGCCTCCTGCTGCGCCGTACGGAGTGCCGCCGCGGCCACTGCCGACGTGGCCTTCGAAGCCCTAGCGACGGCCTTGTCGCAACCAGCGCTGGTGGAGCACTTGCTAAGCGACCACTCGTCACCGTTCTTGGTGAGCTCACTGTCAAGGCGGCGGCGACGCCTGGCAGCCATCTCCGTTGTGGTCACGAAGCAGTCGAGCGCCCACGTGGCAGTGAGGTCTGGGTCGTTGCTGACCCAGTCCGGCGCCATGTCGCTCTTGGCGAATGTGAAGCGGTGACTGGCATTGTGTTGATCATACCTCACCTGCTGCCGAGCCGTGCGCTCCGCCTCAGACACGATGCCCCTCAAGCCCGAGGGACCGTTGTAACCGCCTCCTCCGAGGGAGTGGAGGAGGCGGCCCCGGGCCCTCTTGATCGTGGGCGGCAGCTCCTCCTTGACGACGAGGCAGCAGTGGCGTGGCAGTGATAACGGCGCCTCGATGCAGCCGTACCGGCTACGTGTCGGGGACGCAGGCTCCTCCTTTATCCCGGCGCCCGATCTTGACGCTGCTGTGGTGCGGGGGTGAGGCCGGCTCCTCCTTCTCGCAACATCCGATCTAGATGCCGCGGTTCTTCTTGTGCGAGGCCGGCTCCTCCTTCACCCGCAGGAGCGCGGACGATGGGTCAGGCTTCAGGCGGTGGCGCGGGGGGAGGGGGGGGAGGGAGGGGGACGGCGACTCCTCCTTCAATGGCGGCGATGGCCCCATGTAACCGAGCGACCGCTCATTATTATCTCGATCTGGCAGACGAAATCTCGTCCGTCAGAGCGGCCTCCCTGAGGAGCCGGGGCGGCTGCTGCGGTGGTGCCTGGTCATCCTTGTCCTTGAAGGAGATGATGATCTCCTCCTTGGCGGAGGAGCCGGCCGCTATGGACGCTGACGGGCCAGGAGAGCGAGGGCAGCGGCGCCAAGAACCGTCGAAGGACGAGCTGAAGCCTACTCAGCATGCCGGCACGGAGGACCACCACTTCGGCGTTGCCTGAGCTTGGGTCGAAGAGGGGGAAGGAGGGCCTCAGGAACGAAGACGAGGAAGGGGAGGGGGAGTGCAGCTCTATGTGTCGCTGGCGCACGGTTTAAATAGCGGCGGCGAGGCCCAGGAGAAGGAGCGGTCCGCTTCAATGCGGCGCAGTGTCCGGAGTTGTTCGTCGGGAACCTGCGTCTGCCTTGAAGCAACGACTGCCGAGAGGTCGCGTTGGTCAGCGCCGCCCTTCCTCCCTCTGGTCGCATCGCGTCATCAATGCCGGCCGCTGCGTGCTTTAGGCTGGCATGCGTGCATCAGAAGAAAAGTGCGGGAGGGGCGAGTGGGGGTTTTGAGTACGCCAAGGTGGTTAGAAATGGGCTTGGGAGTGGTCCAGACTCCCACAAAGCCCCCCACGTTTGTCTCCGATTTGCAGGAGAAATCGCATCCGGACCACCCTGCGGACTGATACATGACCGCGTCGGATGACTTCTGCGGTCAAGACAGCACGGTCATGACGGTTGTGGGAGGTTTGCGGGTCCGTTGTGGAGATGCCCCTAGTGTATACGTACCTCGTAGAAGAAAAATTATGTTCACCTCAAAAAAAAGAAAGAAAAAATATGTGACACTGTGCAAGTACTGCTATCTAGCAATATTCCGAGAACAAACAGTATCCATCCTTTACAGTCATGACTGTTCAGACATGCGATCATTGACATATAGTGCAAATTTGATTTCAATCATATCGACCAACAGACATTCGCCGAAGCGGTGGGAGACTGATTCTCAGCCGATTACCCCTTGAAATAGACATGCCACAACGCGGTTGCATTTTGGTGACTTTGAGCACATTTTACACTGGCATAGCTAAGTTTTGGCTTTTGGAGGGAACACCAAGCTCAGATTTGTTTCAAACTTGTACTTGAAAGTTCTTAATGTAGAAATTGTAGATTTGCAGTGAGTAACAACTGATAAGTAATGATGTCGATATGAATAAACCTTTTTTAAAACAGTACAATCAAGGTTGCTCACATACACTCACCCAGAGGCGTAGTCAGCTCGGGAGCACGCCTCAGGCCAATAGCCTAGCTACACTAATAAATAGTGCCAAATAGTGTTTTGATTGATATACTGAACCAACGGATCAGCTGCCACACCCTAGGCCATGGCCCTGGTAGCCTGGGCCTGGCTACACCGCTGCAGTCACCCCTATGACTTGGGCTGGGGAAACCGCGTCTGGATTGCCATCGCCATGGAATCAGTCTTCCATCGCCGAAGCAGTGGGAGTCTGATTCTCAGCCGACTACCCCCGGAACTCGACATGCCACAATGCGGTACTCAGGCGAGTACCCCTTGAACTCCCCATGCCAAAACGCGGTCCTCCGCCTACCATACAAGAAAGAATGGCAATGTTTTCCGCCGTGGCATTTTGGTAACTTTGAGCACCTTTTACATTGGCATAGTTAAGTTTTGGCTTTTGGCGGGAACAACAAGCTCGGATTTGGTTCACACTTGTACTCGAGTGTCATAATATAGAAACGGCAGATTTGCAGTGAGTAACAATTGATAACTAATGATGTCAGTATGGATAAAAGTTTTTTAAAATAGTACAATCAAAATCGCTCACATACACAAGCATTTACTCATCCAAAGATGTAGCCAGATTGGGAGAACACCCCGCGCCAACAGCCTAGCTACTGTAGTAAATAGTGCCATTATGATTGCTACAGTGAACGAACAAATCAGCTGCCACGCTCCAGGCCATGGCCCTGGTAGCCTGGGGACTGGCTACGCCCCTGCACTCACCCCTATGATTTGGAGTACGGAATCCGTGTTTGAATCGCCATCTCCATGGACTGACTACAAAGTACTCCCTTCATCCCGAATTACTTGTTTTAGATTTATCGACATATAGATGTATCTAGTCACAGAAACATGTCGATATACATCTGTATCTAGACAAATCTAAGACATCTAATTTAAGATGAAGGTAATACAAACCAAACTTTTCAGCACAGGTTCGAATTAATCGACGCCGACTTCTTCCATTTGATTCCAAACTTGCTTCTTTCACCAGAGATGGCTTGAGAATACCCTGTAATGTGACCTGGCATGCCGCAACACGGAATCAGGTACATATAAGGACGCATGACCATGTATGTTCCTCTGATATTCTTACACAATATCTGAGCTTGCCCGCACCGCATGTCTCATGATATTTGAATTGGAGTCCGGATTGGTAAGTTTGCTAGAAATCCGTCAATGGATCTATCAAATCATAATAGAACAAACGCATGCAGACAAACTTTTAGCCAGGGGCTCATGTCATGCCTTCTGTTTATGGTAATGCTATCTGGCTGACATACATTGAGAAGGGGATGGCAAACAAATGCTGTTTGCTGGCAATTTTAGTTGTGACACGAGATCAAATGATGCCAGTTTCTGTTTATTTTTGCTTAAAATTTACATCTTCCCAGAAACGGTATGTTCTGAAGAAACTGCCACCCGCGAACAACTAAAACTGTCATCAAAATGTTCACAAATGCCAACCCCTCCCAATAAACATTCGCCAAATAAGAGGGTGCTTTTTTTTTCTTCTCCTTTTTCCCCTTAGCTCGCGTTATAAAATTATGCCTGCCCGTGTATGCATTTTTTTTCAAAAAGAAAGCAAGCCCCGGCTTTTCCATCAATCTACACACACGTCGAGCCAAGACTCACGCCAACTCAATACTGTACTATGTAACCTAAACCTACACGTATCTGACAAGTACGATTGCTAGCCGGGCTATTACCAGTACTATTATATTCATGTGTAGACACGACTTGATCATCCAGGTAAACTAGCATGGAGTCCTATACTATCAGCGGTACAAGACTTTGAACAAGATTACCTAATAGTCTTCTCCTAATTTTAATACTTTGTCTTCCATGCTCCTTTGATCTTGGCATGTTGGCGATTCATCCTTGCCGACTCATCCGCACTATGACAAGTCAAATTATTGGTTAGATTATTTGCAACAGTTTAGCAGGTGCATGGTAGGTTTTGAACATCAGGGCCTGATGTACATAGAGTTTGCAAGCTGGACCATGCATGCAAATGCAGTCAGTTGCTTTCTATATATCTTCGATCACTTTATTGCAAGGCTACCGTAAAGCCAACATTCTCCGGTGACTTTCAAGCAACGTCGTAAACCGTGCCTTTTGCAGTTAGGTCCAACCTACAGCTATGTCAGCTATAGCCAAATGATTTATAATTATGGTTTGAGAGTAACGGAAGCTTAAAAATATATCCTTGCTTTAAACACATTTTGTGCCTCATGCTGGTCCGTGAGATTTATGCCATCCTAAAAACGTGGCCCAGACTTGAATCACACATGTACTTGACAAGTGTGAAAATATGGAAACAGTAGTCTTACAGAGAGAATCATTTCACACTAGTATATATAACCATACTATGGTTTTGGAAGAGATACTTGCATATTCTATATACTGTTAAAAATATGAGTAATTTTATGCTATTTAATCTGTAAATGTGGAAGATATAAAACAGGATAGCCATAATGGACATGAAAATTGGGTCAAACAAGGTACTAATCAAAGTAGACATGCACTCATGTGAGCCCTCCGATCCATATTATTTGTCACTGAAATGTATGTATCTAGACGTATTTCAATGCTAGATACATCCATTAGAGTGACAATTAAAATGGATCGGAGGAATTTGGTAAAATAAATAACACCATATCTAAGTCCATTGCAAATACTAGAAACCCAAAATAATATCTAAAACAATGTTTCACAACGCGTATTGTGGCAGAAGAGTATGCCATTACAACATTGTTGGTCAAAGAAGACATGTGGTCGAGCGAGTAGTCATCATTGTCAAAGGATATGCAATCAGTTACGCAAATGCGCTCCCTAAAAACCTGACCACCCCTCTTTGAATAGGGTCAAAAGAGGCACGGTCGGTAGACCTGCTCTCCCAATTCGTGGTGCATGCGACAAAGAGGGATGAGAATGTCTTAGGCAACATGGAAATCAAGAACCGATGGGCATTCTCATGTGCATTGCATGTGTTTGAAAGAGGCAGAGGAGCAACCTCTGACCTCTTATAGTCTCATCCAGTGAGGAGGCAAACCTGGCACCGTTCGCTTTCATTACCATAAGATTACGCACACACACGAAGCATAAGTGCTAGCCTAGCTCGATTCATTCATGAAACATGATGCACAGTCAATGTGAGATGGGTGACGTAGGAGCGCGCTTGGATGTGTCATCTTCTCACGCTTTTAGTGATGTGTAGAAGAATCATTCTTATGTCCGACTCACCCCCCAATACAGGTGTGGGAATAAAGTTCCACAGCTTGTCATACATGAATGGGCTTGTGGGCCCTTTAGATTTTTCAAGGAATTATTATTATTAATTATGGGCTAGGCCTAAATCATTCTAACAGTGCCCACTAATCCCAGAGGCACACAAAGTTTGAATATGGTTTCAAAGAATTGTTTATATACTGGTATTTCCGTGGAAATAGTTAAGTTCAATTAGCCCCTAAAACTTCATGCCACACTCATTCACAACTAGAGAACAGACTACGCCTTGAATAACAAATCCTGTGCAAACAAGGTTCACACAAAGCCTTGACCGATAGTTGGTTCTTTAAATGTCAGACTTTCGTAGGTGTGTTCTTTCAAGATGCTATTGTTAGATGGCAATAGGCGACATATAACATATTAAGAGAAATATTAACATGCCATACAGGTCAAGAGGGAATCTGCCCTTCGTGGAGTGGTATTCATGAAAACTATTTTCCTCGCAGTTGAAAAATAGTTTGTCTCACCAATTCTACTTCACAGGATCTCCGATCATACAAATTCCATCGCAGTTAACAAATAGTGATCGTGTTAATGGTTATCTCCCAGAGTTGAAACAAAACTGCTTAGTTTTCTCACAACTAACTAGATAAAGCCTATAATTCGAGGGTATCTCAATCGATTCCTTGCTACCTATTTAAGTTTACAATCTGAATGACCAAAGAGTCTCAAAACCATGTAGTGAGATTGCAATGGAGTGATCACACCATCATTACCTTTCAACAGTGTGATGTTCAAGGAAACTCAAACTCAGATGGTTAACTTTCTTGCGGTGGATCCAACCCATCAGGGTTCAAGTCCTAGACTTGGCATTGGTGGTCGCAGTTTCCTTCACTTATTTCTGGCCTTTCGGCGATGTGCGTTCAGTTGGAGGCTACGAAGGCGTTTGTGGTGACTTCGTGAATTTTAAGATGATGCGCTGGCTCGGTTTCTTGGAGGTGTAAGTGTATGTGTGTATGTTAAGTAAAACAGTGTGATGTTTAAGGATGCAAACTTCATATAATGATATATTAAGTTATCATATTAAACAGAGTGGACATAGGACAAGCCCAAGTGGTTAATTCGTAACCACAAGCAAGCCATAACAGAGGCGAGTACCCTAAATAAGGGTAAACAAACAGATTTCTTTCTTCTTCTCTTTTAAGAGTAGCAGAAACAAACAGATGAAGAGTAGAAGTTAAGCTAGACAAAAATTAAGACGAACACAACGATATATAGATGGAGCTGCATAACGTGCATAACTTAGCTCTCTGTACAAATAACAGCGATAGTAACTTGGATATATAACTTGGTTCCCTACACGTAGTGCCAGCAACATAGTACTAATCAACTTATTTCTTCAACCTGTAGTCGACGTAGAGCTTTGGGACGTAGACGTAGCCCCTCGTGAGCAGGTCGATGCGGATCTTGGCGAGCAGGACTCCCATGCCGTGGGGTTCCTTCCTCTTGCGCGCCTGCACCTCCTCTTCCAGCCCCCGCCTCCGTGCCTCGAGCCACCCTTGCGGGAAAACCCCTGTGGGCGTGAGGTCCTCGGCGGTGGGGATCTTCACCAGGTCCTCGGCGTTATTGAAGGCCGCGATGATGCGTTTGTCGTCGAACCGAACCATGCCGTGGGCGACCGGGGTCGCGGTGGAGGGGTTGTACTCCCTGATGATCCTGTCGACCGCGTCGTCCAGCTCACGTGGATCCATCGCCGCCGCCTCAGGGAAGGTCAGCAGATCTGTTTTGAGTATCTCCCGCAGAGGAGCGTCATCCGAGCAGGACGCCTTCTCCACCGGCGCCGGGAGCATGTCCAACGCCTCGCTCTCCCTGCCTCGGGAGCAGCCACATCGACGGAACCCTCCTTGCCGGCATCGGTAGACCCATGATGCTTAGTCTCAGACGATGGCGATGGATCTTGCGTGTTAGGGATTGATGCGGCCGCCGCAGTGGTGCCGGTGTCGTGTCTATCTTCTCTATATAAAGCCAGCCAGAGCCAGAGGAATCCTACCTTTCCCTTTTCCTAGCTAGTCGTCGAGAGAGACCAACTCGTGCTGCTGCCTGCTGGAGGAGTCCGTAAAGAGTACTTCACGTGGCAAACGTAAATAAAGCTGATTCTGCTAGAAATACTTAGATTCTGATGTGGGCTTTAATTCCCTCTTTTCTCACGCTATTAATCTTCAAAAATTATTGGTGCGTATATTGATATCTAGCTAGGTACTGCAACGCGTAGATAAACCAAGTGTTTGTCTCAAAAGATAATCTAAGTGATACATAAGGTGGAAAGCTGGCTTAGCTTGCATGTTCTTGTTTGGCAATCATGGCTACGTGCATGGATTGTCCCAGGGTGCTACTACACTGTGTGTGCATGTTGCCAAGGATCATGAAAATCTCTTGTGTCTTTTGAATCATTTGTATTGTATAGAAGTTCTGCACTTGTAAGAAAATCAATTGTCTAGTCGAGAACTGCAAGGACCTGGTTCACAATACCTGTAGCCAGGTGAAGACCGCAGATGTTACCATGTCGTACGAGGAAAATAATGCTAAGAGACTGGACTTACGGCATCTCCCATTTGCACGTCCATGACTCGTGTCCCTTGCGTCGCCTCCTCCGGGCAAGCGGGGGCGCTAACCCTAGCCCTCCGCTGCCGCCTCCTTCTCCATCTCAGGTCCCCTCGCCGTCCCTAGAGGTGGTGGCGGGGAAAGTCCGTGCTCCATGGGTGAAGGGGGCGGCATGGATCCCACAACCCACGGTCGTGGCGCGGCTTCCTGGAGGGCGGTCCATGGTGGCGCGAGATCTTCCTACAGCGGCTGCTCCTCCCGGCTGCGTGGTGCCACTCCGGTGACAATGTGGGGACGACGGACTAGATAGAGATCTACGACGCAAGGCCCCCATAGTAGCGGCTCCGGACACGGCGGTGGCGGTGACCCCTCCTTTAGGGTCTATGGGCCAGGAGATGGCATACCAGGTACAATAGTAAGATCGCATGTCTGCATTATTAAACCACTCAACTACCTATGCAGAGCTGAGCGCAAGTCTATGCCTCGCACTTAAAGGGAAAATAGAATAATGATTGGGGTTTGAGAAGTCCAAAACAACGAAAATCTTGCACCAATGCGGCTGACCAATAGGCAATGGAGAAGGCCTAATGATCATGTCAATGCAAGGAGTAGTGAGCCATGCAACGGATGCACTAGAGCTATAAGTGTCTGAAAGCTCTCCTAATGCAGTTAAGTGTGTGTGCATCCAACTTGACTGCTCATGAAGACCTCGAGCATTTGAGGAAGCTCATCATCAGAATATACAAGCAAAATTCTATAATGTAAAGATCCCACTACCGTAGTCATGAAGTATATGAAAACTCTCTATATGAAGTAGATGGTGCTACTCTGAAGCACAAGTGTGGTAAAAGAATAGTAGCATGCCCCCTCTCTCTTTTTCTCTCATTTTTCCTTTTTTAGAACAGTCTCATGGACTTCATCCCCACTTTTTCGAGGAATCATAAGTCTCCACCATTCTTTTTTTTCTTTTTTAGAACGGTCTCATGCACGTCATCCCCACCTTTTCGAGGAATCATAGGTCTCCACCATTCTTTTCCTCACTAGGGCAATGCTCAAATAATGATGACCATCACACTTTTATTTACTTACAACTCGATAAACTGAAGAAAGATGACTACATATGAATGCCTCTGGCAGTGTACCAGGATGTGCAATGATCTAGCGTAACATGTATAACAATGATGAACGGTGGCTGCGCCACAAATATCATGTCAGCTCTATGTGATCGTACAAAGCAATAGGACAATGAACGCTCAAGTCATTTGAATAGTAACAGTGAAAGTTGCATGGCAATATACTCGGAATGGCTAAGAAAATGCCATGGTAGGTAGGTATCGTGGCTGTTTTGAGGAGACGGGGTGTTTTATGTGTAGGAGATCAAGAGAAAGCCCTGCCATGGGTTTGGATGTACCTGCGGAGTATGTGCCAAGTCTCATTGTGAGAGTGGGCAATGCACGGTACCATAGAGGCTAGCAAACTAAGATGAAACAAAAGTGCAAAGGCTTTGAACTCGCATTAGTCATAAAGAACTCAAACACTACACAAGAGTATCGCGGTGTCATGTTGCATAAGACTCAAAAGCTAAGTACCCCGAGGGGATAGTTTGGCGGAGATAAACCCCGTTGCGCGTCCCGGATCAACCAAAGATGTTGGGTTCATCAGCAAAAAGCCACTACAATTATTCAATCGCTACTCAAGTCACCACTGGAGTCCCCAACTTGATTTATTAGGTGAAAGAAAGGCAGCAGTTTCAAAGGACTCATTTATTGATTTTTGGATAAAAGAACATGGCAATGTATTTCAGAGGGTCACAAGATTTCATCATGCTAGGTGAAACTAAAACAAAACAAGCATGTCTATACAACGGGATACACAATTGCACAAAAACCCTATGATAATGAACATTGCATAATACCCTATGCATACAAACATAACCTCCCCAAGCTTAGAACTTTGCAATACCAAACTCGAGAAAAATTACGAAATAAAAGAGAAAATGCAGTTTTTAAAGGAGAGTGCGAGAAGTTGTTATCTCCCCAAGATTAAGTTAAAGCAAGGGTTAGACACTTTTACCGTTGAGGTTCAAATAATGTCTCCTTTAATGGACATGAACCTTGCTTCGCTGATTTCCTTGTTGTGGTCTGGTGGCTGCCCTCCGATAGAACCTGCTGGAGCAAACTAAAAGGGAAATGAAATGTTTTTGTGTTTTCGATGTTTTTCATTTTTTTGTAGCATAAAGTATTAGCAACACGAGTGATAAAGAACATTTGCCTCAATAAGGATCGTTTCATCAACCTAAGCACCTCGCTTAAGTCGACAAACTAAGTCTAGGAGTGGCCTCCCCTAGGTTGGAATGAGGTGTATGTGAGAAAAAAATATGAAACATGAGTGTGCTACACCTTAGTGCCTAATTAAAAAGAGGGTTCTCACTTAAGGTGAGAAACTTACTACTAAACAACTTTTATTTGAGCAAGTTAAAATTGAAAAAACATTACTAGGCACTTGTAGTTGAAACTTATCGAAGTTCGAATTGAAAAACATTACCAGGCACTTGTAGTTGAAACTTATCGAATGTAAGCAACCAAGTTGCTTGTGAGGATATTCATACGGTCGGCACCATACCATACATATCACCATATAAGGTTCAAGTCCCTGCGAAAATAACACAAAAAATAAATGCATCGATTCGGTATACGACCAGCCAACTGGAAAAGAAAAAAAAGAAAACATAGGTGCTAAAGATTTGTTGGTCAAGGCGCTTTGAAGGTAATTAAATGAAAGAACAAAGCAAATAATCGGTTTAGAAGATACCCATTGACCTCAGATGTCAAAAATAAATCAAATGTGGGTAGTATTGCCGTTATACGGGCGCACGTACGACCGGGTACAGTTGTATAGTACACCGTCTTTCGCTATGGAAGTCCTTGCCCAACGTCACCCTCTCATACGGGCGCGCATACGAGCGCAAGCGCTCGCACGAAACGCGGTCTTCTTCTCTGCGGGGTTGCTCTTCGTGGCCACCAAGTCATACGACCGCGCATACGAGCGTAAGCACTTGTACGGTAGGCCGCCTTTCGTTCTGGTCCTCTTCTGCTCGAGGCCATGAGTTGATACGGGTGTTAATATGACCAGGAGCGGTCATATGGTATGCCGTCTTTTTCCCTGGAGCAGCAAAACTTCATGAAAGTTTTTGTGCTTCCTCCTCACGTTAGTCACATAGCATTTTTCTTGCATAAAAATTAAGAGGAGGTGCGCAGCAAAATATTGGGCTACTGATATGCTAAATTCACCAGCAAAGATATTCCAAGATCTATTCTGATAGAAACTATGCAAAACAAAATAAAAGTGCCAATGCAAACATGAATGCAACTACACTCAAAGACACAAATCTAAGAAAGACACCTACTTACTTTCGGGTTGCCTCCCAAGTAGCGCCTTCTTTATTGCCATGCAGCTGGGCTTCAGTTCTCCATTCGGTCATCCACCGGGATCCCAAGGGATATCAACCCCGAGTTGGATGCCTACCTACGACCGGGGTTTGGAGCACCTCATAGCAGAGCTCGGTCAGAGGCGCACTCGCTTACGGTGCATCGGCATCATATAAGTAAATTCATTCTCGCTCTTTGGCGAGTACCGATGCAATGAGCTTATTGACCATGTCTCCTCATCTATCTGCAATGAGAGGGTTATAGTTAAATTCTTTCCATGGCTATCATTGTGGGTGAACACTTCATGATTTTCTATTGAAGCCAGTGATTCACCCTTTGAAGACTGCGACTCTAGATCATCATTATGAATGACTTCATTAAATTCATCAAGACAATTAATGTCCTCTCAAGACTTTTCATCAAGGATTTGTGCATCGTATGAGTCATCACTAGAGATGGCATTGGTAGGGGGAGCATCCTCTTCTTTATTTTTCTGCAAGTCATGCAAAAGATTAATTTTCCTCCCAAGCGGTTGCCACTCGCTCAGGTATGTCAATCACTAAGTCATTATTGCAGAAATTATCAATGCAAAAGAGACTAATATGGTGCAATTGTAAATAAGCGCTATGAAACAAAATGCAATCAACCCCTGGTCCACCTATTCGTGTGAAACCTCATGGGCACCCATATAGAGTACAACTTGTATGACCTCCATACTAGCATTGCATTTATCTTCACTATTATAAGGTTCTAGCACTGGATCATAATTGTACTTACATTTATAAGTGAAATGCCCTGCCCTTCCGTTACACAATCTTCACAAGTGATTGAATATTCTTCGCACATTAGGGATGACCACTTGTCCAAAATTTTGAGCCATTCTTTTACATTCTCGTCGTCAATAGCGAATGGTGGGTCATGTCTCTCTTGTCCTCCATCACAGTTTTCATCTATCCATTAAGAGAAATCTCGGATGACACAATTAGCAGATTTTTGCAACAAACAAGACTTAACTAAATGTTAACAGTAAAGTAATAGCCAAGCGCTATGCTCCCCGACAACGGCGCCAGAAAAAGCTTGATGTCCTGCACAGGGTTGTGTAGCAATTTTGTGATAAGTAAGGTTTGTCGATCCCACAGGGAGCAAATAGGTTGGCACCACAATCACCGCAGCTGTGTTGTCACTAACACAACCATGCTCACACCCAAACCGGAGTTTGGAAATTTCTCACCTAAGTAAGCTGCAAGGGAAAGGTGAAAACAAAGAATTAAACTAAACTAGAGAGAATAGAAAATAAGTACTAAACTAAGCAGAAGAAATAAACTAAGATAAGTATGTGATGTTTTAGATGAGATTGCTGGCATCTAGGTATGGTTTCATTCGGTAACGGTGCGGAATGGAGTTAGGGTTTTACGACTATGTCAAGTTGTGACTAAGTCAGTACATGCACTATAGGATACAGTGGTCTACTTCTGATGGGTGGCCCCTCACATAATCATGTCCGTATTTTATTTTATCGACGCCTCTAATTATCTCTCAAGACGCATTGTATTGAGATAACTCATTCATCCTACTTTGTGTCCCATACCAGTGGCAGCTAACACAAAGACATTAAGGTCCTTGTGGTTTGAGGATCAGACGAATGCAGTAAGTTCTATGGATGACTGTGCACCTGTCACATTGCAAGTTAATCGGTTTGCACAACCATCTATATACTTCATGTCTGGCCTGGGGAGTTGGATATCTCCAACTATGCCAATGGATAGGACATATCTCATCACTAAATTACCGAAGGTAAATAAGCAACACAAAGCAACACGCATAATTAGACAACACATATCAAATAACCACCTATTAAGGCGGTTCAAGAGTTGTTACAACCCATCATGGAGACCGTGATGGGGGAGGAAGAAGGGGTGATGATGGTGATGGTGATGGAGACGGCGCGGCGGCGGATGATGGTGGTGAAGGCGCGGCGGCGGCGGCCCATGGCCGCACCCCACCGGCGGCGGCTCCCTTTCGGTCTCGCTCTTGGTTGCCCCAATGGTGTCTTGATGTGGATGGCGGCTGGACGTGGAGATAAATCTTGACGAAGATGAGGAATGTATCTTGATGATGGCGGCAGCTAGGGTTGAAGGTGTTTAGATAAAAGCTCTCTCATAGCCTCCTCCCTTGATGTGGCCCCTCTCCTTTGATCCAAGGGCTCTAGATGAGTCTTATCCTCTCCCAATCCCTTCATTAAGAGCCAAGGATCCCGTGGGAACAATTGGGGACCAAATCAGTGAAGAATACCATCTGGAAGGGCAACTTTCGGAGTTTTCTGCATGTGAAATGACCGCCGAAACGACCACGCGCGGTCGCAAGAAAGGCTGCCTTCTGTTCTGTCTTCCTCCGGTAAAATGGTCGCCATTTCTTCATACAAACTCGGAATTTGACGTTTTTGGACTCGTTGGATTCGTATGAACGACGTCGATCCATTTATGCTTTTAGATCTTGATTTGGAAAATTTTGGAAACTGAATTTTTTCAACTTCGAAATGGCTAAGTCTGGGCCCTGGGTGTCCACCGTTTGAGCTCCTTTCATTGTGCTAAGTATTTGGGAAGTCCATCACACGTACAAAACACATAAAGACAGAGAAAACTAATAAAAACTAACAAAGAATAAAGATTATGCAATACTCGCAGTGAAGTACAAAAACTGAAAATCATGCATATGGACATATAATTAGCTCAATGGAACATGATATGACTTGATATACAGAGATAGTGTGCAACAAATGAGCTCTAAAGACGCGTAAAACATGGAGCCATCATCTACATCAGTAATATGTGAGTTCAAATCGGGGAATGACTCTGCTAGAAGTGAATCGTTCCATCTACCAAGCCACAAGGATTCATTTTCTGTGTTACCCAATCTACATGAACATATCCCCCTAAAAATATTAGTAAGAGCATACTATTAACAAATCATATTCATGTTCTCAACTTTCTCCTTGCCTACATAAACGCATGCCTAAGTTGTACAGAGACAAATATGAGCAACAACAGTATAAGTGTGTGTCACTGATTAATCGAGGCAGCCGGCAAAATCATCATATGTATGAAATATCTTCTCGAGCATAGTTGTTCTTGCTAGTTGAATAAATGATATAATCAGGTTGTAATTGGAATTTACCTAGATAATCAATAATCTTTAGCTTTACCTAATATTAAGGGGAGAAGGCTTTCATAGTTCTCCACTAGTCATCTCTTTATATCCGTTAATTTTATGTTAACCACGAAGATTGACGGCTGAGATTTAAAACATGATTTTTTTTCTTGTTCGCTGTCCATCCTTCACATTGGCTTTATTCGATTTCGTTCAGTTTGGTAGTGCTCGTGTCTATTAATGACTACTCTTCTATTGCTACCTATCCGCAGTCTCCTCACCTCTTCCAAAGTTTTTTTTCTTGTCTCGTCCTTGCTTTTCTATACACATCGTGTGACTGCTGCCTCGAGAGTCCGTCCGACACCCCTTCAATATCGATCACCTGATAATGCCCCCACCTCTCCCGATCTCGTCGCACCCAACATCACATGTAGCAAGCAACAAGCTAGCCTTGGGTGGGAAGATCCATGAGAAGCAGCAGTGGAGGACGACGATGGAAGAGGGTGGCCGGGTGGAAGTCGCATGGCAGTGCGGATGGATGACATGACTGAGGTGGAGGTGGCGGCAGCAGTCGGACGCAAAGGAGTTGTGGCGAGGAGAACGCTGGACGAAAGGGCAGTGGACGATGTTGTCGAGCTGAGCTTGCGTACTTGCACCATAAGCGCCCGTAGTGGGCAAAACCCATATCGACGCAGTCCTATATGAGGCAGGCGATGGCGATGCTCACCGACCGGTTCGAGAAGACACGACATCCGAGACGTTGTGTTCCTCTGGTGTGTATGCTTGCGTTGAGAGTTGAGAGTTGAGACAAGTATCATGTGGACATGGCCGAGGAGTACATGGAACATGCCGCTGTACCTGGCCGCCCGCTCACCACACTTGTAGCACTGGCCTCGTTTGTTGCCACCGAAGCCCGAAGCCTCGCTGCGCGCCCCGTCGTCGTCGTCCCGAGCTCCGCCTTGACGCCGCTCCCACACCAGCCATTGCACCGCCATGTATAGCAGCTCGCCGTCAGCTCACTCGCCGCCCGCCTGTCCACGCCGACGCAGCCGCTCGTCGAACGCCTTCAGGCGCACCAGCGCGTCCTCGAACAACAGCGTGGACAGGTCACAGAACTGCTCCATCCCGACAACCGTCACATAGAGGCGATCCGGGACGCAGTCCAGCAGCTTCTTCACCATCGCCGCGTCGTCGAGGGTCGCTCCCAGTCCGGCGTAGCGCACCGCTATGCCGCTGATCTTGCCCGCGAAGGGGTCTAATGACTCCCCGCCGTCCATTCGCAGGAGCTCGAACTCGCTGCGCAACGTGCCCAGCCGCGCCGCCCTGACGCGATCGGCCCCGACGAACCGGGCCTTGAGGCTGCTCCAAATTTCCGCCGCCGTCTTGTTCGCAGCCACATGCAGCAATAGATCGTCGACGATTGCCCGGAGCAGGTAAGCGCGCGCCGGCTTATCCTTCTTGGCGATCACCGCCGACGTTGCGTCCTCCGACGGCACCACCGCCTCCCACAGCCTGGCGGCGTCCAAATCGGCCTCCATCTTGATCGCCCAGGTGGTGTAGTTCTTCCCCGTGAGCACAGGCGCCGGCTGCGACAACGAACAGCCCGCCCCGCTGCTGTACAGGATGATCGACATCACCGGCCCGCCCTGATCTTTACGTGGCTCTGATGCCAATTGTTGAAACTGCCAATCCCTAGCCCTAGCTCTCTCCTCTCTCTCACTCAGCTCTCTCTTGCTCGCCGTGGCTCGAACCAACGAAGATGAAGGAAGAAGGACAAGGAGATACAAGACAGTGGAGGTTTTCCGGCACACGAACGCCCCAGCCGCACGAACGGCTTGGTCTTTGCCTCGAGCTCGAACTCGACCTGCCAACGAGCTACAAGGAGGATCCGGGGTTATATATCCGCGAGCACAGACATGCCAAGCCTCGCCTCGCATCCACTTGCCCACCCATTTTCCCACGTCCTCCGCTCTCTGGCCGCGTCCATGCATGGTGCCCGTACGCGATCGCCACGGCATCCCCGCATGCCCGACTCGGTCTAACACCTCCCGATCGCTCGCTAACAGCATGGCGTGGCCCCGCGCACACACGCGCTGGCTCACGCACTTACACACACACCTCGGAACGCACACTCCTGCGGACCCGGCGCACCCGACGCGTTCAGTGCACACCCATAAAATGCACTGGTCGGGCCCGGCTCACCGCCGCGGCTTATTGCCCAACAAGCAAGTGCTCCATGGTGTTAGCCAGTTCTGGAGCTTAACGTGCGTAGTAAGAACTGATAGCTTAAGGATCTCCATGAAAACATTGGTACAAGCATCGTTTGTAAATTCACGTGATGATCTAAGAACTGGCGGTCATGTAAGAAAATTTTATTTCTACCACTATGATCTCGGCAATTCTCTGGTCGATAACCATCCATCCGTGTCGCCGTACCTACGCCATCCATCTGTGTCGGTCCCTACTCGTCTGACGCTGCCACGCACCAACACTAAAGGGTGGGCACTAAAGCCCCCCCCCCCCACCTCTCTCCTCTCTCTCACTCAGCTCTCTCTTGTAGATACCGGTTCGGCACAAACCGGCGCTAAACTCGACCTGCCACTACACGTCCGCGAGCACAGACATGCCAAGCTCGCACCTTGGTATCGCCACGGGACTCGGACCTCCCGATCGCTTAACAGCATGGCGTACGCGCTGGCTCACGTTCGTGTTCAGTGCACACCAACCGGCTACTAAAGGTGCTTTGTTTTTGAAAATTTTGGATTTTTTTAAATTTTTTTGAATTATTTGATGATTTAGTCTCTAATCACCTCTCTTAACTGCTCAAGTGTGGATCACTCATTCCAAATCATCTAACTTCCTGACCGGTCACCCATCCCTCTCACTACTCCAGCTCGAGCACGCTTAACTTTCGGGTTCTATTCTTCTTCGTTTCCGAGTCTGCACTTGTTGTTTTCCTGACAATAGTAAGATGTCAATCCTATTAACCCTCAGGAGTTTAGCTTGAGCATGAAGTCACACATTTCACTGATTGAGTTTGAAACTATTATTCTAAAAAACAGTAATTATTTAGTAACGCTAATATTTCTTGAATAAGTTTGACCATAGTTTGACCACAGTTTGAACATAGTTTGACCAAATTTGACCAAAATTCAAAAAATTGAAATAATTATTTAGTAACACTAATATTCTTGAATAATATGTAGTAACATTAATACTTCTTGAATAAGTAGTTTGACCAGATTTAACCAAATTTTTTTAAACAAACTGAAATTTGACCATATCCTTTTTTCCTTTTGGAATTTGAGGATTCTAAAAAATTCCAAGTGTAGAATATATTATACATTTTTTTCCGACATCGTATGCAAAAGTTATAGCCGTTTTACATTTTCCCTACACTTTTTGCAAAACATGTCCAAATTGTAGTTTTTAAATTTTCCTAACTAGTAGATGTAGTAATATAACTACCTCTCGAAGGATTTTATTTTTTGAAGTTTTTATCATTTTCTTTTGATTTTTTCAGAACTGAAATGGCGACACACGCGGGGGGGGGGGGGGGTAGAGTTTGAAAATTGCCCTATAGTGCCGGTTTGTGTCACAAACCGGTACTATAGGTCAGACCCCTTTAGTACCGATTCATGGCACGAGTGTGTTCGTGCCGCGAACCGGTACTAAAGGTGATCGTGGGGCCCCGGCCTGACGCCAGCCTGCCACCACCCCTTTAGTACCGGTTCGTGCCACGAACCGGCATTAATGCAAATCCGTTCGAACCGGCACTAATGGTACCATTAGTACCGGGCCAAAATCAAACCGGCACTAATGTGCTTCACGTTTGACCCTTTTTCTACTAGTGTACTCGAGGGTGTTCATATTGAACTCCTTTGTGATTTTGTATGTTTATCAAAATTGAACTAGATAATAGGGTGCATCTACGTGCTTTTGGATGTTTAGCTAAGTAATTGTGTGATCGCTTCGGTTGGCAAAAGAATTTTTCTAGGTGCTCCTAGAATGATTACTGTTATATATGGCGTGTGACTTGCATGGTTCAATTGGGCACGTTTGTGTTCCACCTAAATGCACGTGTATATACATGTTCATTGGGGTCGAAAGATAATTATCGAGTTTGAAATTTATTTTTTCTTCAAAGCCATGCCTGAACTTGCGTCCCAAAGAACCATACCATCAATCAATCCATCATTTTTATCATCAGCAACGTTTGTCCCGTGATATGGTTCTTCGACTTGGTCAACAGCTGATTCATTATGACTACATGTCTCCTTGACCCGGCCAACCCTAATTCATTTCGACTGACGTTTTCTCCGTAGTGAAGCACAGACGTTGTCAAGCATATCTTACCTTCAACATTTTCTATATTTTATTACAGACATGTTATTTATCTATGTTTATGCTAGCAGCTATGTTAGGTAAAGTTGCTGAAAGAAAGTAAAATAATTATACATTCTCCAAGTTTGACAAAGGTTTCCATCATACTGATTAAGCTTTTTCGCATTTTCATAGGAGCCGTAGTTTTCCAAGGTATCGTCTACATCTCAGTCAAGCACTACAAGAGATCAGGCCTACTATGACGAGCCAAGAAATGTCATCGAATAGCTAATAATGTCAAGCATTACCCCTAAGTGACGTTCTATGGGCGTCACAAGCATCGTCACGGAATCCCCGTCACAGATTACTCCTAGTGACGGCGCACACAAAAGAATGTCACTGAAAATGGGACCTTTGGTGACATTTTCTAGAACGTCAACAACTTGCTATTTCTGTGATGGTCAATTAATGTCACGTGTTAGGGGCAAGTATGGCATAATCTATCATATTCAGTGACAAAGCTGATGGGGAACGTAGCAGTAATTCAAAATTTTCCTACGTATCACCAAGATCTATCTATGGAGAGACTAGCAACGAGGGGAAGGAGAGTGCATCTACATACCCTTGTAGATCGCTAAGCGGAAGCGTTCAAGTGAACGGGGTTGATGGAGTCGTACTCGTCGTGATTCAAATCATCGATGACCAAGTGCCGAACGCACGGCACCTCCGCGTTCAACACACGTACAGCCCGGTGACGTCTCCCACGCCTTGATCCAGCAAGGAGAGAGGGAGAGGTTGAGGAAGACTCCATCCAGCAGCAGCACAACGGCGTGGTGGTGGTGGAGGAGCGTGGCTATCCTGCAGGGCTTCGCCAAGCACCACAGAAGAGGAGGGAGAGAGAGATGCAGGGCTGCACCAACGAGAGATCGAATCACGTGTGTTCTGGGGCAGCCCTTGGCGTCATATATATAGGGAAGGGGAGGGGCTGCGCCCCCTCTAGGGTTCCACCCCTAGGGGGGGCGGCAGCCCTAGATGGGGAGCAAGGGGGCGGCCAAGAGGGGGAGAGAGGGAGGCGCCCCCTAGGGTGGGCCTTAGGCCCATCTAAGCCTAGGGTTTCCCCTTTTTTTCCTCCTAGCTGCCCCTTGGGCCTTGTGGGAGGCGCACCAGCCCACTTAGGGGCTGGTCCCTCACCACCCTTGGCCCATGCAAACCTCCGGGGCAGGTGGCCCCACTTGGTGGACCCCCGGGACCCTCCCGGTGGTCCCGGTACATTACCGATAAACCCCGAAACTCTTCCGGTGACCAAAACAGGACTTCCCATATATAAATCTTTACCTCCGGACCATTCCGGAACTCCTCGTGACGTCCGGGATCTCATCCGGGACTCCGAACAACATTCGGTAACCACATACAAACTTCCTTTATAACCCTAGCGTCATCGAACCTTAAGTGTGTAGACCCTACGGGTTCGGAGACATGCAGACATGACCGAGACGTTCTCCGGTCAATAACCAACAGCGGGATCTGGATACCCATGTTGGCTCCCACATGTTCCACGATGATCTCATCGGATGAACCACGATGTCAAGGACTTAATCAATCCCGTATACAATTCCCTTTGTCTATCGGTACGATACTTGCCCGAGATTCGATCGTCGGTATCCCGATACCTTGTTCAATCTCGTTACCGGCAAGTCTCTTTACTCGTTCCGTAACACATCATCCCGTGATCAACTCCTTGATCACATTGTGCACATTATGATGATGTCCTACCGAGTGGGCCCAGAGATACCTCTCCGTCACACGGAGTGACAAATCCCAGTCTCGATTCGTGCCAACCCAACAGACACTTTCGGAGATACCCGTAGTGCACCTTTATAGTCACCCAGTTACGTTGTGACGTTTGGTACACCCAAAGCACTCCTACGGTATCCGGGAGTTGCACAATCTCATGGTCTAAGGAAATGATACTTGACATTAGAAAAGCTTTAGCATACGAACTACACGATCTAGTGCTATGCTTAGGATTGGGTCTTGTCCATCACATCATTCTCCTAATGATGTGATCCCGTTATCAACGACATCCAATGTCCATGGTCAGGAAACCGTAACCATCTATTGATCAATGAGCTAGTCAACTAGAGGCTTCTAGGGACATGGTGTTGTCTATGTATCCACACATGTATCTGAGTTTCCTATCAATACAATTATAGCATGGATAATAAACGATTATCATGAACAAGGAAATATAATAATAACCAATTTATTATTGCCTCTAGGGCATATTTCCAACAGTCTCCCACTTGCACTAGAGTCAATAATCTAGTTCACATCGCCATGTGATTAACACTCACAGGTCACATCGCCATGTGACTAACACCCAAGAGTTTACTAGAGTCAGTAGTCTAGTTCACATCACTATGTGATTAACACTCAATGAGTTTTAGGTTTGATCATGTTGCTTGTGAGAGAGGTTTTAGTCAACGGGTCCGAACCTTTCAGATTCGTGTGTGCTTTACAAATCTCTATGTCATCTCCTAGATGTAGGTTCCACGTTCTATTTGGAGCTATTCCAAATATAACTGTTCTACTTGGAGCTATTCTAAATTGTTGCTCCATTATACGTATCCGGTATCTCTACTCAGAGCTATCCGGATAGGTGTTAAGCTTGCATCGACGTAACCCTTTTACGACGAACTCTTTTACCACCTCCATAATCGAGAAAAATTCCTTAGTCCACTAGTTACTAAGGATAACTTTGACCGCTGTCCTGTGATCCATTCTTGGATCACTCTTGTACCTCTTGACTGACTCATGGCAAGGCACACTTCAGGTGCGGTACACAGCATAGCATAACTGTAAGCTACGTCTTAAGCATAGGGGACGACCTTCTTTCCTCTATTCTATCGTGGTCGAGCTTTAAGTCTTAACTTCATACCTTATAACTCAGGCAAGAACTCCTTCTTTGACTGATCCATCTTGAACACCTTCAAGATCATGTCAAGGTATGTGCTCATTTGAAAGTACCATTAATGCGTTTTGATCTATCCTTATAGATCTCGATGCTCAATGTTCAAGTAGCTTAATCCAGGCTTTCCATTGAAAAACACTTTCCAAATAACCCTATATGCTTTCCAGAAATTCTACATCATTTCTGATCAACAATATGTCAACACATATACTCATCAGAAATTCTATAGTGCTCCCACTCACTTCTTTGGAAATACAAGTTTCTCATAAACTTTGTATAACCCAAAATCTTTGATCATCTCATCAAAGTGTACATTCCAACTCCGAGATGCTCACTCCAGTCCTCAGAAGGATTGCTGGAGCTTTGCATCCTTATTAGCATCTTTTCAGGATTGACAAAACCTTTCGGTTGTATCACATACAACCTTTCCTCAAGAAAATCGTCGAGGAAACAATGTTTTGACATCCTATCTGCAAGATTTCATAAATAATGCAGTAATCGCTAATATAATTCCAACAGACTCTTAGCATCGCTACGAGTGAGAAAGTCTCATCGTAGTCAACTCCTTGAACTTGTCGGAAAACATCTTAACGACAAGTCGAGCTTTCTTAATGGTGACATTTACCATCATTGTCCGTCTTCCTTTTAAAATCCATCTACTCAACAGCCTTACGACCATCGAGCCGTTCTGCCAAAGTCTACACTTTGTTTTCATACATGGATCCTCTCTCGGATTTTATGGCCTCGAGCCATTTATCGGAATCCGGGCCCACCATCGCTTCTCCATAGCTCGTAGGTTCATTGTTGTCTAGCAACATGACTTCCAAGACAGGATCACGTACCACTCTGAAGTAGTACGCATCCTTGTCATCCCACGAGGTTTGGTAGTGACTTGATCTGAAGTTTCATGATCACTATCATAAGCTTCCACTTCAATTGGTGTAGGTGCCACAGGAACAACTTCCTGTGCCCTGCCACACACTAGTTGAAGAGACGGTTCAATAACCTCATCAAGTCTCCACCATCCTCCCACTCAATTCTTTCGAGAGAAACTTTTCCTCGAGAAAGGACCCGATTCTAGAAACAATCCTTTATTGCTTTCGGATCTGAGATAGGAGGTATACCCAACTGTTTTGGGTGTCCTATGAAGATGCATTTATCCGCTTTGGTTCGAGCTTATCAGCCTGAACTTTTTCACATAAGCGTCGCAGCCCCAAACTTTTAAGAAATGACAGCTTAGGTTTCTCTAAACCATAGTTCATACGGTGTCATCTCATCGGAATTACGTGGTGCCCTATTTAAAGTGAATGTGGTTGTCTCTAATGCCTAACCCATAAACTATCATGGTAATTCGATAAGAGACATCATGGTATGCATCATATCCAATAGGGTGCAGTTATGATGTTCGGACACACCATCACACTATGGTGTTCCAGGCTGTATCAGTTGTGAAACAATTTCCACAATGTCTTAATTCTGTGCCAAACTCGTAATTCAGATATTTCATCTCTATGATCATATCATAGATATTTTATCCTCTTGTCACGACGATCTTTCAACTTCACCCTGAAATTACTTGAACCTTTTCAATAATTCAGACTCATGATTCATCAAGTAAATATACTCAACATCTACTCAAATCATCTGTGAAGTAAGAACATAACGATATCCACTACATGCCTCAGCACTCATTGGACTGCACACATCAAAATGTATTACTTCCACAAGTTGCTTTCTAGTTCCATTTTACTGAAAACGAGCTTTCAGTCATCTTGCCCATGTGGTATGATTTGCATGTCTCAAGTGATTCAAAATCAAGTGAGTCCAACGGTCCATTTGCATGGAGTTTCTTCATGCATATACACCAATAGACATGGTTCGCATGTCTCAAACTTTTCAAAAATGAGTGAGCCCAAAGATCCATCAACATGGAGCTTCTTCATGCGTTTTATACCGATATGACTTACGTGGCAGTGCCACAAGTAGGTGGTACTATCATTACTATCTTTTGGCATGAACATGTGTATCACTACGATCGAGATTCAATAAACCATTCATTTTAGGTGTAAGACCATTGAAGGTATTATTCAAATAAACAGAGTAACCATTATTCTCCTTAAATGAATAACCGTATTGCGATAGACATAATCCAATCATGTCTATGCTCAACGCAAACACCAATCTCGATGGTAGAGGGAGCGTGCGATGCTTGATCATATCAACATTGGAAACACTTCCAACACATATCGTCAACTCACCTTTAGCTAGTCTCTGTTTATTCCGTAGCTTTTATTTCGAGTTACTAACACTTAGTAACCGAAGCGGTATCTAATACCCTGGTGCTACTAGGAGTACTAGTAAAGTACACATCAACACAATGTATATCCAATATACTTCTATCGACCTTGCCAGCCCTCTCATCTACCAAGTATCTAGGATAATTTTGCTCCAGTGGTTGTTCCCTTTATTACAGAAGCACTTAGTCTCGGGTTTGGGTTCAACCTTGGGTTTCTTCACTAGAGCAGCAGCTGAATTGCTGTTTCATGAAGTATCCCTTTGTTCCCTTGCCCTTCTTGAAACTAGTGGTTTCACCAACCATCAACAATTGATGCTCCTTCTTGATTTCTACTTTTGTGGTGTCAAACATCGCGAATATCTCAAGGATCATCATATATGTCCCTGATATATTATAGTTCATCACGAAGCTCTAGCAGCTTGGTGGTAATGACTTCGGAGAACTATCACCATTTCATTTGGAAGATCAACTCCCACTTGATTCAAGCGATTGTTGTATTCAGACAACCTGAGCACAAGATCAATAATTGAGCTTTTCTCCCTTAGTTTGCAGGCTAAGAAAATCGTCGGAGGTCTTATACCTCTTGACGTGGGCACGAGCCTGAAATCCCAATTTCAGCCTCGAAAACATCTCATATGTTTTCGCGATGTTTCAAAAACGTCTTCGGTGCCTCAACTCTAAACCGTTTAACTGAACTATCACGTAGTTATCAAAATGTGTATGTCAGATGTTCGCAACATCCACAGACAACGTTCGAGGTTCAGCACACTGAGCGGTGCATTAAGGACATAAGCCTTCTATGAAGCAATGAGGACAATCCTCAGTTTACGGACCTAGTCCGCATAATTGCTACTATCAACTTTCAACTAATTTTTCTCTAGGAACATATCTAAACAGTAGAACTATAGCATGAGCTACGACATAATTTGCAAAATCCTTTTGACTATGTTCAGGATAATTAAGTTCATCTTATGAACTCCCACTCAGATAGACATCCCTCTAGTCATCTAAGTGATTACATGATCCGAGTCAACTAGGCCGTGTCCGATCATCACGTGAGACGGACTAGTCATCATCGGTGAACATCTTTATGTTGATCGTATCTACCATATGACTCATGATCGACCTTTCGGTTTCTTGTGTTCCGAGGCCATGTCTGTACATGCTAGGCTCGTCCAGTTAACCCTAAGTGTTTTGCATGTGTAAAACTGTCTTACACCCGTTGTATGTGAACGTAAGGATCTATCACACCCGATCATCACGTGGTGCTTCGAAACGACGAACTTTAGCAACGGTGCACAGTTAGGGGAGAACACATTCTTGAAATTGTAATGAGGGATCATCTTATTTACTATCGTCGTTCTAAGCAAATAAGATGTATAAACATGATAAACATCACATGCAATCAAATAATAGTGACATGATATGGCCAATATCATATAGCTCCTTTGATCTCCATCTTGGGGCTCCATGATCATCTTGTCACCGGCATGACACCATGATCTCCATCATCATGATCTCCATCATCGTGTATTCTTGAAGTTGTCTCGTCATCTATTACTTCTACTACTACAGCTAACGGTTAGCAATAAAGTAAAGTAATTACATGACGTTTATGTTGACACGCAGGTCATAAATAAATTAAGACAACTCCTATGGCTCCTGCCGGTTGTCATACTCATCGACATGCAAGTCGTGATTCCTATTACAAGAACATGATCAATCTCATACATCACATATATCATTCATCACATCCTTTGGCCATATCACATCACATAGCATACCCTGCAAAAACAAGTTAGACGTCCTCTAATTGTTGTTTGCATGTTTTACGTGGCTGCTATGGGTTTCTAGCAAGAACGTTTCTTACCTACGCAAAAACCACAACGTGATATGCCAATTGCTATATACCCTTCATAAGGACCCTTTTCATCGAATCCGATCCGACTAAAGTGGGAGAGACAGACACCCGCCAGCCACCTTATGCAACTAGTGCATGTCAGTCGGTGGAACCAGCTCACGTAAGCATACGTGTAAGGTCGGTCCAGGGCCGCTTCATCCCACGATGCCGCCGAATCAAGATAAGACTAGTAACGGCAAGCATATTGAACAAAATCAACGCCCACAACTACTTTGTGTTCTACTCGTGCATAGAAACTACGCATAGACCTAGCTCATGATGCCACTGATGGGGAACGTAGCAGAATTCAAAATTTTCCTACGTATCACCAAGATCTATCTATGGAGAGACTAGCAACGAGGGGAAGGAGAGTGCATCTACATACCCTTGTAGATCGCTAAGCGGAAGCGTTCAAGTGAACGGGGTTGATGGAGTCGTACTCGTCGTGATTCAAATCACCGATGACCAAGTGCCGAACGCACGGCACCTCCGCGTTCAACACACGTACAGCCCGGTGACGTCTCCCACGCCTTGATCCAGCAAGGAGAGAGGGAGAGGTTGAGGAAGACTCCATCCAGCAGCAGCACAACGGCGTGGTGGTGGTGGAGGAGCGTGGCTATCCTGCAGGGCTTCGCCAAGCACCACAGAAGAGGAGGGAGAGAGAGATGGCAGGGCTGCACCAACGAGAGATCGAATGCATCGTTGTTCATGGCAGCCCTTGGCGTCATATATATAGGGAAGGGGAGGGGCTGCGCCCCCTCTAGGGTTCCCACCCCTAGGGGGGGCGGCAAGCCCTAGATGGGGAGCAAGGGTGCGGCACAAGGAGGGGGAAGAGGGAGGCGCCCCCATAGGTGGGCCTTAAGGCCATCAATCTAAGCCTTAGGGTTTCCCCCTTTTTTTCCTCTAGCTGCCCCTTGGGCCTTGTGGGAGGTGCACCAGCCCACTTAGGGGCTGGTCCCTCACCACCCTTGGCCCCATGCAACACCTCCGGGGAGGGTGGCCCCACTTGGGACCCCCGGGACCCTCCCGGTGGTCCCGGTACATTACCGATAAACCCCGAAACTCTTCCGGTGACCAAAACAGGACTTCCCATATATAAGATCTTTACTACCTCCGGACCAGTCTCCCGGAACTCCTCGTGACGTCCGGGATCTCATCCGGGACTCCGAACAACATTCGGTAACCACATACAAACTTCCTTTATAACCCTAGCGTCATCGAACCTTAAGTGTGTAGACCCTACGGGTTCGGGAGACATGCAGACATGACCGAGACGTTCTCCGGATCAATAACCAACAGCGGGATCTGGATACCCATGTTGGCTCCCACATGCTCCACGATGATCTCATCGGATGAACCACGATGTCAAGGACTTAATCAATCCCGTATACAATTCCCTTTGTCTATCGGTACGATACTTGCCCGAGATTCGATCGTCGGTATCCCGATACCTTGTTCAATCTCGTTACCAGCAAGTCTCTTTACTCGTTCCGTAACACATCATCCCGTGATCAACTCCTTGATCACATTGTGCACATTATGATGATGTCCTACCGAGTGGGCCCAGAGATACCTCTCCGTCACACGGAGTGACAAATCCCAGTCTCGATTCGTGCCAACCCAACAGACACTTTCGGATACCCGTAGTGCACCTTTATAGTCACCCAGTTACGTTGTGACGTTTGGTGCACCCAAAGCATTCCTACGGTAATCCGGGAGTTGCACAATCTCATGGTCTAAGGAAATGATACTTGACATTAGAAAAGCTTTAGCATACGAACTACACGATCTAGTGCTATGCTTAGGATTGGGTCTTGTCCATCACATCATTCTCCTAATGATGTGATCCCGTTATCAACGACATCCAATGTCCATGGTTAGGAAACCATAACCATCTATTGATCAACGAGCTAGTCAACTAGAGGCTCACTAGGGACATGGTGTTGTCTATGTATCCACACATGTATCTGAGTTTCCTATCAATACAATCATAGCATGGATAATAAACGATTATCATGAACAAGGAAATATAATAATAACCAATTTATTATTGCCTCTAGGGCATATTTCCAACAAAAGCAATGTCATGACTTGCTGCCATGTCAGCACCAACCAAAATATCCCACGGCTACAAAATGTATTTGACAGCCTAATCATATTATAAATTCAATCATCTCAGCCAAATCATCCTCTAAATAACAGTAAAGCCAACAACATTGATTCACAAGTTTGACAATCACGACAATATACAAGTTGGAAACTAATATTTAGATAACGATAACTAAAGACCATGAAAGTGTTGTCCTCGTGGTCGTTATGTATCATTCGACAACTATCTTCCATCACAAAAGGATGACCGTCATGCACCATTAGGATTGGACAAGGACTACTAAGTTGCTCGATCCCTTGATTGAGAGAAAGGTAACCAGGTTCTCAATTTCTTTTTGCTTCTTTACCCAGACTTCACTCCTGTCTTGCCGGCTCTTCTTCAGAACTTCAAACTTTCTTGATTCTTCCTCTCTTTTTTGTGATTCAAGTCTTGCAGCTAACTCCTCCCGGTGCCTATAAAATTGACGGAACACAACAATGTTGCATGCTTATTACATGAAAATCGACAAGTAACATGGTACAAGAGGATTAAATTATGAAACTAAAATGAGAAGTACCTTATTAAATGTATAGACAAACATGCAGATGGGCTAGTGAATTAGTAAATGCAATATCAAGTTATAGTGGTTAAAAAACATGCATAAGGAAGAGCAAGATTTCATCTATCAATCTTGAAAAGCGGCAAGCTTCATCAATAAGACAACGAGTCAGTAACTCAATTGTGTTTTCAATTTTACTGTCAGGAGTGCACTGTGCACACAAAACCAGAAAATAAGAAACAACAAGAACATAAAGAGAAAACATAGAAGTACATGCCATTTGCATTTCTTGCCTCCGTACCCTTCTGCTCAATTCTTTCTTCTAGCTCGAATACGTGAAGCAGACCTCCTAGACCTCCAGTATTTGTGCATTTGGCATGGTAGAACCTTTATGTGCCTGGGTAAAACAAGTCAGAGAAAAAGCAGTAAATCAACATTTGACTTATGAAAGTCAGCACTAGTTCAAATAGGAAGGTACCGAACAGAGAAAGCAACCTCCTCTTTATCTCTAAAATATATATTTAATCGGGAAATAAGAATTTTAGTTTGTATGAAGTGATTGCTTGGAGTTCTTGCAGGAGAATGGTACTGTCAAACCTATATGGCATTTTTACCGTAATGATCAATAATGGCTCAATAAATAGCAAACAATATGGATGACAAAAGGATCAAATTTGAGTTTATTTGTTAACAAGTCAGAGGTGAACATCATTGGATGGAAATGTAAAATCCATGCATAGTTTGTAGAAACCTATACAACAAGGCCACTCTCTATATCTCCACAAATGTTCACCAATTTGTATGATTTGATGCCTAACAAATCTTTAATGTTCGGACTAACCTTCACTGTACCGCTTGGCGTGAGCGGTAAGCTATCTCAAAACATATCAACAAAAAAACAAAGACTAACAATGACTTTTACGAAAGACCTAGTGCACTTAATCTCACATAGATAATTTATAGTCTTGTGCATTAGCATGCACTTAGCATAATCTGTCCAACTGAATGCGATAATTGTGATCATGTTAGATTGACAAAATAGAAATAGGTCTATAATGTGAATACTGAGTAGTAAAAACTGTCAGCCAAAATCCAATTTCAGGTTATAACAGGAGACTACCAAAAAAGCAAAGGTCTTCTAAAAATTCTTTAGCATGAGTTCTTCACGACCATCTGCTTGGTAGAGTACAGTTACTAAATGTTTGGAAGAGTGAAGGAATAACATCTACATTCATTACAGTGTTATTAGTACAGGGTGTCGAGTCACATATAATTGGCATGGGCTAAGAAAGTAGCTGAAAATAAACTTCAGCCCAACTGTGCAACTAATACACTGAAAAGGGGCAAAAAAAGGCAATGTAACTTGTTTCCCCACTCGCAGTGAATCACATCTTCATCTTTGATCTAGCTTACCTAGATCTTCTAGTTTAAATCTGAGTATATGCCTCGCAACCTGGAAAGAGGACCTCCATTGTTAACATGGGAAGAGTTAAACGCTACCAGAAATCAATTTTGGGCACAACAAATGGAATTTTCAGAAAATACTTGGTAGAAAAAAGGGAAGGTTATACGGAGCAGAAAGGAAAGAATCTGTGACCACCACCGTCCTTAGCGAGAGCCTGGCGCTCCACCTCCATGGCAACGGCGACCTGCCCGAACAACAAGTCGCGTGCATACGACTCCATGCCGCTGTCATTAGGGTCAACAGTCATAGCCTCCCAATGCCATTGGCAACCAGAAGAAGCTCGCTTGGTCGTGGCCTCGTGGGGGCCAGACATGGAAGAAATTGTTGTGGTGCCGGCGCTACGGGAGGGTCGACGCAGGAGCCTCTGACCACGGCCGGCGAGGATGAGGCGAGATATTAATGCCGCCTGTACAGGCTGGCGGCTCCGATGTCGGTCGGCCAGACGTGACGTGACGACTGGTCCTTGATAGGAGTGAACGAGGCGGTCGAGGCTTGAGGGAGCGCGGTAGAGCAGCCGTGTGCGAGAAGGTGCGGGGCGCTGGCGCTCGAGAGCGCGGCGGTGGCTACAGGCAGGGTGTGCCGCCGGGATCCTCCAATCTCGCCTCGCCTCGCCTCTGGATGCGGTTGTGGGGGAGAGGGGGTCGGGAGATAAGGTAGAAATCGGGCGAGGTAGTTTCGCTCGGCCGAAAAAAAAGCGAAAAATAATTGCGTGGATGACTGGCACGTCGGGACACTGAGGGAATGGGCAAAATTTTAGAAACACGGAGGTCAAAGTATTTTTAGTGGAGAGAAGGTTCTGCTTTTAGTCAAATATAAATGCAATTTCTTATGATTAGCAAACTTTGACAGAAATAGCAGTTTATCAAAAAATAATAATATGTAGAAAAACATTAGGGCGACGTTAGGCACCGGCCTTGCAAATCGACCACCTCAGCAACCACGATCAGCATTGAGTGCACAAATCGCTTCCAAAACATCAACCGGGCCATTTAAGAACATGATCGCCAGGCTGTTTTGAAACGCTTACATTGTTACATAAAAAATAGTGCAAACCGGTAGGAGAACACTAAAATATATTCTAGTTCACGTTTAGTTTTTTCACATAGAGTGAAGATAACATGGGTTAGATATGATCGTATGATGCATACATGACATCCATATATTTCTATTTTAAGATGGTTTACTAGTAAAAGTTTGATGTTTTTGAATATTTCCAAATCACCATATAGCCCGTGGAACATATTGGGTCATGCATGACTCTTAATAAACAAATTAATAACTTGCTACTGTAGGTTGTATAGGTGTCAGACCATTAAAAACATGTTAGCATAAAAATGTATCAACACGTGAGCCCTAGCCTAATGGCAAGCAAGTTAGGAAAGACCATGGAGGTCGTGGGTCAAACTCATCGAATCGCTTGTTTTCCTTTTTTCTTTTTTTAGACAGAAGAACAAAACAAGTACTGCATCAGTACTACCATATCGTGAGCTCACACGGATTTCCGGCGATGCGCATTTAGTGCAAGGAGACTTCCCCATCGACGACGAGGTGTCTATGGTGACTTCATAAATTTCAAGATGATATGCCGACCCAGTCTTTCGGAGATGCTCATAGGGATAGGGGTGCGTGTGTGCGTTCATATGGATGAGTGTATGCGCGTGTATATGAGTGCTTCTTTTTGTACTGTGTTCAAAAAAAATATCGTGAGCTCATAAACACCGTCAATAAGCTACAACTTATTTATATTAGATTGAACAAAATAACTACATCATGGGTCACATAAAAAACATTGATGTGTGGTTCCTACCACTCAACAACTGGTGAAGCGGTTATGATGGGTCCTAGTTGTAGTCCTTATATGACAAAAAAAGAGCATCACACATTCGTAATAATATGTGACACTAGTAGGTTCATCATGGAAATTAGCAAAACGTCATAGAAATTGGCATACAGGTGGCGCTCAGTGCCCCAATTCATTCATTGACATTAATCGTCACCAATTCGCGGTAATCAATGACATGACCTCCAACACGTCACATATTAGGTACTTGGGTGACGTTGTCAACCACCGTCACAAGGATTTTTGTCACAGTATGTCAATTTTCTTGTAGTGAAGTAAAATTAAGTTTCTCAAAGAAAGATAATGTAACACAAGTTTGCAAGTTTGACAAAGTTTTCCCTCCAGTCTTGAATCTAGCTATTTTTATTCCTTTTAGTGGAACTATATGGTAGCCTAGGGATGGCGAAAATAACATTACTTTAACAAGTCGTTGGAGATGAAAGTAACCTTATTTATGACATTTATTAGAGTTGGATAAAAAGGAGTCACACAGTTGCACACAAAGTGGATTTTGTGAAATGAGCAACATCTAACATTTCTCGCGAAATTTGAGAACACACTAATTTCCCATCCGTTGCAACGCATGGGCACATGTGCTAGTTGGAAATAATGTGTTATTATATTTCACATTAGGGTATCAATTACTCAATTATTCATGGGGGTCCTTTTAGTTTGTAGGTTGATAAACATGAAGCAATGCTACCGCGTCTGGTGAGAACCAGTTTCATGTGATGTTTCATGTGATGCATAATATTGGAGTATGATTCCATAAATTTCTTTGATTGAATATAATGTGCAGATATATGTGATTGTATCACTTGCCATGGCCTTTTCTTTTATGTAGCTATTCTTTTGCTATTAATATATGCATCCGTCCAAACATTAAAAGGTTGAAGAGTTGCTCATGCTTATCTAATTGTATATCATAATTAATTAAAGTCGTTAAGTAAACATGAAAATATTTCACCTTTCTTCCATGAAGGTGAGACTAAAATACGACAAACGTTAGAGTACCTCCACCCCCACCCAACCCGAGGCCACCATCTCGTCGTGCATAGAACCTCCACCCAACCAGGGGAGCAAATGAGGCCTCGCTGCCACCCTCACTGGCGGCCACATATGCTCTTCCGGTGGATGCCCTCGGGCCGACGAGAAGAAGAGGGTTGGAGGAGTGGATCGGAATGACAAAATCCTAATCGCCCTTGAATGGCTTGCAGAGAGTTGTGCGAGGGCTAATCGCATGATAGAACTACCAATTTTTTCTCTATGCTATGGTTGATCTTGCTCCATATCCTCATGTCAGTAATATCTAGTAAAGCTGGTAAAAAGGACTTTTTTAGCTTCTAAGAAGGTAAGTTTTGTTTCCTGTATGAAGGTAGCGCGAGGATTTGTAGACACTAATTCGAAGAGGTCATTGGCACACTTAGGAGGTTCGCCTTGGCCACGTAGTACATTCCAAGTGTAGAAAAGACAACTAGTTTGTGTGAGTGAACATTTGTGTACACCAGGACATGAGAGGATAGTTAATTCAATGATATGATAGATTAGCCAACACATGGCAAAGGACATTCCAGTTCATACAGGAAAAAGGAGGTCACTAAATGACCAATTGGGTAAGGATGAGCGATCCAAAGGGTACGTGTACCTACATAGCGAGACAGGGGGCGTCAAATATACGTCGTTCCATTGGCATGGTTCACGCTGTTTGTTAGGCAATAATGTTCTTGTGCTTTGGGATGTCATGTTGGGCCTAACGTTTGTATGGTCCAAACGACCATATTTGGGTGAATAAGAACGAATTAACAGGTAAGATTATGATTCCCCTAAAAAGGAAAGATAATGAGCCACAGGAAAACACGAAAGATTGTGCATAGATATTTGTATAATATCTATACCTAGCAGTGTGACCTGCACATTTGTGCAGCTTGATTTTATATTTATTATTTGTTGTTGCATTCATCTTGATATAGATAATCTGAACAACATTTACATCTCGGGAAAATATTATTAGATTTTGGCGCAAATTCAATTCCTTTTTTATAAGTTGCTGGCAAGCACAATGATGTGTGATGGTGAAGGACAAAAAGGATCGTGGTATGCGCCCAATAATGCAAAACAAGTATCTCCCATACTATTCTTCAGCTCTCGATCTTCCAGTCCTTCTCATCCCTTGATTTTGTTCACAAAGATTTTTTGAAATTTTAGAGAATATCTAAACATTTATTTCTTATACTTGATTTTTTTTCGTTTCTCCGTATTCTTATGAATACCATGTCATACCTGATCCATATGCTCGATGTCTTCTCATATTACTCCAATTCACTATCTCGCCTTCCAATGTAAATCAATGTAGCTATCATTGAGTGTTGCCGAGATTTGTGAAATGTTCTCTCACTCACCCTCGTCATAACTTGTTATTCTCTGGTGGTGCACATGTCGTTGTTTTCTCTTACAGTAGTTTGTCTATAGAATGTTATCCTATTTAATTTTTCTGCATTAGTCAATAATATACATAAAAAATTATAGAAGAAACATTGTAGCCAGAATGTGCAGCTTGATAAAAACACAATCAGATTTATGAAAAAATATTCAGTATAAACTCTATTGGTAACCCAGGGTGAAGAATAATTTATTTCTCACCCCAGTCGTTCGACCGAGCAAGTCGTAACATTATTGGTCGGATCGCTTTTCCGTCACTGTCAAACCTTTTCCCCTTGCGAGACCGTAATTTTTCACCCCTCCGACAGGTAATTTTGCATTTGCGCTTGCCACGTCATTTTACAATACTTTTTTTTAGGAAACAGACGCGATCTCTCCAGGAGAAACGATACGGTCAGCTGATCGTGGGACTAGCCAGCCCACCTCCCTGTTCATGCGATGCGAGCCGTTCGAGATTCGACGGCGAATACTTCCGTGGTGAGCGGCGGCTGGTGGGTTCGAGCGTGCGGTGGTCGACGGGCAGGCGGGTTGCTTGTTGAGCGGCGCCTGGTGCGGTGGCCGACGTGCAGGCGGGCTGCGTGGTGAGCGGCGCCTGGTGCGGTGGCCGACGGGCAGGCGGGCTACGTGGTGAGCGGTGCTGTAGTTTCTGGAGGCGGACGGCGGCGCTGTCGTGGGTGGCCGTGGCTTGTCAGCTTCCCTTGCTCGCAGCGACAACATTCTCGCTGGGTTTGGCTTTGATTTGGTTGGATTTGTGCAGGTGAGAATCGCACGAATGGAGGTGAGCAGCCCCGATCCTAATCCTTTTAGTTTCAGTCAATTTTCACTTCGTTTTGTTGTGCCGTGTTCTTTCCGAATTGCTAATTTGGTTTTCAGTTTTTGTGGAGGCTGCTGGCCGGAGAGATCACAAGACTGTACGCCCGAAGAGATAATCCGAATTTTACCGTATATGCTTGTACTACGTGTTTGCATTTGTGCATTTAACACTAATTATTTTTTCTAAGGAAAACTCTCTGATTATTGTTTGGTTTCCATCTCCAGGTAGTTTGGGCGAATGTCTTTTTAGACTGGGAATTTTCTATCTGCTACCTGTTCCAGTCCATCCGTCCATGCTGTGATGGAGCAGCGCTTGTGTAGATTTTTTGTGCTATATGATTAGAAGCATCAACTGCTACGTAATGGTAAGATTTTGTCAGCTAGTACTAAGGTGATGTAGAGATAATATTTGGTTTGTCGTTTAAAGTGTTCAAGTTTCATGTTTTCTGGCTCATGAACATTTGCAGTTTTGTTTCAGTCCGCTAGGCCTAGGGGAAATCATTCAACTTTTTACATGATTCAGAATTAATTAAAAACATTTGTTTAGATGGGTTTGCAGTTTCGGCTGGATGATTCAATAAATGCACCTATGAGGAATTGATATGAGTTAACTTTTCTACGGATTTTAGTATATGTTTTTTTTCTTAGGACCACCCCTAATTTTTGCACTGCGGTGGGTTGGCAGCAGGGCAGAGCAGTCTTGTAGCGTCGCCGGTGTTCCTCGGCCTCAGGTTACGGTGTCCGTTGGCATGCTTCTTGATGCGGTCTGTATCTCCTCCCACCACGACGGTCGGCAACCATGTCTTCACCGACGGAGCCCCTCTCCATCGATTTACATAGGTGTGTGGCAATTTATTTTCCCATGGCGAGTACATACTTTTAGTACGGAATTTAGTTATCTGAGTTTATATATATTAAGTGTCCATATTTAGATATTAATCATTGTGCTTCTGATTCTGATCTCGGCCCCAAATTTGTCTGTTTTGGACATATCTATGCTACAGGCATAATGCTTGTTTTGAGCCGTACGGCGTACGATGCCGCCCAGGTACCTAGCTCTGTCCATATACAACCGCCAGTGATTTCCATCTCTCCCTGATTCTCCTCTCGATTCATATGTTGTGTTATGTTACGTGATCGTAAAATTGGGAAGTGGACCTTACCTATGTAATAATAATGCGTATTTGTTGAAGCTTACTGGCACAACCTATTCACATCTGTACTGTAGCGGTTCAAGCAAAAGTTATCTCCACGGGTGTGGAAAGGACCTTCACTATGTAGTAGTAATGCGTGGTTTTCTTCATGATTGTTACTAGTACATGAATGAAATAAACATCTGCTTGTCAATAAAAACTTGATAATTGTCCGGTGCAATTAATGTCAACCAGAAAATGTATCATAATCTTCCAGGCCTTGTATTCAGAAATAGTTGCATGGTTGCCTAAAAATCAGTAAATATGAAAAGGAAAAGTGGTTAAAGTGGGAAGCTCCCTCTTTCAACTTTACATTTTTAGGTAGAAGTGTGTCCTAGAAACTGGGTGTGTGTGCCTATGCCTACCATTTGCACGACATGAGAGTTCCCACAATCAGTTAATATGGCCATCCGCCTATCTATAAGAATATATGCTGCCAGCACTTCTGTTTTTTGTGGTCTTCCGAAGTTGCTTCCTTGGAACATCGAGCTGTTATTATTTTTGATGTTGCATTTTTTTTGTGGATGACAGTACTCCCTGTTTCTTACAAGCTGAATCTCATCTTCTCTGTCCATTTGAATTTTTATATCGAACATTCACATTGTCCCTGAATGTCCCAACTATACTAAGGAAAAAAAGTAAAACTGTAGCATTTTTTTCCTGTATAACTTGTTTAATTATTTCATCTTAATTTGTTTCTTTCAATATCATATAAGCTGATTCTCCTAGTGTATTGACAACATGATGTCGTGTTGAACAGAAGGGTTCAGAATGGAAACTACGGTTCTTCAAGTACGGGCATGGGTTTTATGTAAGCAATCGGTCTTTGGTGTTACCTTTTATAAATCATGAAAGGTGACTTCAGTATTTTGGGCATGTAGCAGAGTCTCCAATCAAAATCTACAAGCAGTGACCAAGGCGAGGTGTAGAACGGGACTATGAGTGCTTGGTCGAGCATCTGCTGCCATCGTCGAAAATGAAGAACTCGATGGTTAATAGAATCCATATTATAAATTATCACGCGTGCATATGGGATTTCCCTGAGATATTGCCTCCATTAATTATGTTTTGGTGAAGAAATTTATCTTGTGATAAACATAGGAGGGTGAAGACTATGGTTGTCCTTGGAATTGAGACTCTGTGAGATGAATGTTTCTACAGTACTCATCCTAACTCAACTATTTACTTTATCCTTGATCCTCTGGTAAGGTAGAATCTTGAGATCAGTATGAGCTAGTCAGCCACCGAAGAGGCTGACGAGATGGCCTTCAGGATCGTTTGGAAATAATGTAACAAAATAGTTTGGAATATGTTGTGTAATTTAATATATTTGGCAACCGTTTCACGATTTAACTCCTACACTGACATTGCATTCAATTGGTGGACCATGCGTTGATATACTCTTGTTTACGTCTCCTAAATTTCCTAGATCGGCTGTCAAATTCCTACGGCTCTCAACTAAATTAGTAGAATATGTTTCTCATTTGCATTTGATTCTAAATTAGTAGCTAAGGAATGACTGCAAGATTCCCTTTTCCCAAAAAAAGACTGATTATAGAGAGACATCTGCAGTAGAGCACGTTAAAAAGTTTGATCGATGTCAGTAGAGCTCATCCATGCAGTAGAGCCAATGTACTACACAGTGGTAATTACCTAATCTTTGGCCATAAATTTACGGGCATGCATGGTGGATGCGTGCATGTCTCTCATGTCCGTCGCTTCCACATCGTAAGATTACGTTGCATGCAAAGATTATTACATCGGTGCTCCATGGATGGAAGCGTGCGGACTGGTTTGCACGGTGCACTGGCTGGCTGGGGTGAGGAATAAGAATTCCTCACCCAGGATGACGAATAGCGCGAGTGAATCATTTTTTTATCCTCATCATAAAAGATTTATCTACGATGGACTTTACAAAAGATAAAAAAAACTCATATTATGTTTATCCACAGCTTGATAAAACTGCATGTATATAATTATTATCATAAATTGACAAATTTGTTGGATTTTTTATGTTTATGATTGGTTGGCGATCTTTGCATCTGCCCCTCTGACAGTTTTGTCGATCTTTGTGGCCGTTTCGCTATGTAGTTGGCGAATGTTTTTTTCTCTAGAATTTTTTCCTTGGGTAATGTTGTGTTCCTATTATGGCTGACCTTGCGGAGTTTCTATAGACCTCATGCAAAATTATGTACTCCCTCCATTTCTTTTTACTTTGTATATGAGCTTTGTCTCAAGTCAAACTCTTCAATGTTTGACTTACTTTTATACACTTACAGTACTCCCTCCATAGTACTCCTAGTTGACTTTCATACGTGCAAGCATCACGGGCCTGTATAATTTTTTAGGCATGCTGCACTGTAGCTGTCTTAGACGTTTGGGCGTCTTGGTTCATGCAGTGTGTTTTATGGGCTACGGGCGAGAGTTTCATGTTGGATGTCCGTATCTATTTGCGGTGTGTATCCAGGTCGGTATGAATATGTGTCACGTGATGCTTGGCATGTTTTTTTAGTTGGGATGCTTCACATATTTGTAAGTGTATTCTGTTTTTTTTTTACTTTTTGCACATGTATTCTATACGAATTTTGAATTTGCTTAAACATGTCCCATGCGGTTATTGGACGTGTATTCTTTACAATTTAATGATTTGAAGATTGCTCACCACGTCTGCCGCGAGGTTTGCATGTGTATTCTTGTTTGTATATACACATGTCATATGGCATGTACCTCCTCTGACGTGAATTGTTTGTACAAAATATAGTTGTATGTAACCTTTGAATTTTTTAAATCTCAGCCGTTAAAAAACATGATAAACGTTGTCAAAATTGTAGATTATGTGAATGCATGTGATGGCTCCTTTGTCCCTTGTTTTAGTAATAATATACGCAGTAATTAATAGATAGATGTATCCAGCACAGATCGACCTTTGTATTTCATTACATTCCAGCCAGCATCATATCGGTGCAATACAGATTACAACCCATTAATTATTGATTTGCATGATAAGGAAAGGAAATTACCAAATAAAAATATTGATTGAATATTTAATTTCGTGCAGATCCAAGGTACTAGATGCACAGCATATACCAAAGATTGACGCGGCGACTTCATTTCAAAATAAAACAAAAAGATTGACATGGAGGCTTAAATAGAAGATGCATGCATGCACTGGACTCAGACTCTGACTGGGTTTGGATCTCAGTACGGGAAGCCGGCGTTCCGTTGATCGAGCCCCTGCTGCGCCGTCTCCATCACGGCAGGGAACTCCGGAGGCGGCAGCATCACATTAAGCCATTGGTCTATCTCCATCTCTATCCCTGCGTCGAACCCCGGCGGCTTAGGCATCGTCATCTGCATCTGCTCCATATCCAGGCCGCCGGCCAACCCCGGCGGAGGAGGCATCTCCATCCCGGTGGCAAACTCCTGCTGCGGAAGCAGAGGCATCACCATCTGCTGCATATCCATCACGGCCTCGAAACACTGCTCCTGTGGCGGAGGCATCAGAAACTGGAACTCCATCCCAGCGTTGGCGCTGCCGCTGCTGCTACCGAACTCGAAGGTGCTGCCACCGAAGATCTGGGGCGGCGGCGGCGGGGCCACCTCCGCCATGCGGCTCACGTCGAATTGAAACGCCTCGAGGAGAACCTGGTTGGCGCGATCGGAGACGACGCCCTTCACCTGCATCAGCGCCGCAAAGAAGGCCGCCATGTCCCCGTCCCCCATGTCGCGCATCTTCGGGTCGAACCAAGCCGCAATCTGGTCCCCCGCGGCGCGCTCCTTGGCCATGGCCTCCTTGTTGCGCTTGGCCTGCTTCTTCACCTCGACCAGCTCCGTGCGTAGCTCGTCGAACTCCAGGTGCAGCTTCTGCAGCTTCTTGTCTTTGTCGGCACCGCCCTCCGCCGCGCCCTCTGCCGCCAGCAAGCGGTCGTCGGCAGCGCTCTCCTCCCTCGCGCCAGCCCCCACACTCTCCGACGCCAGGAAACGTTCCACGACGGAGTCGATGGAGGGGTGGCCGAAGGAGAAGACGTTGCCGCCGGGGGAGAAGGCGAGGGCGGCCACCTGGGCGCCGGTGAGGACCGCCAGATCGCTGGCCTTGGTGAAGAACCCCCCGCGGCGCTTGGAGTAGCTGATGTGCCGGGCATCCTTCTGCTCGATCCGGCGGATGACAGTCTTCTTCCGGCCGCTGCCACCTCTCCGGTTGGGCGGCGCCATTGCTCGCTTGCTCGGTGGGTAGGCTCAGAGAAAGGGAGGAAGAGGAGTGGTTGTGGGTGTGGCTTCGTCTCGGGGTCGATGGGTCTATATAGGAGAGGAAATCTCTTCGCTGGGCTACGTACATTAAAGCTCGTGATAGGCAATGAGATACAATTGGGTATGCGCTGAGCTGTATACATTAACTCACGCGTCAAAAGATAACTACATACACCGTATTATTTAGAAACTATTCCTTCGCACCCCAAAAGCAAGCGTTCCTTTATTTCAGGATTTCCGGCGATACGCTTTCAGTGGGAGGAGACGTTCCCGTCGACGACGAAGCGCCTACGGTGACTTCGTAAATCTCAAGATGATATGCCGGCTCAGTCTCTTGGAGATGCTCATAGGGTAGGGTGTGCGTGTATGTGTTCATAGGGATGAGTGTATGCGCGTGTATATAAGTGCTTGTGTCTGTATTGATGCTCAAAAAAAAATAACTACATACACCGTATTATTTAGAAACTATTCCTTCGCACCCCAAAAGCAAGCGTTCCTTTTTTTAGTATTAAAAGGAAGGGTTCCTCAAAAAAAGGATACCTACGTAATCATGCAAAAAAAAAATGATAACTACGTACTCGGTGACTATTCCTTCGCACGTGGTTGAATCGATCAGGACCTGACAACAAAATATGTATATATTGTTTGCCGCACAAAACCTATCGTTCCAAACAATGTACAATTGGGATTCTAAAAAAAACAATGCAGTTGGGAAATAATTCATCTGTTTCCTGGGCACATTTGTTACAACACAAAAAATAAATATATGTGCATCTGATCACCATAAAAAAATTTCATACATTGCGGCACATCTACAATCTCGGCACATCAATCACCCTCATGTATATGTTTTTTTGGAGGATCCCTCTTGTATATGTTAGCGTGATATTTCCCATTAATAATTTCCTATTTGTCTAGGTGAACACTTTCAAATATATTAAAACAATTACACTATGCTAAATGTTTGGCTATGTGAAAACAAACCGAGGTGATGAAGCACTATTTTATATTGTTATAAATGGAGCACCGGAACAGCGCGATTTCGTACATGCATCCAGATTGAACATCCAGATCATCACCTAGGTGCATGATGCATATAACCAGAGATGGCAGAGTAGCACTGTCATGTTATGGCAAAATAATTGGAGAGAGACCATTCTCAAAGATAAATTTCCTGAGTTGTTCTCTTCTGCTATTCAAGAAGAAGTCTTTGTCACACAAGTCTGCTGGCAATAACAAAAATTGATGTTATTGCTCCAACAGTACCAACTCAATGTGAAATCTGAGAAATGGGCATACCCATGGAAAGCACCTAGTTATTCATCTCTACTATTACAAGGGAATTTGTTCCGTCGCCCCCTCCTACCCGGTTTTTTCCTCCCATGATCCCCTCCACCCTTTGGTTTCTTGCTGATTTTTTTCTAACCCCTACTGTTGCCGCACAAAATAATAATAAAAACAATTATTGAAGGAGAGTTCGTTCCGTCGCCTCCACCTCTTACCCAATTCTTTCACTTCCATCTTGCCCTCCCCCCTTTGCTTTCCTATTGGTTTTTTTATTAAACCCAACTGATGACGCACAAAATATAAAAAAATATTAAAGGGGAGTTCCTTCCGTCACCTCCACCTCCCACGTTGTCATCCCACCGTTGGTTTCCTGTTGGTGTTGACCCCAACCGATACCGCACAAAATAAAAACCAAAAAACATATTAATTCGAATTGTATAAATCAAATAGATACTTTCCTAAAACCCATCATGTATTAATTCAATCAAATCAAATCAAATCAATCTTATCAAAATCTCAACTAAATCAAAAAAAAATCTTTCCTTCTCCTACCCATACTCTCACCAAATTAAATGTTATGAAAATTATTCTATTATGTTCGACAAGATTGATATTGAACCAGTAGAGTACATACCCGCTGCAACGCACACACAATTAGCTAGTCTATTCAGTTGTACAAGGTCCTTAATCATGATCTCCCGGACCATGAGTGCTCGCTTCCTCCGAAATAAAAATTTCTTAAGGTTTCTATTCCATGACAGACTCAATTCAAGAAATTTTCTTCATAGGTACAAAATCATGTTCCTTCCAAGAACTGTGAGCTCTCAAGAGACTACATTACACCTTTTCTAGTACTACATGTTTTCTCTAGCCTTCTGGGACCCCGGTTGCTTCTCCACAAACAGAGGCCTATGTATGTTTGATGATGTCCTTTTGACCAGGATTAATCTACCCTGTAACTTTTCTGTTACTACTATCAGGGATACTGGAATATCTGGATATAAATAAATTAAAAAATAATCAAGAATGGATCAGCCAGTGTCACTTCCTGGAGATTTCTTCTGAAGAATAACTTGCTACTAATATCTCATAGAATTAAGAGCAGGCATGTCACAGAATTCGAGAACTGGATTGATCTTCATCTCAGCTAAACCATTATTTAACACAATGGATTTCCCTAGAACTTGAATTGGTTGAGCCTCATGCCTTATTCTGTATTAGGGAAAGAAGTTGCTGAACCCCACCTCGGTGCACCCACGGTGCACCTACACAAGAAAAAATATCAAAACATTTCCAAAAAACTGAAACTTTGTGGAGATGATCATCAAATAATGTTCGAGAGGCTTACCAAGTCTGGTGGTGAAATGACATGCGAGGAGAACTGTACAAAAAATTAAAATTACAAATTTCGGTCAGACAGTGCACGTACATTTTGCGTATTTTGTCTTTTTTGTATAGGCTCAGAGAAATGGAGGAAGAGGAGTGGTTGTGGGTGTGGCTTCGTCTCGGGGTCGAGGGGTTTATATAGGAGAGGAAAATCTCTTCACTGGGCTACGTACATTAAAGCTCGTGATAGGCAATGAGATACGATTGGGTATGCGCTGAGCTGTATACATTAACTCACGCGTCAAAAGATAACTACATACACCGTATTATTTTGAAAACTATTCCTTCGCACCCCAAAAGCAAGCTGAATCGATCAGGATGTGACAACAAAAAATTGTTTGACGCACAAAAGCAAGCGTTCCTCTTTCTTTTTGAGGATTAGCAAGCGTTCCTCAAAAAAGGATAACTACGTAACCATGCAAAAAAAAAGGAAAGGATAACTACGTACTCCGTGACGTACATTAGTAACTATTCCTTCGCAACATAATGTCCATGTATATATTGTTTGCCGCACAAAAGCTAGCGTTCCAAACAATGTACAGTTGGGATTCTAAGAAAACAATGTATTTGGGAAATAATTCATCTTTTTTCGGGGCACATTTGTTACAACACAAAAAAATAAATATACGTGCCTCCGATCACCATAAAAAAATGGCATACATGGCGGCACGTCTACGCGCTCACCACATCAATCACCCTCATGTATATGTTAGCGTGATATTACTTGTCTAGGTGAACACTTCCGAATATATTAAACAATTACACTATGCTAAATGTTTGGCTATGTGAAAACAAACAGAGCTGATGAAGCACTTTTTTATATTGTTATAAATGGAGCATCGGAGCAACACAATTGCATACATGCATCCAGATTGAACATCCAGATCATCACCTAGTGCATGATGCATATAACCAGAGATGGCAGAGCAACACTATGTCATGCTTTGGCAAAATAATTGGAGAGATACCATTCTCAAAGTTAAATTTCGTGAGTTGTTCTCTTCTGCTATTCAAGAAGTCTTTGTCACACAAGACTACCATCAATACCAAAAATTCATGTTATTGCTCCAACAGTACCAACTCATTGTGAAGTCTGATAAATGGGCATACCCAAAGAAAGCACCTTGTTACTCATCTCTACTATTACAAGGGAGTTTGTTCTGTCGCCCCCTCCCACCTGGTTTTTTCTCCCATAATCCCCTCCACCCTTTGGTTTTTGCTATTTTTTTATAACCCCAACTGACGCCACTTCGTTCCATCGCCTCCACCTCCTACCCAATTTTTTCACTTCTACGTTGCTCTTCCCCATTGGTTTCCTATTGGTTTTTTGTTAAACCCAACTGATGCCGCAGAAAATTAAAAAAATATTAAAGCGGAGTTCGTTCCGTCACCTCCACCTCACACCTGATTTTTTTCTCTCCCATGTTGTCATCCCCCCTTTGGTTTTCTATTGGTTTTTTGTTAACCCCAACCGATACCGCACAAAATCAAAAGCATAAAATATATTAATTGGAATAATCTAAATTGAAAAGATACTTTCCTAAAACCCATCCTGCATTAATTCAATCAAATCAAACATAATCAATCTTACCAACATCTCAATTAACTCAAAAAAAATCTTGCCTTCTTCTACCCATACTCTCACCAAATTAAGTGTTATGAAAATTGATGTAACGTATCTGTTCGACAAGATTGATATTGAACCAGTAGAGTACATGCCCGTTGCAAGGCACGTGCAATTAGCAAGTCTATGCAAATGCACACGGTCCTTAATCACGATCTCTGAGACCATGAGTGCTCGCTTGCTCAGAAATAAAAACTTCTTATGGCTTCTATTGCATGACAAACTCAATTCATGAAAGTTTCTTCATAGGAACAAAATCATGTTCCTTCCTATAAATGTGAGCTTTCAAGAACCTACACTACACCTCTTCTCGGACTACATGTCTGCTCTAGCCTTTTGGGACACCTATTGCTTTTCCAGAAATAGAGGCCTATGTATTTTTGATGATATCCTTTTGACCTGGATTACTCTACCCCGCAACTTTTGTCTAACTATTATCAGGGATACTGGAATATCTGCATACAAAGAAATTCAAAAATAATCAAGAATGGATCACCTAGTGTCACTTCCTCGAGATTTCTTCTGAAGAATAACTTGCTACTAATATCTCATAGAATTAAGAGTAGGCATGTGACAGAATTCAATTACTGGATTGATCTTCATCTCAGTTAAAACCAATATTTAACACAATAAATTTCCCTGGAACTATAATTGGTTGAGCCTCAAGCTTTTTTTGTATTATTCCTTTTAACTTTTGTATATATAATTTTTATACACAATAAAAATACCATAGAACAATTTTTCTATGGTTCTGGCATCAAGAAAGGCCTTGATGTATGGGGAGAATGCAACGATGGACACTTAGGAGCCACACAAAACGGCCAGCTCGCCCACCTACATGAACAATCCGGGCCGACGCTTGGAGAAGCACACTTGCCACACCTTCTTGCGGTTGAACCACTGATCTAGATCTCGTGTCACACCATGATTGGCCACCTAACCAAATGAGCTCGGAGAATGGAAATAGCAGAGGAGGTAGATGACTGTCTCGGGGTGGGGGCCTCTCGCTTATATATCCACTAAGATCATAGGAGGCAATGCACTACTAGACAGTACATTAAAAGGACGACTGTATCTCCTTTGCACATAGCCATACCGTTTAAGCACTCTTCTCAGATGATAGTGATCACGTGTATGATAATAACTCAACGGTCTTCAGTGTTTCAGTGAAGTTTTGACACATTTTTATGCAATTTTGTAATTTTTCTAATCTAAGTAAGCTCATCTCAACATTGTCAAAAGACTGACCATGATGATACGTACCGAGGTTTCCAAATATAAACTCTAAACGAAGAAGAACGAGGGTGATGATCCACCAATTTTTCCATTAGAAATTAGCTAGCTTGATTCCACTTAACTCTCCATTGTTGTTAATCCAGTTGCAAGAAGTAGCTATGCTTGAAAAAAGAATTCAGAGCCATAGTGAGTTGTTAGGTATAAGAAGATATGAGCTCATCTCACCTTGTACCTTATAACTAATCACAAACATGGATCTCGCTTCACGTATATCTAGGTTTTTATTCGATTGCTGGCTGGAGGCTCCTATCTTGTACACTATTAAGAGAATAAAGTTGGTACAACAATTTTTATGTGGTAGGGTGCTTCGCCACCACTAACGGACAAAGAGAGAATTACAAAGGGTATTTTAGGGTGGAAATATTATTGTTCAGGTCCGTCGGCACTCTGTAACGTAAAAGCGAGACGTCAACCTTAGACCGAACTCCCAAGGTTGCTCTAGTAGGTTGAATACCATTATAGATTTATTCATTCCATAGATTCCAAGAAACTATGATGAAATTATTGAAGAGAAGACCCCCATTTAAACTAGCCCTAGTTATTGATACTAAGGCAATCTGATCTGAATTCGTAGTCCAACTAATGTTGCAATGTATGCAACCACAGATTAAATGGGTAGGGGAAATTTAGATGTTCAATTATTTTATCTATGCTCGAGTCATAATGGAGACAAGCCAGGTTGTTACCAATGTTGTAATTTCTCCTATTAAACATATTTCTGGCGTTTACCCGAACTTATAGAAGAAGCCAAATTAGAACCATTTGAAGAATTAAGATAGGCTAATATATTTGAATAATAACATGTAATATCCTTTGGAAGAATAGCGTGGACCCCTATTATATGACAATTCATCATGGGTTTTTTTAATCAGATGGATGGCATGAATAATTCCTCACACAAGATGCATTTCATTGGAAGCTTTTGGCCATAGGAGTAGATCAAATAACTTATCAATCACATCTTGGCCGATGCATAAATGATGAAACGATGTGTTTGCATCAATGACCTATGTGTATAAATAGGGGAATATCTCAGCTGAAACATCATTGTTTCATTCATATTGCCGCATAGTAACATTTCTACTATTACTCACATGATAGGAAGAGATCCTTTTGAAAATGATAGTGATAGTTCTCGCATTCAAAACTTATCTTCCCGATCTCAACTTTCCCCTTGCAAAGGTAAGATCATACCCCAAGTTGAAGAGAGGCATATATGAGCAACATCAACCTAAGTGTGCATCTCAAACGAGCAAGAGAGTCTGAAAAGGACATCACACCCATGAAATATCTTCTCATGCGTAGTTAGTTCTTGCTAGTTGAATAATTGCGACTGACCTAGCTAATGCCTAATGGTGATTAATGCATCATCATATAGTCAATTGGGATGTTCATTACATGATTCTTCAGAAGCTTCATTTCATTTTTGACTTACATAAATGTGTAGGAACTGCCACATTATTTCATGGCAACCCTGTTGAGTGTGTAATAGCTACACATTCATTAATGCCTTCATTTCCTATTAGGTGTGCTATTTATATTACTATCCCGATTGTCACATATCATCTCAGATTCATGTAATGCATAATATAGGAGTAGGATTTGAGGTCCATTGTTAATGTTTTTTTATTGACTTGATATCTAGATATATGGGATTCATTATTTCCGCCCACATGATATATGGCCCTTCTTTTATGTAGCTAGTGTTTTGCCACCATGGTTTTTTCTTTCCCCTTTTTCTATTTAAATCATATCTAACTCATTGGCGCCGTTCAACCCATGCATTTAAAAACATAAAAACTTGATTCTATTTATATTAAAGAATATACTAGGCAAGTTACGTAGTTAGCTTGGAAATATACACCTTTTTCATATGAGAACACACATCAAATTTCAAACAAAATTTAAATGGGAGTGGTGGGCTGTTGGGAATAAGAAGACATGAGGTCATCTATTAGTTTTTCCTAACAACTCACAGATACATGAATCGCACCTCACCACAACAAGCTTTCTAGTGGATTACGATTGCACACCTCATGAATCCTTTACTAGTGAACAATAGACTAAGGTGGTATAATATCAATGGGGAAATAGTTTTTATAGTGATACTTACATGGTAATTTGTTTCACTACAACAAATGGAGAAAAGAGGAAAGCAGAGGAGTATTCTAGCACTACTGCAGAATGCTGCTAACGTGACACTACGATCAGAGAACCTTCGATGAAACTGTGTCCAGTGCCATAATTGCAAACAGTGGTGTAAAAACCGTTAAAAAGGTGCAAAAAATTTGTGATGGCGGAGCCATCAAACACGGTTCAGATTTTAGTTGCGTGTGCGATGCAGGGCATACGGTTCAGTTCAATTAACTGTTTGCGATGAGGAGGAGCAAAAGAAACGGGCAGCCAGATGGAGGTGTGTGTGATATACAGATGGTTCACTTGGATGAACTGTTTGTGATTAGGCAACACAAAAGAAACGTCCAGCCAGACGTGTGTGCTTGTGAAGACGTTGTGTAAACTATATATTACATGCATGATCATCTATCTCTTGTGACGCTTGCTCTGCTTGTGGCTCGATCCGAGCTCGTCGATTTGGGTAACGAGGCACTTCCTCATGTCAATGATTCTCCTGTGCATCTCATAGCATGTGTACACGCTCTTAGCTGCGAACTTGAGGTGAGGTTCATCCAGTTGCCGCATACAGGCCCTGTGCCAGGATAGGGGACTTGTTCTTTGGGTATCCAGCTTCATCTTTTCGTAGTAGGGGTCGATGATGGCCGAGGCGAGTTCGACCAGGGAGTCCTTCTTCATGCTGCCACAGACCCTGTAGTGGTCACGGATTTTGACAAGGTTCTTGCATGCCAAGCCCGTAACACTGAGCCCGTTTACATCGTCAGTGGTTTCCACCATGGCAAACTTGTAGTTGGTGCTATTGACCAAACTATTGAAATGGTGACAAGGCTCTATGGCCATGCAGTAGTGGTAGATGAGGACATGATGGCGCACGCACAACTGGGCGACGGCAACCTTCTGATCTATGCCGGGACGACCGGCGGTGTACTGGAGTTTGATGTCGATCACCTTTACTTGTCTCGAGCAAGCAACTGCTCAACGATGTTGATGTAGTTGTCCACCACGGCCAGGTCGATGGTGTACACCACCGAGATATTTGTCTCCCTCGCGTGGGTCTCCACTCTATGCTCGTCGAACTCCATTGGAGCGCCGCTGGACATCCCCTCTCTATGTGTCGTTGTGGGTGTGCTTGTTGTGTTGTGGGGCGCGATCGAAAGGTTGAAGAGAATAAGGTTATAATAGCCGCGGGAATTAAAGGGGAAGCTGGACGGCCAGGAATATCGGCAGGCCCTGATGGCAGTTGTAATTTGCAGCGCGTAACTCCATCATGCCGCACGTAACTGCATCGCGTGGCAACACGCGTGGCGCAACCGCATGCATATAGGGCCCCCGACATGATCGTGCGCACGCCCAACCATATATATATATAGCAGTTGAACATGCAATGAAAAGTTGTCCACAACCCAAGTGCGCCGACGGACGCGAGCAGAGCGCGCCGCGACGCCTAACGGCGAGCATAGCGCGCTGCTGCGCCTAATGACGTGCGGAGCTTGCCGAGGGACGCGAGCAGAGGCCGGCACAATGATCCGTGGCTAATCAGACGAACTATGCGAGCGATGTCGGAGACATCAAGCACGAATCAGATTAGAGTTGCGTGTGCGATACGTGGCATATAGTTGATCCATCCGAGCTGTTTGTGATGGAATAAGCCATGTGTGTTGCGGCCAAACGCTGGCTGGTATATAACCTTAAATTTAACCAAAAAAGTGTTAATGCATGTTACACAAATTGTATAGCTGGAAACTATGTTCAAATACGACTCCAACGATATAATCTTTGGCGACATGCATTCGTATTTTATTAGTTAAATACTACTTATAAACCAGGAGGGGGTATAGTAGGTACTTAAATGACAAATGTTTTTTGCATTAACTGTATGTGTACGTGACCTTTCGTCCTCCTTTTTCACGTCTTGTCACCCCGTTGCCGCAGACGGCTTATAGCGCAAGCTTGCGCAGCGCACGGGGGCGTTCTTTTGGCCAAACGGTGGCGCTAATGAATCGTCGGTGAGCCCGTTCCTGCGCAACCTCGCAGGTTCCCGCGCAAGGTTCCCGCCTGACTTGGTGAAATCCCCCAAAATCCCAATGCTTACCGGCCTGCTATAAAAACCCTCACGGCCGTTGAGTCATGCGTCGCATTTTCCCCTCCCTCCCTGTAGCTTATCTCGTGTGCTTCTCCCACAATCGCCAATGGCACCGGTCCGTCGTCGTCGCTCGGCCACTCTGATGTCATCAGAGGACAGCTCCAGATGGGAGGCTACACCGTGGTGGCGGCGCAGTCCCCGGCGTAGTGTAGTGCGTGTGGCGTCCCTGTTGGGTGTGGCGGAACACCCACCACACGCTCCACTGTCGCTGACCGTCGGCAGCTGTTGCCGGCCGCCGTTGCCGCCACACCACCGTCGAAAGCCAGGGCCATCTCCCGCTCCGCCGCCGCGGCCCGAAGGCAGGAGGTGGCCGTCGTGGCGGCCGCCCCAGTTCCGGCCACCATGGCCATCACCCGCTCCACCATCGCAGCCCAAAGGCGGGAGGTGGTGGTCATGGCCGCCACCCCATCGTCCGCCGCCATGGCCGCCAGCCCACCGTTGACCGTCGGGGTCATCACCCGCTCCGCCACCGCCTTGCGCGCTACACCGAGTTCCTGTGGGAGGAGGAGGCGCGCCTCGTCGAGGACACAAAGAGCCATACCGCAGCCATGGCCGCAGCACACGCCGACGCAGAGGCGAGGAATCAGGAGATCTACGAGCAGTCCGGCCGCTTCGAGCTGGCAAGCGTCGCTGAACGTGCAGCAGCAGCAGGCACTGTATTGCATTTCTCCAGATCGTCGCTAGGATCCTCCTCCTCCTCTGCCTCTTACTGAGCGCGCTTGGCAGAGGAGAGGTTGCCGGAAGTAGCACAAATCCCCTCCATGGTAGTAGTAGTATTTAGGGGCTATTTTGTTCAGTTCATCTTACTATAGATGTGTGGTCGAACTGTACATCGTACTTAAAATTAGCTAGTATATATAGTTGAACTAGCTATTTCAGTACGTGGTTGGTAACAATTGGAGAAAAGTTTGGTCGGTTCAGCTATCGAGTTGAACTGTTTGTATAAATTAAGAACGACTGCTAAATCTATGAATGAAATCTATGCTTAATTACTGAATTTTAGTTGCAAAAAATAGATAGTGCTAGTGATTTCTAGCGGTATATTTTGAAAAATCGCAGTGTTACAAGGATTGACAAATGGCAACGTTACTAGATCAACAAATGTAAATCTTTCCAGTTTGACAAATGGCAACATACCCAATATGACAGATACAATTTTTACCAAGTTGTTTGTACGTGGTTGCACACGGGTCATCCAAAATAACCGTTTGCGTTGAAGGGATGCACAAATTCTGCGTTGCAGATTTTCCCTCGACTTAGGGGGACGACCATAGCTCTCACTGTGCATACGGGTGTTCTATCTAAAACGTTTACGATCAAGAGCTGCAGAAATCTTGCACGGCGTACAGCTTGCACGCTTCCCGGTGATCCTGAGTGCAGCTCGTACGCCTTCTGTTTAGTCAAGCACTCAAGGACCTGTCTGCACGGCACCACCTAGCCATTAAAGGAGTGAGGCGTGGCGTCACGTGAATGGTTAACGGAGCGCACACAATTTTAATTATACAAAACGTTTGAGATGTTACGGCGGCAGCTATTTGTTTCAAAATGCGTTTGTTGGCTGTTATTCGAGTGTGCCTTTTCTCAAAATGGACACAAAAAATACCACAACATGTCGGGTGCCATTCCATTATAGCATGCCAAGTTTCATGAATTCCAGACGGGTTTTGGATTTACTAGAGTTTAAAAACAAAGTATCTCAAGGTTTTGCCGGCAATCAACAGTGCGCTGGTGTTTGAAATTCGTTCCCATTTCTTTCATGGGACCTAAGCATGCCCGAAAGGACACATATTTGATTTTTCAACAAATTTATATGCACTGGAGCTTGTGCATGTAGTTCAAATTCGAATTATGCACATGAAATGCCTAGAAAACCAAGTTAATGTATAAAAAATGTCCAAACGAACCTCGGAAAATTCCAAAAGTAAACACAAGACTCCTGTTGCTCTATGTTGACACTAGAAAATTTTTGAAAGCAATAAGGGGAAACAGATATCGTTTCGTCCCCAAAGGTGGCACGTTCCCTACCGAAACCATCACGCTTGTTGTGAGAAGCTAAGGTTTGTGAGAAGCTTATACCCAAACCTGCCCCCAAATGGGAGAAAATTTGTACCACGGCAGGCTGATGCTGCACCATGATAGCATGCCAAGTTTCATGAATTTCAGACGACTTTGGATTTACTAGAATTTGAGAGCCAGGTATCTAAATGTTTGCGGCCGAGTGACGGTGGCAGGGTGTTTGTAATTCATTCCCATTTCTTGCATGGGACCTAAGCATGCAACCAAGGACACAGATTTGATTTTTCAACCAGTTTATATGCACTGGAGAATGTGCACGTAGTTCAAATTTGAATGATGCACGTAAAATGCCTGGAAAACCCAGTTAATGTATAAAAATGTCCAAACGAACCCCGAAGAATTCCAAAAATGAACACAACACTCCTGTTGTTCTATATTGTCACTCAAAAAAATTTGAAAGCAATAAAAGGCAACGGATATCGTTTCGTCCCCAAAGGTGGCACGTTCCCTACTGAAACCATCACGCTTGTTGTGAGAAGCTGTGGTTTGTGAGAAGCGTATACCCAAACCTGCCCAAGTGGGACACAATTTTTACCACGACATGTTGATGCTGCTCCATGATAGCATGCCAAATTTCATGAAGTTTAGACGACTTTTGGATTTACTAGAATTTGAAAGCAACGTATCTAAATGTTTACGGCCGAGTGACGGTGGCAGGGTGTTTGAAATTCATTCTCATTTCTTGCATGGGACCTAAGCATGCAGCGAAGGACACATACTTGATTTTTCAACCAGTTTATATGCACTGGAGAATGTGCATGTAGTTCAAATTTGAATTATGCACATAAAATGACTGGAAAACCCAGTTAATATATAAAATGTCCAAATGAACCCCGCAAAATTCCAAACTTGAACACAACACTCATGTTGTTCTATGTTGACACTCGATTTTTTTAAAGCAATAAGAGGCAACAGATATCGTTTCGTCCCCAAAGGTGGCACGTTCCCTACCGAAACCATCACGCTTGTTGTGAGAAGCTCTGGTTTGTGAGAAGCTTATACCCAAACCTGCCCCAAATGGGACAAAAAATTTACCACGACATGTTGATGCTGCTCCATGATAGCAAGCCAAGTTTCATGAATTTTAGACGACTTTTGGATTTACTAGAATTTGAAAGGCAGGTATCTCAATGTTTGCGGCCGAGTGACGGTGGCAGGGTGTTTGAAATTCATTCCTATTTCTTGCATGGGACCTAAGCATGCAACCAAGGACACATATTTGATTTTTCAACCAGTTTATATGCACTTGAGAATGTGCATGTAGTTCAAATTTGAATTATGCATATAAAATGCTTGGAAAGACCAGTTGCTATATAAAAATGTCCAAACGAACCCCGAAAAATTCCAAAATTGAACACAACACTCCTGTTGTTCAATGTTGACACTAAAAAATTGTTGAATTCAATAAGAGGCAACGGATATCGTTTTGTCCCCAAAGGTGGCACGCTCCCTACCGAAACATCACGGTTGTTGTGAGAAGCTCTGGTTTGTGAGAAGCTTATACCCAAACCTGCCCCAAATGGGACAAAGATTTTACCATGACAAGTTGATGCTGCTCCATGATAGCATGCCAAGTTTCATGAATTTTAGATGACTTTTGGATTTTCTAGAATTTGAAAGCCAGGTATCTCAATGTTTGCGGCTGAGTGACATTGGCAGGGTGTTTGAAATTCATTCCCATTTCTTGCATGGGACCTAAGGATGCAACCAAGGACACATATTTGATTTCAACCAGTTTATATGCACTGGAGAATGTGCATGTAGTTCAAATTTGAATTATACACATAAAATCCCTCGAAAACCCAGATAATGTAGAAAAATGACCAAACGAACACCGAAAAATTCCAAAATTGAACACAGAACTCCTGTTGTTCTATGTTGACACTCGAAAAAAATTTGAAAGCAATGAGACGCAACGGATATCGTTTCGTCCCCAAAGATGGCATGTTCCCTACCGAAACCATCATGCTTGTTGTGAGAAGATGTGGTTTGTGAGAAGCTTATACCCAAACCTTCCCCAAATGGGACAAAAAATTTACCACGACATGTTGATGCTGCTCCATGATAGCAATTCAAGTTTCATGAATTTTAGACAACTTTTGGATTTACTAGAATTTGAAAGGCAGGTATCTCAATGTTTGCGGCCGAGTGATGGTGGCAGGGTGTTTGAAATTCTTTCCCATTTCTTGCATGGGACCTAAGCATGCAACCAAGGACACATATTTGATTTTTCAACCAGTTTATATGCACTGGAGAATGTGCATGTAGTTCAAATTTCAATCATGCACATAAAATGCCTGGAAAACCCAGTTAATCTATAAAAATGTCCAAATGAACCCCGAAAAAACCAAAATTGAACACAACACTCCTATTTTTGTATGTTGACACTCGAAAAAATATGAAAGCAATAAGAGGCAACGGATATCGTTTCGTCCCCAAAGGTGGCACGTTCCCTAGCGAAACCATCACGCTTGTTGTGAGAAGCTCTAGTTTGTGAGAAGCTTATAACCAAACTTGCCCCAAATAGGACAAAATTTTTACCACAACATGTTGATGCAGCTCCATGATAGCACGCTAAATTTCATGAAGTTTAGACGACCTTTGGATTTACTAGAAATTGAAAGCCAGGTATCTAAATGTTTGCGGCCGAGTGACGGTGGCAGGGTGTTTGTAATTCATTCCCATTTCTTGCATGGGATCTAAGCATGCAACCAAGGACACATATTTGTTTTTTCAACCAGTTTATATGCACTGGAGAATGTGCATGTAGTTCAAATTTCAATCAGGCACATAAAATGCCTTGAAAACCCAGTTAATCAACAAAAATGTCCAAACGATCCCCGAAAAAAACCAAAATTGAACACAACACTCCTATTGTTGTATGTTGACACTCGGAAAAACTTGAACGCAATAAGGGGCAACGGATATCGTTTCGTCCCCAAAGGTGGTACGTTCCCTAGAGAAACCATCACGCTTGTTGTGAGAAGCTCTAGTTTGCGAGAAGCTTATACCCAAACTTGCCCCAAATAGGACAAAATTTTTCCCACGACATGTTGATGCAGTTCCATGATAGCATGCTAAATTTCATGAAGTTTAGACGAGTTTTGGATTTACTAGAATTTAGAAACCATGTATCTCAATGTTTGCAGCCGAGGGACAGTGGCAGCGTGTTTGAAACTCATTCCCATTTCTTGCATGGGACCTAAGCATACAACCAAGGACACAGATTTGATTTTTCAACCAATTTATATGCACTGGAGAATGTGCATGTAGTTCAAATTTGAATTATGCACATAAAATGCCTGGGAAACCCTGTTAATGTATAAAAATGTCCAAACGAACCCCGAAAAATTCCATAATTAAACACAACACTCATGTTGTTCTATGTTGACAATCGAATTTTTTTAAAGCAATAAGAGGCAACGTATATCATTTCGTCCCCAATGGTGGCACATTCCATACCGAAACCATCACGTTTGTTGTGAGAAGCTCTGGTTTGTGAGAAACTTATACCCAAACCTGCCCCAAATGGGACAAAAAATTTACCACAACATGTTGATGCTACTCCATGATAGCATGCCAAGTTTCACGAAGTTTAGACGACTTTTGGATTTACTAGAATTTGAAAGCCACATATCTAAATGTTTACGGCCGAGTGACGGTGGCAGGGTATTTGAAATTCATTCTCATTTCTTACATGGGACCTAAGCATGCCGCCAAGGACACATACTTGATTTTTCAACCAGTTTATATGCACTGGAGAATGTGCATGTAGTTCAAATTTGAATTATGCACATAAAATGACTGGAAAACCCAGTTAATATATAAAATGTCCAAATGAACCCCGCAAAATTCCAAACTTGAACGCAACACTCATGTTGTTCTATGTTGACACTCGATTTTTTAAAGCAATAAGAGGCAACGGATATCGCTTCATCCCCAAAGGTGGCACGTTCCCTACCGAAACCATCACGCTTATTGTGAGAAGCTCTGGTTTGTGAGAAGCTTATACCCAAACCTGCCCCAAATGGGACAGAAAATTTACCACGACATGTTGATGCTGCTCCATGATAGCAAGCCAAGTTTCATGAATTTTAGACGACTTTTGGATTTACTAGAATTTGAAAGGCAGGTATCTCAATGTTTGCGGCCGAGTGACGGTGGCAGGGTGTTTGAAATTCATTCCTATTTCTTACATGGGACCTAAGCATGCAACCAAGGACACATATTTGATTTTTCAACCAGTTTATATGCACTTGAGAATGTGTATGTAGTTCAAAATTGAATTATGCATATAAAATGCTTGGAAAACCCAGTTGCTATATAAAAATGTCCAAACGAACCCCGAAAAATTCCAAAGTTGAACACAACACTCCTGTTGTTCAATGTTGACACTCAAAAATTGTTGAATTCAATAAGAGGCAACGGATATCGTTTTGTCCCCAAAGGTGGCACGCTCCCTACTGAAACCATCACGGTTGTTGTGAGAAGCTCTGGTTTGTGAGAAGCTTATACCCAAACCTACCCCAAATGGGACAAAGATTTTACTGCGACATGTTGATGCTGCTCCATGATAGCATGCCAAGTTTCATGAATTTTAGATGACTTTTGGATTTTCTAGAATTTGAAAGCCAGGTATCTCAATGTTTGCGGCGAGTGACGTTGGCAGGGTGTTTGAAATTCATTCCCATTTCTTGCATGGGACCTAAGCATGCAACCAAGGACACATATTTGATTTTTCAACCAGTTTATATGCACTGGAGAATGTGCATGTAGTTCAAATTTGAATTATGCACATAAAATCCCTAGAAAACCCAGATAATGTAGAAAAATGACCAAACGAACATCGAAAAATTCCAAAATTGAACACAGAACTCCTGTTGTTCTATGTTGACACTCGAAAAAATTTGAAAGCAATAAGAGGCAACAGATATCGTTTCGTCCCCAAAGATGGCACGTTCCCTACCGAAACCATCATGCTTGTTGTGAGAAGATGTGGTTTGTGAGAAGCTTATACCCAAACCTGCCCCAAATGGGACAAAAAATTTACCACGACATGTTGATGTTGCTCCATGATAGCAATTCAAGTTTCATGAATTTTAGACCGACTTTTGGATTTACTAGAATTTGAAAGGCAGGTATCTCAATGTTTGCGGCCGAGTGACGGTGGCAGGGTGTTTGAAATTCATTCCTATTTCTTGCATGAGACCTAAGCATGCAACCAAGGACACATATTTGATTTTTCAACCAGTTTATATGCACTTGAGAATGTGCATGTAGTTCAAAATTGAATTATGCATATAAAATGCTTGGAAAACCCACTTGCTATATAAAAATGTCGAAACGAACCCTGAAAAATTCCAAAATTGAACACAACACTCCTGTTGTTCAATGTTGACACTCAAAAATTGTTGAATTCAATAAGAGGCAACGGATATCGTTTTGTCCCCAAAGGTGGCACGCTCCCTACCGAAACCATCACGGTTGTTGTGAGAAGCTCAGGTTTGTGAGAAGCTTATACCCAAACCTACCCCAAATGGGACAAAGATTTTACCGCGACATGTTGATGCTGCTCCATGATAGCATGCCAAGTTTCATGAATTTTAGATGACTTTTGGATTTTCTAGAATTTGAAAGCCAGGTATCTCAATGTTTGCGGCTGAGTGACGTTGGCAGGGTGTTTGAAATTCATTCCCATTTCTTGCATGGGACCTAACGATCCAACCAAGGACACATATTTGATTTCAACCAGTTTATATGCACTGGAGAATGTGCATGTGGTTCAAATTTGAATTATACACATAAAATCCCTAGAAAACCCAGATAATGTAGAAAAATGACCAAACGAACCCCGAAAAATTCCAAAATTGAACACAGAACTCCTGTTGTTCTATGTTGACACTCGAAAAAATTTGAAAGCAATAAGACGCAACGGATATCGTTTCGTCCCCAAAGATGGCACGTTCCCTATCGAAACCATCATGCTTGTTGTGAGAAGATGTGGTTTGTGAGAAGCTTATACCCAAACCTACCCCAAATGGGACAAAAAATTTACCACGACATGTTGATGCTGCTCCATGATAGCATGCCAAGTTTCATGAATTTTAGACGACTTTTGGATTTACTAGAATTTGAAAGGCAGGTATCTCAATGTTTGCGGCCGAGTGACGGTGGCAGGGTGTTTGAAATTCATTCCCATTTCTTGCATGGGACCTAACCATGCAACCAAGGACACATATTTGATTTTTCAACCAGTTTATATGCACTGGAGAATGTGCATGTAGTTCAAATTTCAATCATGCACATAAAATGCCTGGAAAACCCAGTTAATCAATAAAAATGTCCAAACGAACCCCGAAAAAACCAAAATTGAACACAACACTCCTATTGTTGTATGTTGACACTCGAAAAAAATTGAAAGCAATAAGAGGCAACGGATATCGTTTCATCCCCAAAGGTGGCACGTTCCCTAGCGAAACCATCACGCTTGTTGTGAGAAGCTCTAGTTTGTGGGAAGCTTATACCCAAACTTGCCCCAAATAGGACAAAATTTTTACCACGACATGTTGATGCAGCTCCATGATAGCATGCTAAATTTCATGAAGTTTAGACGACCTTTGTATTTACTAGAAATTGAAAGCCAGGTATCTAAATGTTTGCGGCCGAGTGACGGTGGCAGGGTGTTTGTAATTCATTCCCATTTCTTGCATGGGATCTAAGCATGCAACCAAGGACACATATTTGTTTTTTCAACCAGTTTATATGCACTGGAGAATGTGCATGTAGTTCAAATTTCAATCATGCACATAAAATGCCTGGAAAACCCAGTTAATCTATAAAAATGTCCAAACAAACCCCGAAAAAAACCAAAATTGAACACAACACTCCTATTGTTGTATGTTGACACTCGGAAAAATTTGAAAGCAATAAGGGGCAACGGATATCGTTTCGTCCCCAAAGGTGGCACGTTCCCTAGAGAAACCATCACGCTTGTTGTGAGAAGCTCTAGTTTGTGAGAAGCTTATACCCAAACTTGCCCCAAATAGGACAAAATTTTTACCACGACATGTTCATGCAGTTCCATGATAGCATGCTAAATTTCATGAAGTTTAGACGAGTTTTGGGTTTACTAGAATTTAAAAACCAGGTATCTCAATGTTTGCAGCCGAGTGACGGTGGCAGGGTGTTTGAAACTCATTCCCATTTCTTGCATGGGACCTATGCATACAACCAAGGACACATATTTGATTTTTCAACCAGTTTATATGCACTGGAGCATGTCCATGTAGTTCAAATTAGAATTATGCACCTGAAATGCCTACAAAACCAAGTTAATATATGAGAACGTCCAAACGACCCCTGAATAATTCCAATTTTTTTACGACACACCTATAGTTGCATGTTCGCAGTAGATAAAAGTTCTAGCAATTCAAACGCCATCCTTTGTAGCCGTGACATCATTACGTAATTCAAATCAAGATGATAAATCAAGTAGATCACACACAATTTATTATCACCGACCGTGTGAGATGCAGCACAAAATATCTTGGAGCACCATCAGTGTATAGTACACCTATGGCTTACGCGAGAAGGTGCATCGGCTACAGTCCATAGCCGGCGTGTCAAGCACACCAGCTTACTCCCCAAATATCATTTCACTGTTCATTCATCGGCGGTGAAAGATGGGGATGTGAACCCACGTCGCGAGGGCAACTTCGGCGGCCCACTCCGGTGAGATCGCTGCCACAGCCGCCAGGCGCGTGCTAAGAAGCTTCATGAGGGTGACAACAGTCTGCGTCCGGGAGGCCAAGGCAGCCCAAATGGCTGTGGTTGCTTCTTAATCAGCGGCAGCAGCATCTGCCTCGAGGATAGCAACTGGGGAGAGTGGCACAACAGTTGTCTGTTCCGCAACGGCAGCCTTAGACCTGATGGAGGCTGCCCACTACCATGTCGAGGCCATCCATGCCCAGCTCATGGCGGTCACCGCACAAATTGAACGAAGCTTCTCCGATAACGGTCGGCAACCCACGGCCGAAGAGTTGGCAATCGCCGAGAGAGTTTGAGCAGCCGTCCGTTCCTACGCGGCATACCTTGCCATGACGGAGCCCGCGAGAGCCCAGATCGCGGCCGCCCACGCCCAGCTCGTGGCGGCCTATTCCAAAGATATGGCAGACACGAATGGCGAGATGCTTGCCGAGTATGGTGCAATTGATGACCTGGAGCCACTTCCCCAGGAGACCGTCGGGCACGAGCTGGACATGGAGGCGACGACGGAGATTGACGAGCACCAGCCATAGTAGTACTCTTTGTTTTGTTTAATTAAGAGTGCTAGTCTTTAATTTGTTAGAGTAATGTTTAGGTCAGCTAGCTCTGTTTAATTGCTGAACTTGCTAGATTAAGAAATTAGTCTCCTTTGTGTACCCAAATTATGCAATGACGTGGATGACCACTGTAACCAGGGAAAATTCGAACCAAAATTTTTGACGTTCAAACTCAATACACACGGCTTAAGCTATCTAAATTGTTTGTCATGTTCACATATCGTACACAGTTCTGAATAAGCGATTCCAAATTTTTGGCTTCCGTGGAAATATCTACCTCCCTGCCCCTCCCCCTTACCAAAAGCCACATATCCCCTGCTTCCGCTTCCTTTCCAAGTTGAAACCTTCACTCCTTATTCGCAGCGCCGCCTCCTCGTCGGCGACCCTCCTCCACGCTGCTCGGCCTCGCCTATCCAGGCAGGTAATCCAAACCCGACCCCCATCCTCCTTCTCCTTCCACATCCCACATGCCTCGACCGCTGGCGTGACATCTTCCACCCAAATCACCGACCCCTTCACCAAATAAGCGCTGCCCTAAGCCATGGTGCACGCAGTATTGCCAGGATCCCAAGGAACATTTGGCAGCGGAGAAGCAAATCGCGGCCGCACGCGCGGATTAGGTTGCGGTGGCTGCCATTTGTGTTGACCCCTAGATCTTGGAGGAGCACCTCGCCGTCGAGGCCACCGTCGACGCCTCACGCACCGACGGCGCGATGCGGTTTGTTGTTTGGTTCAATTCTGCAATGTGATGTTCAATTGTTGTGGGTGCATTCTGTTATTGTATACCATGTGAGAAATAAATCAAATTTGGCTGTACTAAATACATGAGAAACAAATACAATTTCTATATTTCCATGTTGTTAAGCATGCTTGGTTTGTTTAACTGTCTGATCTTCTATAAGGAGTATGTTATATTGTGCAATATGGTGCTCAGTTAACGTTTGGTTCATGTTTTGTGGTGTTTATTTAACTGTTTTGTTTGGTTCAATTCTGCAATGCGATGTTCAATAGTTTTGGGCGCATTCTGTTTTTCTATACCATGTGAGGAATAATTGAATTTGGCTATAGTAAATACATGGCAAAAAATACAATTGCTATATTTCCAAGTTGTTAAGCATGCTTGGTTTGGTTAACTGTCTGATCTTCTATTAGGACTCTGTTATATTGTACAATGTGGTGCTCAGTTAATGTTTGGTTCATTTGTTGTGGTGTTTAGCTAACTATTTGGTTCAATTCTACACTGCAATGTCCAATTGTCGTGGGTAGAATTTTGTATTGTTGTGCATGTGAGGAATAAATCAAATTTGGCTGCACTTAATACATGAGGAACATATACAAGTGCTATATTTCCTAGTTCTTAATCATGCTTGGTTTGGATAAATGGGTTTTCCATGTGGCTTGAATTAATCTGATGAATCTGCAATGTGCTTATTTTTCATCAACATATTTTACTGATACCATGTGAGCCCTTACTTACCCTGATGACTAACTACCTTATATGTGTTGCAGGGAAACAATGGGAAGCTGAGGTTTACAGTCGAGGTTAGCACGTGCATGGTCTGTTGTCTAATAGCACATTATTGTGCAATTGCTGGAACCATTCTAATATTTAGGTTTTTAACAATTTGGGCTTGCACATATAGGTCCTGCTGTTAGAGGTTTTGACCCACTGTTTGATCATTTTTGCATGTGGGGAAATGAGTTGTCCATGAATATCAGTCAAGTCAAGAAACTCAAAAAGATTGTTAGGATAAAGAAATTAGCGACAAAAAACAACAAGATCTTTGTCTGCACAACGAAGAAGACATCAGTTCACTACAGGATGGTACTAACTATTATACCTTGCCTTTTTTATTCATTTGCCCCATTTCCAATATAGAGAGGATATTTATGCACATCCTTGTTTTTAGGCCTTTCCAAAGCAGTTCACTAATGATTACCTCTCAAACCACATGTATGGTCAGGAGGCGAGGAAGTTATTCGTACAACACCCACGGTTCAATATTGAAGTGTTCCTGAAGAGGACGAAGGATGGACGGTCAATCATCTACAGGCATTGGCCTAAAGTTACAAAGACCTTCAACATCAATGAAGGCTCAATATTCGCCTTCTGCTTCAGTAGTTTCCAGATGAGATACATCTGTCTATGTACCGTCTATGATGCTAATTTTAAAAGGTTATAGATGTTGCATGTGAAACTTGGTCCTGGTGTAGTTGTGTAATGGGGTTGCTAAGTGCTGGAACTATATGATGTTGTACTCTGATGTATTTCAATTATGAAAATGAAATATATTGTGTGCTTAATATGAAATGTCAATTAGATTAATAAATGAATTATGAATAATAGAATAATTAGCCTGCTAATTGGGTTTTTCTATTGCAAACGGTTATTGAGAAAACACCGTGTGTGATGCATTCAATAACGCACACAGTTTCTAGGAATAAACCGTGTTGGATTAATGAACAATCACACATGACATCCTCTTGAAAACTGTTTCCGTTAAGCCATCTGGCGCAAACGTTTACCACATTAAAACTCTATGTGATGGACAGCCCTTGACACACAGTTTCTTCTAGGCACCGTGTGTGACAAATTCAAAATTGTTAATACCATGTGCAATGGAAACGCTATCACAAACGATTTAACTGGGAAAATTGTGTGTGATGTACTTGTGAGCAGAAACGTTTTTCTTGAGGTGAATGTGTGGGATGTATATACAAATGGAAACGTTTAGCGCTGGCTGACTGTGTGGGATGTACTTACGACCGAAAATGATTTCGCCTGTATAATTGTATTTTTGAGCACCACTGTATGTATTTCTGTATTTGAGTGCTCGCCGGTCGCACACGACCTCATTTTGCCGAGCTTGTGTGCCAGGAGAGCATATCCCCGACAGTTTCTGGGTCATGTGGGAAGGACCCCCCCTATCGCCCACACTCACTTGGCGACGGTTCCAAATGCCATCACGGAAAGGGTTAAAAACCGTTTGTTTAGCACCTCGTTGTACTAGTGTAGAGTGAAAATATTATAGTTAAGGTTTTTCGGCAATTTATGTCGTAAAAGAGAGATGTCAACCATAAAACTAACTCTCTATGGTCCGCTCGGGTACGACAGATCCCCTTAAATATAATATTATAATTCCTTTTCAAATATTCCAAGCGGCCACAATTCAAATGTCCAAGAAAAGCTCCTCGTAGAAACTAGGCGTAGAAAACATACTGAGCCAATATGATCCGGATTGGAAGTACGGCTAATATTGAAACTTGTCCAACATATACTACAAAATGGGTAGTGTAAAATCAGATGTTCAATTGTTTAATCCAAGGCCGAGTCACAAAGGAGACATCTCAAGTTGTTACCAATGTTGCAATTTCTCTTCTTCAACACATTTCTAGCATTTAGCTCTTGTGACAAAACAATCCATGAAAAAACCTTCTACTCATAACCACATAAGATTTCCGAATCCATTTGAAGTGTTTTGATACAATGATGTCGTTCAATAAAAAATGTCATATTCTGTGGAAGAATAATGTGTGACCCAACTATATGACCATTCATCACAGATCCTACAGACGGATTGATGGCATGAATAGTTTCTCTAACAAGACGTAGGTAATTGAAGGATTTTGTAAATAGGGGTAGATTAAGTAACTCACAAAGCTCATCTTGGTTTATGAAGAAATGATGAAACCGAGATTCCTACATTAATGCCTTGAGATGTAAATAGGGGAATATCTCATTTAAAACCCCACTATTTTATCCACCTTGACATGGAATAACATATCTACCAATACTCCCATGAAAGGAATATATTATTCTGAAATTTTATGTAATAACACCTACCAGTCAAAACTCATCTTCGTCATCTCAAGTTTTTCCTCATGTACCTAACCACATGCCCCAAGCTGTACAGAGACATATAGGAGCAACATTAACCTACGTGTGTGTCCTGAGCGAGCGAGTAAACCTGAAAACAATCATCGCATACATGAGATCTCTTCTCATGGATAGCTTAATCCCGGCTTCTCACAAGTTAGAGAATCTCAAGCAGATCAGCTAAACTGTGTCCTCTAAAAAAATAGTGTACGGTAAGCCCTAAAACGAATTTGTGCGAATTTATGATATGATTTAGATGCGGGCAAAGCAGATCCCGTAAAAATAAACGAATATACAAAAGGGTCCCTGTAAATAGCACAAAACAACCTCACCCATAAAAATTAAAAGCAATCGGATCTTTCTTGCGTCAGCCAGCTAGCGGCAGCAACGGCCAACAATAGACAGCTTGCTCACTCGCATGGCGGCCTGCGCACGTCCTGCAACGGCAGCTCGCTCACTCGCCGGCCGCCAGCGCGTGGCCAGTAGCGGCAATAGTAGCTCGTGACGACAGTTCCGGCTAGCATCGAGGCGGCAGCTCACGGCGGCGGCGGCTCCGTCTAGCGTGGCGGTGGTAGGCAGCAACTGGCGGCGGTGGCTCCGGCTAGGGCGGCGGTGGTAGCTCACGGCGGGAGCTAAAACTTCCCTCCTGCAAACTGTTTCTATGTTTTTTAGGTCCATGTAAAAAAGAGTTCAAATTCCATATATATTGAGGAAATGGGCCGGTGTATCTGGGATCCCACAAAACAATTCCGGGACTGTTGAATATACATGATCTATTCGGGCCTGCTAAATGTTTCCATCCCGTAAATTGGCGGTTATTTTGCCGGATGAACCTGTTTACGGGATCTACAAGAGGTTCTCTTAAAAATTTATGAGATGCTAACTATGGTCTATCTAGTAATGGCTAATTATACTATGAATTAGAATGTCCACTACTTGAATATTCGAGGGCTTCCTTTTTAGTTGGTAGATTGAAAACTATGGAGAAATGCTACCTTATGATACGTCTTCAATGTATCTACTTCTCCAAACACTTTTGCTCTTGTTTTGGACTATAATTTGCATGATTCAAATGCAACTAACTAGGACTGACACTGTTTTCAGAAGAACTACCATGGTGTTGTATTTTGTGAAAGAATAAAATTTCTCAGAATTAGACGAAATTTTGTGGAAAATTGTTTTGGAATATATAATAAACACTGGCTCAAAGATCCACTGGAGGAGGCCCATCAAAGAGCCACAAGTCCCCCACCCCCACTCGAGCGCGCCACTTAAGCATGTGGGCCCCTGAGACTCCGTTTGCCCTACCTCCAAGTCCATAAATACTGTCTTCCCGAGAAAAAAATCAGAGTCAATTTTTTAGGGCTTGACCCCTAGTATCAACAATGTTCTGATATTGATCTTGCTATGACTCTGATATGTTTAATGCTTGTCACTGGAGCCTAAGTGCAATGATTTTAGATATGGACCTATTATGTTTTCATGAACATATTTGAGTTCTTGATCCTATCTGTAAGTTATATCAACCTGATATTGGTCTGAAGTATAGACCCCAAGGTGATAATAATTGGGATACTCTAAAGGGATGACTGTAACTTCAGGAGTTCATATATTCACTTTGTGTTAATGTTTTGTTCCGGTTCTCTATTAAAAGGAGCGCCTTAATTACCCTTAATTTCCATTAGACCCCACTGCCACTAGAGGGTAGGACAAAAGATGTCATACAATATATTACCGCAAGCATGTATGGCAATATACGGGAATACATGCCTACATATCATTAATGCATTCCAGCTATTGTGCACCGCTCAAGGTTGTGACTGTTAGATGATGAATCTCATCCAAATATCCATCGCTTTCCATGCCTATGCTTTTCATAATATTTTGTTGCTTGAATCACTACTGCTATTGTTGTTTCTATTGCCAGAATATAGCTACAGTTACTACTGCTATGAAAACTATCATATCCCTGTGCCACTAATAAATTGTTGCAAGGAAGTGACTTCTCATGTGTGGTTGAATTGACAACTGAACTACTATGTCTTATAAATATTCTTTGGATCCCCTTGTACCGAAATAATAAATTTGGGTGAAATACTACCCTCGAAGGCTGTTGTGATCCCCTATACTTGTTGGTCATCAAACTTATTTTCTGGCACCATTGCCGGGGAACATAGCTATATTTATTAAGTTCACATGGGAGTTAAATATCTGCTACAATTTAATCTGATAGACTCTAAGAACAAGATCATGCCCTCTAAGATGAGGGGAGGTAAGGAACAACCAACTCGGTCTACAATTGATCCACCTACTGTTTTTTAGGTCAACTTGTGATACCACCATCTGCTATTGAATCTGATATGTCACAAGTAACTGATAATGCTTCTACTATTGACTATACTCATGTTGATGCTTCTACTCTGCTTGATGAAATTGTGCCGCTTGGTGAATTATTCGATGCTTATATTGCTAAAGCGGAAGAATCTAAAATTACTGAAAACAAGGAATCACCTGCTACACCTAGTACTCCTGCTAGAACTAAGATGTTTGATGTACTTGATGGTTAGACTTTTCCCGAGGAGTTAATTAGAGAACTTATTGTTTATGATATTCGTAGTGGCATAGAAGGTTTCATGGCTATATTGAAAGAAAAAGGCATGAACCAAATGATGAAATATGATCATAAATTTGCAACTTCTCATTTGTTTACTAATAAGGAGTACAAATTCTCTATTGATCCTGAATTTATTACTTTGGTAGGTTCATATCCTGCATTACCCACTCTACATGAACATATCCCCCTAAAAATAGTAGTATGAGTCTACTATTCACAACTCATATTCATCCTCTCAACTACCTCCTTGCGTACATAAACGTGTGCCCGAGCTGCAGAGAGAGAAATATGAGCAACAATAGTGTAAGTGCGTGTGACTGATTAATCGAGGGAACCTAGCAAAACCATCGTACGTATGAAATATCTTCTCATGCATAGTAGTTCTTGCTAGTTGAATAAATGATATAACTAGGTTGTAATTGGACTTGATCTAGATAATCGATAATTGTAAATATTGTGTTATTATATTTCACATTAGGATATCTATTACTCAGTTATACCTGGGGGTCCTTTTAGTTTGTAGGTTGATAAACATGAAGCAATGCAAGCTCATCAGGTGAGAACCGGTTTCCTGTGATGCATGATATTGGTGTAGGATTCTATAAATTTCTTTGGTTGATTGAATGTGCAGATGTATGTGGTTATTTATTCATGGCGATGGCCCTTTCTTTTATGTAGCTAGTATTTTTATATTAATGTATGCATTCGGTGCAAACATTAAAAAGTTGAAAAGTTGCTCATGCTTATCTTATTGTATATAATTATCAATTGAAGTCATTAATTCAACATTGGAATATTTCTCCTTTCTTCCATAAGGGTCAGACTAGACAAACGTTAGAGTAGCCCCTCCCCCAACCACACCTCCACCCAACCCAATGCCACCACCTCAGCGTGCACAGAACCTCCACACAACTAGGGGAGCAATCGAGGCCCCACTGCGACCCTCACCGGCGGCCACATAGGCTCTTCTGGTGGATGCCCCTGGGCTGGCGAGAATCCAGGGGTGGATTAACGAGCTTCTCGGCTCGTTAAGTTCATGCTCGTTAAGCTCATGCTCGTTAAAGCTCGGCTCGTTGAGCTTGGTAAAATTAACGGGCTGAAAACCTTGCTCGGCTGGGTTCGTTTGTAGCTCGTTAAGCTCGTGAGCACTCGTTAACAGATTCTGATGTGTTACAGTCTACATGTGAGTATGTAGATGTGATTTTTAAGAATGAAGATGGTGACTACAAAAGGAAATGCACTAATTTGTTGCCTCCTATGTCGATTCGATTGAATAAATTGGCTAAGGTGCTACAAAAATTTTCTCACGTAGACGAAATATGTGTTGTGTTGTAACTAATGAGCTTAGCGAGCTACTCATGAAACTCATTAGCTCGTTCGTTAAGAGCGTCAAGATTTACGAGCTGAAATTGAAAATTGGCTTTGTTCATTAAGAAGCAAGCCACGAGCATAATGAGCCGAACTATCGAGCGCTCATTAAGCTTGCAAGCTACGAGCTTTTGGTCCAGCTAGGGTGAATCCCATGATAGAACTATCAATTTCTTCTCTATGCTATGGTTGATCTTGCGCCATATCCTCATCTCGGGTGATATCTAGTCAAGCTTGCAGAAAGGACTTTTTAGCATTAAGAAGGTACATTTTGTTTCTTTGATAAGGTAGCGCGAGGATTTATAGAGATTAATTCGAAGAGGTCACTGATTCACTTTGGAGGTTGGCCCTGGCCACATAGTACATTCCAAGAGCACGAACGAAGACTAGTTTGTGAGATAATAAATGTGTGTGCACCAGGACAAGAGAGGATAGTTAATTCAATGGTATGATAGATTAGCCAACACATGGCAAAGGACATTGTAGTTCATAGAAGAAAAAGGAGGTAACTAAACGATCAATGCGTAAGGATGAGCGATCCAAAGGCTACATGTACCTAAGTTAGCAAGATAGGGGACATCAAATATCAGTTGTTCCATTGCCATGGTTCACTGGTGGTTTCTTAGGTAATAATATTATTGTGTTGTTGGATGTCATGTTGGGCGTAAGGTGAAAAGGAGGTTTCTTCTATGAAGTTTGATATATTATTCGTTGTTGCCTTCATCATTGTATAGATAATATGAACATCATTTACATCTTGGGAAAATATGATTTGACTTTGGTGCAAATTCAATTCTTTTTTGTATTAGGTTAACGGAAGCTACAATGATGTGTGATGGTGAAGGACAACAAGGATCGTGGTATGTGTGCCATAATGCAAAACAAGTATCTCTCATACTACTCTCCAACTGACGCTATTCGAGTCCTTCTCATCCCTTGATTTTGTTCACAAAGATGTTTGGGAATTTTAGAGAAACTGTAAATATTTATTTCTTACACTTCAATTTTTTCATTCCCCCGTATTCTTATTACTACCATATCATAACTGATCCATATGCTCGATGTCTTCTCATATTACTCCAATTCATGATCTCAATTTTGAATTAAATCAATGTAACTATGATTGATTGTTGCCTAGAGTGGTAAAATGTTCTCTCACTCACACTCGTCATAGCTTGTTATTTTTTGGTGGTGCACATGTCATTGTTTTCTCTAACAGTAGTTTTTCTAGAGAATGTTATCCTATTTAATTTTTCTACATGAGTCTATACTATACAGCAAAAATAATAGAAGAAAATTATAGCCAGAATGTGCAGCTTGATAAAACACGATCAGATTTATGAAAAAAAATCAGTATATCAAATTTATATATATGAGTGAATTATTTTCTTTATCCACATCATAAAAGATTAGGTAAATATGGAACTAGCACTGGCACTGAGTACTGGGTCAATAGGTTAGTCCATCAAAATAATATAAAAGTGCACCAAAACCATGTAGAATTTAGGTAAATATGGCATGAATATTTTATAAATTATAGATACGTTAGAGACGTATCAGCCACCAATTTTGTTGGAGTTAGTGAAATTTATGTTGCCATCGTCAACTACTGGAGGTGCTACAAGCACAACACTGCGGCTACGGGGAGCGGCGGTGACATGCAATTGGAGTTGATGCAACGAGCAACGTTGCGGTGACGGCGAGCCGCGGCCATCTGCTACAGGAGGTGAGAATGGTGGCCAGGAACGGCGACCGCGCTAAACGTGCGGGGCGGAGGACGGTGCACGTACGATATTATTCAGGAAAAAAGAGGGAGAGACGGTTGACTTCTTGAGACGCAGATCCAACCATGCGAGGAGGCCCAATCCAACGGCCACGCGTAGACCCGCCAAAAGAGCGCTTACCTGTTATTTACTTGGCCACGCCTCTTTTTTAGCTGACATAAAATATTAGGTGTGGCTAGGTCTCGGTCGACTATGACTTAACAAAGTCTCAGTCAAGTGACAGAACATGGAAGAAAGAAAAAAAAATTAAAAAAGAAAATTTTGCATGGTTCTTCATGTAAAATCTCGCGGATATCGCATCGACTGACACTTGGTTAAGTGTCAGTCAACTGAGACTTGGCAATCCCGTAAAATATTCTTCACTTTAGCTAAATGTAAGTCGCCTGAAATTTGATTTGGGTTAGTCAATTTTTTTGGCTGTTATTCTGATTTAAGATTCGTGCTCTTTTGACTTGTTGTATGAGTTGTTTTGGTGTGTATTTTTAGTTTCGTTACTTCCTAAACGGGCTAAAGCCATTATATGTGCGCCCCAGCCCTCTTTCTTTTTCTTTTTCTTATTTGTTTCTTCTTTTCTTTTTCTTTATTAGTTGGGTTTTTTGTGTGGGTATTTTTGTGATGTTGGTGAATGTAAAATATATACGCACAAACATTATAAAATATATATCAAAATTGTACTAGTATATGATTATTTTTGCATACTACAGACAAGTACAAATTCAGTGCAAAGGTTTGCTGTTATTTCTGGGTTTTTTTTCATTTTCTTTTTTCATAAAGGGTAATACCTATACCACTAATTCATTCTTTTCGTAGAAATCTTCATTCATTTTATATTATATGCTGGTTCTTACGTATTTTCAAAAAGCGTATTCTTCGTTTAAGTTATATTAATGCATCCCTCCTGACGAAATTTCCCTTTTGCGAAAATTTCTCTATTATATGCTGGTTCTTGCGTATTTTTAAAAAGCGTAATTTTTCTGTATGTGGTGTGTGAATTTTGTCGTTGTTTGTTTTAGTTTTTATTCTTATTTTCTTTCTTATTTGTTTTGATTTTGTTTCAGTTTTATTTCATTTTCTTTCTTCTTAAATGGTAATACCAAAACCACTAATTCATTCATTTCGTAGAAATCTTCATTATTTTGGTTTTGTTTTTTGTTCAATAATTCATCCCTTCTTAGGAAATTTCCCTTTTTGTGAAAATTTCACTATTGTACGTTTATTCTTGCATATTATAAAAAGCACAATTTCTTTGTATATTATGTGCTAATTGTTTCATTGTTTGTGTAAATTTTTGTTTTTCATTTTATTTCTTATTAAAGGGTAATGTCAATGCCACTAATTCATTCTTCCTTAGAAAATATCGTTGTTTTGATTTTTTTAGTTTTTATTTGATTATATTTCTTCTCAAAGGATAATACCAAAACCATTAATTCATTCTTTCATATAAAACTTCATTCTTTTGACTTTGTTTTTGTTTTTGTCTCATTAGTTCATTCCTTCTTAGGAAATTTCCCCTTTTTGTGAAATTTCTACTAATATAGTTGTCCTTGCATATTATAGAAAAGTCCAATTTCTATGTAAATTGTGTGCAAATTGTGTCATCATTTGTTTTGTTACTTTTCATTTTATTTTTCTTTATATATTTTCATTTCTCTTTAATGGTAATACCAATGCCACTATTTTTTCCTTAAAATAATTTGAACTGTTTTATTGTTAATGATTATACAATTTTTTACGGCTTCTGTCAGTCACAGAGATCCAGATAAGTCAAAAATATGTATGGCATATGTGTAGTAGTTCAATAACCCCTAGCTACTTTTTTAAAGTTGGAAACCCCTACCTAGCTTAGATGTGTCTATACGTGCATGCCCGCATGCCGCCACATCAATCCGCAACCCACCCGCAAACATCCACCGATGGCCGTCAAAAGGAAGGCAGCGGACTCCGACTCCGGCGATGAGGATGCTCCCGAGGGCGGTGAGTTCCCTTCGCCGGTCGACCTGGCTACGCTGCGGGACAGGATCAAGTCCGATCTGCTAACCTTCCCGGAGGCGGCGGTGCTGGACGCACGTCAGCTCGATGATGCCGTCAACAGGGTCATCAGGGAGTCCTCCCCCTCCACCGCGACCCCGACCGCCCAAGGCATGGTTCGCTTCGACGACGAGTACATCAGAGACACCTTCCACTGCGCCAAGTGGTTCGTGACCTCCACCGCCGAGGACCACCCACCCACCGGGGTCATCCCGCCAGGCTGGCTGGAGGAGCGGCAGAGGATGCTGGATGAGGAGATGAAGCCGGAGAAGAGGGTCAACCCCGACAACTCGCGCTTCCTGCTTGCCAAGATCCGCGTCGACTTCCTCACCAAGGGCTTCGTCGAGCTCCCCAAGCCCTACCTCGACTACATGTTCCCGCCCCCCACACGCCCCCGCTCTGGATATAATACACGCCCATCAAATTAAGCACATCATGGCTCCTACTTTGTCGTGTGCACATGCTTGCGGTGGTCATGCCTGTAGAATTTATGCATGGCTGCGTCCTTCTCTTATATAGACTGTGTTACTTCGGAACCTATTTTCTGTTTTTGGTGAGGTTCGGCATGCTGTGATTTTGTGTTGTCTGTTTCATGTGCTGGAACTCAGGTAATATCCATGTCAACCATGTTTATACCACTTCATTAGCTTCTGTTATGCCTTGTTTTTCGTTGTGGATATGAAAACTTGGGCGTGGTTCTGTTTATCGCTCTGTTGATTTTGATAACTTAATAATCTGTCAAGTTTGCATTTTTTAATCTGCCGGGATCTGTTGACAGGTCACCTTTTAAAAATCAACAATCTTCCAGTTTTTCCTTTTATGCAAAAGAAACCATATAGTTGAGTATCGGCGTCTTTCATTGAACTAATAAAACAATGGTAAATGTTTTCTAGTACGACTTGGGAGCCTGTCCTGTACCTAATCACTCTTGGTCATCGATTCTTTAGCACGACCTGCTATTTCTGTTGGCATGTATAATGTAGCCTTTAGGTGCAACACGTGATTGGGTGCTCCTCGAGATACACTCACGACCTGCTATTTCTGTTGGCATGTATAATGTAGCCTTTTAAAAATCAGCAGGCCGTCCTTGAGCCGGCCCGCTCATCTTGGACCTGGGATCCTTGACCAGGATGTCGCAGCTCGCCGAAGAAATCTGGCCGGAATCAATCTAAAGGGGATCTGCCAGAATCAAAGTTTTAACTAGCCGGCTATAGCATAGCCTTTCAGAACTCTCCCACTAAAGCAATGCACTTTTAACATCAATTTGAAAATGACGCTAATAGCCAGCTATTTCCCGCTATACCGCTAAATTCAGAGTCATTAGCCCACTAAGCCGCTATACAAAACTAACTTTCTGATTAGGACACCTGATTGGTGCTGGGTTTTGATGTACGAACATTTGTATATGTTAAGTATCTGGGATATATTATATATGATGCCTTTTTGTATACTTATTTTTTCAATTCTTCATGATTTATGAAAAATGCTAAATGGGCTTAGCTCTGCTATAGCTTTTCCTAGCTTCTGGCTGAGCCGCCGCTAAATGGCATAGCCCGCTATTTAAATCATTGGCCAGAATGCGGCAGAGAGAAAGTGGGAGAGAAACAGCCGAAAACTTAGCTTTGATGGGAGAGGGAGGAGGATGTGGGTTGCCTCGTTTGCTCGAACGGTGTCTCGGATCGAATGTCTCCGGAGGGTGATGTGTCAACGTCGCTGTGCACCAAGATTTGTGCACTAGATCAAATGAAAATGAACGCATTTGTTCCAGTCAACCAAAACAATGACGTCAGATTTTTATCATTTACCTTTACGTTTTAGGAAAACGAAGCAACCATTTTCTTTCAGTCAACAAAATAATTAAAAAAAAGGTAGGTGAGCTCGCAAAAAAGGCCCAACCCAGTCCCGCCATGTCATGTAGAAGAAGAAGAATAACGAATGTCTGCGCACGTCGACGGAAAACCTTATGTGAAGCTCATTGTGTCAAATTCGGTTTCTTTTTTAGTTTTATCTTTATCTTTTTGGTCCCTTTTTCATTTTTGGTGTTTCATTGTTTTAATTTTTACTTAATTTTCCTTTTGCAAAAATGTTTGGATTTTTTAGAAATATTTGGAGATTTCAAAAACAAATTTGGGTTTCTACAAAAAGTTCAAATTCCAAAAAAGGATCAGGTTTTTTTACCTTTTCTCATAAATTCAAAAAGAAAATCTGTAAATTTAAAAAAACTCATTATTACTCAAAAAAAATTTCGAATGTCTAAAATGTTTTGATTTTAAAATTTCACTCCCAAACTCAACAATTTTTGCATTTTGTAAATATATTGGGGTACTTCACAAAATGATCGCGCTTCTAATTTTTTTAGGGTTTCAATTTGATCACTTTTAAAAAAAATCAATTTTTTTTAAAAAATCAAACATATGCAAAAACGTTTGGAATTTCATAAAAATCACATTCAAATTATTTGTTTCTAGTTTTCTGAGAAAAGAGTCACAATGTTCAAAAAATTCGAAATTTCAAATTTTGTCCTAGTTTTGAAAAACTACTCCCTCCGTTTCTAAATATTTGTCTTTCTAGATATTTCAACAAGTGACTACATACGGAGCAAAATGAGTGAATCTACACTCTAAAATATGTCTATTTACATCCGTATGTGGTAGTCCATTTGAAATCTCTAAAAAGACAAATATTTAGGAACAGAGGGAGTATTTTGGAATTTCAATTTTTTTATAGTTTTCCGAAAATAAGAGTCACAATGTTCAAAAAATCAAAATTCCAAATTATGTCCTTGTTATCAAAAACTATTTTGGAATTTCAAATTTTTTGTTCTAGTTTTCCGAAAATAAGGGTCACAATGTTCAAAAAATATTCCAAATTCCAAATTATGTCCATGTTAAGCTATTTTGGAATTTCAAAAAAACATTTTTTCAAATATTTATTCGTATTTTCCAAATGCCTTCAAAGTAGTGAAAAACTGAAACACTACAGTACATGAAAGTGCTAGAATGAATATCCCGCTGCTGGAAAGTTCTTATAACTTTCGCGCTCTCTCGCAGAAGAAAAAAAAATGTGCTGGAACAACTAATAAACAACAACCGTAAGCTATGGTGGCTAGTACCAGTTACCACGCGTGTTCTCACATAGTCGGATACAAATCTCGCGGACTGGGGTGTATGCATATGTACACCCACAAGCCTTGGTGGTAACCTAGTTTGTCTAAGACATGTTTAAAGCTATCCCCGACTAGTCCTGTACATAAACTCCTAATACCATACGGCCAAAGCTCAAGCTTAGCTCTAACCGGACTAGGGATGTGTTTGGTTCCAGGGATAGCCCAGCAAGGACAAGGATAGCCCAGTTTTTGAGGGATACCAGGTGTTTGGTTCGTGGGCGAGAAGGGATATGGACAGCCAGATTCCTGGAATATTCGCTGAAAATCCGGCTCCGCACGTACGCGAGATTTTCGCGGATATGGGGAACCACCGAGCCCGGTGAGTTAGGCCGGCGAGCACGGACGACGTAGACCCGGGCTTGAGGAGGGCAAGCGTCGGCGCCGTTTGGCCGGGGTTTGAGTAGGCAGCGCTGCTATTGCTCGAGGAGATAGCGGCTATAGACAAAGGCGAGCGTGCGCGACCGAAGCTTGACGAGGGCGTCGTCTATGCTGTGTGTGCCGTGATATGAATGGATGCGTGGTGTGCATGTTGCTGTGTATTGTACCGACGCATGGTGTGCGTGCTGCTGTGTACTGATTAGTTGGGTGTGTTCTATTGCAAGTTCTTGTTTATGTATGCTTGTTTTGTGTCCTCATATATAGATCGTGTTACAGTTCAGGACATGTTTACATAGCGCATCAAGCTAAACTTTTCCATGGATGTACATCATTCTCGATGTGGTTGGTCCACTTATAATGATCTGGGTTTGCAGAGAGAAAGACTGCAGAGACATTGTTGCAATAAGCCACAGTGGCCTAGCCCACACCGTCGTGAAGTTCACCGAGTAGCTACCTGAGCCAGCAGCAATCCGCGACGACATTAGCGATAGCTCGATACTCGCCTGTGCACTAGAGGGGTACAAGGTTGGTTGACGCTTCGAAGACCATGAGACGACCGAGTCCTCAAGCTAGATGCAGTAGAGGGACATCTAGCGCCGCATGTCCAGGTACCGAACCCACTCGGTTTCATTTCAGAGTAGCCGATGATGATGTGTGTAGAGGAGGCATGAAGATGAAGGCCGTGAGCAGCGGTGCCATGAATATACCCAAGCATGTGCTTCACCATCGCCCAGTAGAGTAGCGCAGGGCTTGCGTGTGAAGGCACACTTGATGCACGACATAAGCGATGTTGGACCGCGTGAGTGTGAGGTACTGAAGAGCTTCGGCGTTTCTGCGGTTGGTGATGAAGGCACCAGTGGAGGCAGAGACCTCGAGCTTCATGTCGGCAAGTGTGGTAGCGGGCGGTCAGTCAATCACTCCCACTAGCTTGAGGAACTCAGTAGCGTACTACTCATGTGAGAGGATGGAGCCTAGAGTCATGTGTCGTACCCTCGTGCCGAGGAAGAAGTGCAGAGGGCCCATGTCCTTGAGCGAGAACTGCATATGAAGACGATCGATGTCACGGGGTAGAAGCTAGGTAGTCCATGCCGTGAGGACAATGTCATCTATGTAGATAAGAAGATACATTGTGTCTTGTCGCAGTGGAGCATGAACAAGGAGGAATCCGATGTCATATCTCGAAAGACAATGCTTCAAAAATTGGGACAAAGCGTTGGTAGCAGGCACGAGGAGCCTGCTTCAGCCCATACAATGTATGTCGAGGAGGCAAACACCATGGGGATGTCCCATGTCAGTGATGCGTCTATTTTACATCATGATTGCCTACTGTTACTTTTTATATTTTGAAGTTATATTACCTATTATGATGCAATTCTAATGCCTTTTCTCTCTTAAAATGCAAGATACATTGAAAGTGGGATAGTACCAGGAGCTGTAATTCTGACCTGAAAAAACTACATTAGAGATAGCAATTCTCCAGAGCTCAAAATGACGTGAGATGTTTGGGTATTTATTTTGTAATATATAGAAAATAATAGAAGAAAGAAGTACTAGAGAAGAGCCTTGGTGGGCCCACAAACCATCGGGTGCCCTAGCCCCAAGCCGCGCCAGGGTGTCTTATGGGGCCAATAGCGGTCCACTGACGATGTCCTTCCCCTATATGAAGCCTTTTACCCTAGAAAAATTCAAGAGAACACTTGCGGGACTTTCCGCCGCCGTCTCGAGCTGACAGCTTGTTTAGTTGGGGTTAATTCAAGTTGGGGAAGGAGAATTGAAGGGGTACAAAACTTTACATCTATTATTTGGTTAGTGGGCTTGAGAATTCAGAAGACATTGGGTATGGGAATTGGGACTCCAATTCCCATTGTTTTATTAACAGGGGAGAGGGTGAGAGTTGAAAGGGAATTGTTATAGTGAATTCATCTTAACCCTTCATCATAACTTACGTTGTCTTTCCTGATCTAAATACCTCTTCAATTCCCACAAACCAAACAAGGGATTAATGTTTTCCCCAAATTCCTCATATATTTCCTATCATGTGTCAAACAGAGGATGGAATTAAACAACTCTTCCCACGTCTTATCTCAATACAATTCCCAGCTCTAAACTCCTATTCCACTTTCTAAATAGTGCCAAACACACTGTGAGAACCAGGACAGAAACCAGGACACACGTGAGGGGTGTGGTGGACCACATCCCCTTACCTTTCACTCAGTTGTCGGTTAGATTGATTCCAACAAAAATAAGTCATTTCATTTATTTTCATGAACTATGGTCCATAGTTTTTTTTCTCTCGGGAACTAAGTGATGTCACGACTCAAAACCCTCAGGTCATGGTTAAGAAAGAGTTATCGCAAGAAAAAAAGAATGAATTATTGCTGGGCCAAATTTTCATCCAACTGTTACCAACTTATGTACGTCATGAAATCTTGCTCGTGTTTTCATCATATTTAAAATGCATTATTCAGGTCTGCTGCTAGCTAAAGAAGTTCAGTTCTACATTGATCTGATGTGGTTTTTGTAGCCTCGCATAGAAAACAATACTGCCTTCACTCCTGCCCCCGATTCTTCATGCCAGCTAGTAACAATCTCTTCCAGCCCAACACAATTTTGTGATTCTGAGGCATTAGTTTGCTCTAACGGGCTAGGTTTGGCTGTGTGTTTGCCGATCATGGACGAATTGCAGGAGTATCCATCTAGTTTCATGATTGATGCACGAGATGAAGTTAGGCATATGGACGGACTCTCCAATCTCGAGTATAGTACTTTCTATGTTTCTCTTGATAAAGATCATATTGATGGTTGCCCACACAGTTTGTGATATTGCATATAATACAGTGTCCAGTAGGGGTACTTTTAACCAGTGCTCAACAAAGTTGCAATTTTACATGTTTAAAGTCGGAAGACTTAGGTGAAGACCTAAAAGCATTCGATTGATTGGAGATGCAAGTTTTCAATTAGTGTGGGAGGATTGCATTGTCTACCACTTGCTTTAGAGGAAAGCGATGTGCACAATCAGCTACAGAAAAGGATTCTTTTGAAGAGAAAATATATATTAGTATTGGCACACTTGGGTTCACCTCTTGCTGTCAAGTTGAGCATTCGTATTCACTCTTCTCCCGAGAAGCCGGGGTCTCCTGAATGAGATGGCACCTGGCAGACTAGATAGTATCAAGTTTAGCAAAAGCATGATTTTTTTTTTGACATTTAGCAAAAGTATCTATCTTTTCTTTTTGTGGGACGCAATCAATCATGTTTATTTTCTTTTCTTCTGGAGGAAGAGAATCAGGATTCCAAAGAGTCATAAAGTTTGATATGGGCACCTTATTCTATTAATGAATCTGTGTAAGTGGGAGCTCCATTGATGACTGACTGACCATCATCCGTGTGAAAGGCTTTGCAGGACCGCATCCATAGACAGTTTGTCTGTCCACTCCATGGAAGAATTCTCCAACTTGCTCTACCACTATATAATACTAGTAGTAGTAAGTGTAACAAAACACATAGCATCATCATCGACAGACACCATATATCACCACCACAAATTCACCATGACGACCTACCTGCTGCTGCTCCTCCTCTTGCCTGCGACAATCATGGTGGTGGCCAGCCAGCAAAACCCTCCTAGCACACCGGCACCGATCACGCTACCGGGGTGCCCCGACAAGTGCGGCCAAGTGAGCATCCCGTACCCCTTCGGCATCAAGGATGGCTGCTACCTCCCAGGCTTCCACATCATCTGTAATGACACCTTCCATCCCCCCCGCGCCTTCTTTCCCGCTGATAATCCTTTAGGCTGGACGCAAACCAGAACCCAAGTAATCTACTACTCCACCAGCCACATCCCCGAGCCAGATAAGCTTATCAACTCATCCTCGTCGCCTGTTGAGCTCTCGGGCGTGTCCCTGGTGGAGGGGAAGCTAGTGGTGCATGCCCCGTTCAGCTACGACTGCACACTCAACTTGTCGTGGAACGCGGCGAGAACGATGACTATGCAATTCCCGTATGAGAGTAAGTTCCTCCTGTCACATGGAAGCACCGTGCTGATGGGCATCGGGAGATCTGCCAAGGCCCGGCAGACCCTTGGTCCAAGTTGTGAGGCGTACGATGGAGTCTACCTCCCCGAGGGCATGAACACGACGGCGTGCTCAGGGTTGGGCTGCTGCCAGGTCGCCATACAGCCCGAGCCGCCGAAACCGGGCTTTTTCAACGTCCACGTCTATCTTGAGAGGGAGTACTACAGAACCAGAGGTTGCTCCTACGCCATGCTTGCGGACAAGTCCTGGTACAACTTCACGACCATGGACCTCGACGGCGACGTTTTCTTGCGAAGGAACGACGCCGGAGGGGTGCCCGTCGTGCTAGACTTCGTGGCCGGTTTCCATCCATGTCCGCGACCTCAGCAACCAGAGCCCAAGGGATATGCGTGCACCAGCGACAAGAGTAGGTGTGTCGAAGTCCCCTTGTTGTACACCGATGCGTACATCTGCAGGTGCTTGGACGGGTACGAAGGCAACCCTTATATACCAACTGCTGGTTGCCAAGGTAACATACCAGACCTTGCATCAATTCCTTCATCTAGTAGGAGTATCTGTGGCATTAATTCATCTACCTATCTATATTAACAACTTTGCGTGCATGCATGCATGCCTTATTTGTAGACATTAACGAGTGTGAGAGGCCGGATTTGTACCCTTGCCACGGGATATGCCAGAACATGCAAGGAGGATACAAATGCACCTGCCCTGCCGGAACCAGGGGCAATGCCACACAAGGGCGTTGCACCGATATATTTCCTCTACCAGCAAAGCTGTCACTAGGTAACCAAGTTAATTACCCTCAACCTATCATCTAAAGAACCAATTTGGATACGCATATGATTTGGCAAATTTGTTTGACTCTCTTTATATATTGCGGCATAGTTTGATCCAAGTTTTTACTAACTGACCTTATATATCGATCTGTTTGTTGATCACATAATCATAAAGGTTCACTTGTGTACAAGGTCTATAAATTAAATGGTTTGATCTATAATAAGGTATATAACGTGGTTTCTTTGCATTGCTCCCCATATATAGGTGCAACCGGCGGTCTTTTTCTCATAGCACTTTTGGGGTTTGTCGTCCTTCTCCGTAGAGAGAAAAAGAAGATGAGACAATTTTTTGAGAGAAATGGCGGCCCTGCACTAAAAGAGGCAAAAATTATAAAGATCTACACAAGAGACGAGCTCAAGCAGATTATAAAAACTACAAATTTTATAGGCAAGGGTTGCTATGGTGAAGTTTACAAGGGCTTTCTTGATAATCAACTAGTTGCGGTAAAGAAGCCCATTAAGGACAATATCGCACCAAACGAGCAATTTGCAAACGAAGTCATTATTCAATCTCAAGTCATCCACAAGAATATTGTTAGGCTCGTAGGTTGTTGCCTGGAAGTTGATATGCCGATGCTAGTTTACGAGTTCCTCTCCAGAGGCAGCCTCGATGACACTCTTCACAACAACAACGACGACGACAAGAAGGAGGTGACTCTTGACTTAGATAAACGTCTAAATATTGCTGCAGAATCAGCTGATGGTCTTGCTTACATGCATTCAAAAACTAGCAAGACAATTCTACATGGTGATGTGAAACCAGCAAATATACTCTTGGATGATTATTATGTACCAAAGATATCTGACTTTGGTATATCAAGGTTGATTGCAAAAGATAAAGAGCACACCTTAACAGTCATTGGCGACAGGACTTACATGGATCCAGCATATCTACAAACTGGCCTACTGACAGAGAAAAGTGATGTCTACAGCTTTGGAGTTGTACTATTGGAACTTGTAAGTGGGAGGAAGGCTACATATTTGGATAATAATAGCTTACTAAGAAACTTCCTTGATTCTCAGAAAAAAGAGATGATACCAACCGAGTTGTTCGACAAAAAATTTCAAGAACCGAGAGATTTGGAGCTTCTTAGTAGCATTACAAGGGTTGCCATGGGATGTCTTAGTCTTGATGTGGATGAAAGACCAGCAATGATGGATGTAGCAGAGCGCCTTCTCACATTGAAGAGATCTCTTGTGTAGTTAGAGATATAAATGTACACTTTGCATGCTTTTAGATTCTAGTATGAAGAACATGTGTGCTTTGCTCAACAAGATAGGCATGAGTTTCGTGAACTGTTTCCATGAAATAGAAGCAGGGGAGGTGTGCCTTTGTTTTAAGAAAACTGTGTGAACGCATTTGTAAGATCTGGGAGTAAAGGCGTTTTTATGGCAAGGAAACTCAATGGATTAATAAAATTTATCTTCTTGTTATTAGCCTTTTCAAATGTAATGGTCACTGCTGATTGTTGATAAGCTTGAATATCCGACAGCCGCAACATATTGTTGATTAGCTTGAATAAAATTGATCTTCTCGTTACTAGCCTTTTGAATGAAAATCGAGTACCAAATATTACTCGGCGGAATTGTAGACTATCCATGTTGCTTCATAATATGCATGTTCAATACATTTGGAGAACTCTGGGGTAATGATGTCTTGAAATGCTTCATGTGCAAAGATGACACCACATTTTCTGGAAGCAGCACCACCATTTTCTTCTTTTTTATTTTCATATAAAAACCACTCCACTCATATACATACAACAAACTAGTTCCCAGAAAAATATGTACAATAAATTCAGTTTGAATATTGCAACCAGCAGAACCCCCCCCCTCCCCCCCCCCTTGTTTTCCTTTTGAGCACGCACAACCCCGCTTGTTTTTTAGCACTCGCAACCCCGCTTGTGGACCCAGTTGTAAGCAGGTGTATAGTATAGAAATCATATCCACCAGCCACCACTCATTGCCTCCCAATGCCATCTGTTTGCTCTTGGGCCTCAGTGGAGTAGAGATGGCTGAAGCTTTTGTTTTGGTGTCGTGCTTTCGGGTGGAAGCTGGTGAATGTTTTGGTGACGTGGTTTTAACTAAAACCACGACAATAATTCTATGATTCATGCAGGACGGCACCAGTTTCTTCTTCAGGAGCCAGCGGTTATAAAGTGAACTTTTATCGATGAGTCAATCATGTGATAAAAGAGGTACTCTTCGTACAAAATAGGTTTGATTGTTGGTATCTAGGTTAGATAGAGGAAAGGTTTGAATTTGAACTGTACACGAGTGACGGGTTCCAATTTTGAAAAATACTTGGAAGCTTTTTTAATGTACCTGAACAGTCTTTTTTATTTTACACCCGAAGTACATTAATAGAAAAATGCAAGCAAAGCGTATGAAGGCGTACCAACAGCTGCTCAACCTAGTTAAAAAAGAAAGTGACCATTTCGATCTTGTCACACTAAACCGCCGAGAGCGTTACTAGTAGTTTAGGTCCGGTCCATGATGGTTGTCACGGGAGAGCGAAATCTGACTTAGGAAATGCGAGATATAAATGATCCCTGAGAAAGGGCAAAAAGTTTTTAAAAAGAAAAGAGTGAATTACAATAGCAACCATCCTACTAAAACAACTTGTTACTGTATTTACGTTGCCACACGACCACCGGTTGACTTGATCTTGTCAGCACTAGAAAATGACCGTGCCGAGCTGGAAGATAAATAGAGCATCCATGTTATAGCCACAAGTCAAAGCAGCGAAACCATATCGCAGCTAGCTGCCTCCCCTCCGTTCGCAGCTAGCTCCATCAGACCATCGCCCACTCTCTCTTCACTGCCCGTCACCCCCAATCATGTCTCATGCACACACCATCTCCATCGCTCACGGGCCTTTGCATTGTCGTCATCACCGACTTCCCTCTTCTCCATTAGACCATCACCCTTCTCTCCTCGCCACCCCCAAAATAAAGGTCATGAGATGCGTTGCCGGCCCATGGGTTTCAGTTATAGGAAGACATAGCTTCTGTTATGCTGGCGAGCACAAGGGAAGATGAAGTAACAGAAGAAATCAGTATGGGGTCATCAGGTCTAGTGCCGACGGTGTGTCAACAATTGTCATGGATGAGCTCGATTCTAATTTTCTGTGGCGATGCAAATGTTTTCTAACATGGTGCAACCTCATGTGTATTTTGCTACAAAAACCTAAGCGGCATGCTACAATGACCCATAATATCCGTTGCATGCAGAGGAGCAAGCCTGGATACAACACTGAAAGGAGATGTTGCAGGGCAGGGAAAATGTTGGTGCTGCGAAGACCAGGCGATGATATTGCAAGCCAAAAAGTGATGCTGCAAGGTCGGCGTCGCCGATGCTGCGGGTCAAGGCGCATGCGGGTACTGCAAAGACTAGCGGATGATGCTACAAGCCGGTACGGGCCACTTCAAGACCATCATTGACGTCTTAAACGGTGAGTCCGTGAGGTGATTGGAGAAGTGCAGATTGATCCAATGGCTGTTGTGCTGGCCGATTCCCGCCATATTTTTTTAACCGACATAAAATATTCCTATAGACACCCCACCCAGAGTCGGCCGTCTATCTCGATGTCCAGGTTAAGGTAGGGTTCTCGCCTCTCGCCTATCGAGATGACAACGCCATCGCCACCCTAGCGTTAACCCCCCAGATCCACCAAAACTGCAATCGTTACGCAGTTGACCAGTACGTAGATCCACGGATGGCAGGCACGGAGGCTTCCAGCTTTCCAATCGTGATTGAGATCCTGCTGCGGGAGGCGCTCAAGGGTGATCTGCTGACCTTCCCGCTAGGCTGGATCTGGATCTACGATCAGCAGAAGAAGCTGGACGGCAAGGTTCCACACAAGAAGACCGACGCAGGCCACAGCGAGGAGCTGCTGCTGGCAAAGATCAACGTCGATTTTCTGACCAATAGCTACGTTGACGTCCCCGCCGAGCAGCTTGCCGCCCACTACAGGGAACTACCTGGATTCGCTGGACCTGACAATAGGAAGTGGTGGAGGGATGAAGCAGCTCTCAATAGGTGATCGTCAAATCCGATTGATTCAGCTTGATCACACTGTGGATCGATTCCATGTCGTCCTTCCACTATCTTTATTTATCATGGCTTATATCTATCTATATGTAAAGTTATGCCGACTAGTTACTATAGGCATTGTAGTAAATCTTATTGAGTTCATGCACCAGCCAGTTGCTCCAAAAGTCCGAACTGATGGAGCGAGGCGGGCAATATATTTCAACACTCTCCCTCACGTCTTGCCTATTGTAGTTGTTAGGCCAACTCCACCGCGCGACCCCAAACGGACGTCCGTTTTGTCCGGTTTTTGTCCCTTTGGGTAGGGATTTGGGGTCGTGTCCGGGCCTGTCCTGGGATGCGGTGGCCGTGCGCCCAGCGCGCGGACGCATCCCGGCCGCATCCTGTCCGCGTATTATTTCTTTGCAAGTCCTTAACTTTATTTCATTATTCATTTTTGGTATATGAAAAATACATCATCACATTTTGACTCGTAAAGCAAGACCAAAGAAAACAAGAACCACAAGAATACATTTTAGAAGATACCCAACTTCCATAACTGCTCCCTTGAGTTGGGTTAGGGCCTTCTCGATGCACTCGTTGTTGATCTGTGGAGGAGGAGGCTCGATCTGGCATCCTCCTTTCTTATTCAAGCCAGAAGTCGATGTTGCTTCCTCCTCACATCTAGTCTCGTGTCTAGCCTCTAATCTAGCAACAAGTGCACTTGTCTCATTTATAGCCTCTATGCTAGCTAAAAGTGCACGAACATGTACTAAATTTCGCTCTATCAATATATCGATGTACTCTTCTTCCCAATACCAAAACTTGCATCCATTCTACACAACAAAATTTGAAGTTAGCACAACTAGTTAAATCTAGAGCACAAACCGACGCTAAAAAAAGCGCATACCCCATCGTTTAAGCACTTGATGAACACCCACCCGGGATGTTCCGGCGTTGTAGACACGAGGCGCACGACCATCCTTGGGCAGTGGTCGCACTTAATGAGTGGCAACGGTGCGCCGGCGAGCTTTTGGGCAAGCACCGAGCCCAGCCGGCCGCCATTCGTGTATCTGCCGGCGGACCACCGACGGTGCAGATCCGAGCGGCTAGAGGAGGAGCCACTGCCTGCATGTGACCTTGCGGCCCTGCCAGGGCCTTCCGGCGAGGTGCCCGGCCAGTCCATGGCTCGGCCCGGCCTCCCACAGCCGGCTGAGCTCAAGACCGACCGGATCCGCCCCAAAACTGGCCGGCGGGTGCGCAAACCAGGTGGCCGTGGTCGCGTCCGAGCCCGGCGCCGAGGGGAAGGGGTTGGGCGAGCTCGTGTCCGAACTGCACGACTGCAATGGCAGCGGCGGCGGCGGTGGCGACGACGGGAAGAGTGGGGAAGAGTGGAGGGGGTGCGGCCGGAGGGAGGGAGGGGGGCGGATAGAAAAAGGCCCGTCTTGTGCCACCGACGGGCGGGCCAGGGGAGGACACGCGCAGACGACCCGCGTGTCCGCGTGGTGTCCGTTTCACCCCAAAAGCGGCGCAAGTTTGGGCCGGGAATGGGTCGAAAGCGGACACAAAGCGGACAAAAGTCCGTTTGCTCCCGCGCGCTGGGCCGCCTTTTTTGTCCCTTTTACCCCAAACGGATGGGGCCGGACAGGATAGGGTCGCGCGGTGGAGTTGGCCTTAGATGTGAGATCGATTTAGGCGGTAGAATCACTTTTTTAGTATTGCATTGGCAGGATCTTGAACTCCAGACCACTTGGCTCGTATACTATATTGAATTCATGCACCAGCGAGTTGCTCCAAAAGTCCGAACTGATGGAGAGAGGCGACAATATATTTCAACAAATCTAACTTTACATATTAATTTATGTAGCACTTTTGTGTTTGTTTGTTATGCTGATAATCGCCATGCTGATCTCAGTGTAACACGCTGGTTGTGTGAATAATGATGTCCACTTGGTTCCGGGTACCACATGGTTGCACGTGAAAAATCACCAGCTGGCAGCTGCTTACAGTCCAGGTCTCCAGGACTACAGGGTTCACGTGATGGCAAAGAGGTGAAGTCCCCCGTGCCGCTCCCGCGAGCGGACCGGGCGGAATAGTAGATCACCGCACCGCTCCCCTTTCTCGCCTTCCTTCTCCCTCGCCGCCGTCAGGGGACGCCGCCGGGCAAAGCCCGCGCGTGCGTTGGCGGCGGCGGGGCTCCCTCCCTCCTCGCGAGGCTCCTGGGCGGCGCGGGACGGCCGGTCGTCGCGGCGGCGCTTGGCTCGGCGGCAGGTCAGGCCGCCGACGGATCTGGGCGGGGCTCCTCTACGCGGCGCTGGCGGCGGCGTGGTCTGCGCGGGGCCGCGAGGCGCGGGCTCCTCCTCCTCCCAATGTGATGGCGCTGAGGTGGCGCCGGCGCTCGGGCGTGCGGCGGGGTCCGCGAGGGTGGTCGGCGCGCGACGTCTTCCTCCCTGATTTGATGGCTCCACGGTGGCGTCAGTGCTCGGGCGGAGGCTTGCTTCGGCAAGCGATGGCGGGCGCTGGGCTCTTGGCGGCGCTCCGGCGTGTGCAAGCGACGGCGGTTCCTGTGCGGTCGGCGGCTCCGTCTCTGACCCGGATGGCGCAGGGGATGGCGGCGGCCCGGTGTGGCCGGCTATCTGGATGTTGTGGTGCCGGCGGCTCGCTGATTTGCCGGTATTCCAGGGTCTGCTTGGTGGTCCTGGTAGTGACGGCAGCCCGTGTACGAGAGTTGGATCCCTTCGAACTGATCTAGGTGAAAACTTGCCTTTGGCTTCTGCTAAGGCCGGCGGTGGCGGCGCTATCTGCATCGTTCCCTTCTTGAAGGCATCGCCGCGGAGAAGTTCAAGGCCACTCTCTGCTACCTCCGGGGGAAACCCTAGATCGGATGACGGCGGCTCTCTGGTGTAGTTCATTCCTTGGGGGCGTCATTCTTGGAGGTACACACGTGATCGAGGGACCAGAGGACGGATTCTTTGGTGGAGCGGTGCTTCATCCTACACACTGATGTTGACGAATCTTAACGGCGTGGCGCAGTGCAGATTCGGAGTTCGCTGTGGGAGGATGGACTCACGTAGGAGGACGACGCTGTCAGACGTCATGGTGGCGTCGATGGCAGAGAGCCCTGGCACAGTATATGCAACAGTGCGGCTCTGAAGATGGATTGGTGGCAGGTGGCTGCGGCGGCCTCATACCCGACAGGCGTCCTGGTTGAGGAGTGCGCCGGACTGGTAGGTGCCCCATACCCGGCAAGCGTCCTGGTTGGGACCTCAGGTCTTAAATGTTTAAGTTTGGTTGCGATGTTTGTTTGGTATTAGGCCCAGACTATCTGCGCCCCTTCATCAATTGGATAGGTGCAGCGACAGTTGTTGCTTAGACGGTGGCTTCAGTCTTGCTGTTGTATGACTTTGTAAGGTCTTGTGAGAATACTTAATAAACTGGCCGTATGCATCGCCCAGATGCAGAAGCCGGGGTAATTCTCTTTTCTAAAAAAACAACATGGTTGCATTACAGCGGTGGTAGTCCAAAAGTTTGTGGAGTGTGGATAGAAATGCAATGGTTCAATTCAAAAAAGGTGCATCACGAGCTTCAGCAAGCTTTGATTAAGATGCCAATGAAATAGGATTGCACCAACAGGACAGTTCCTCCATGGCTCTGAATTACAAATAGATTCAGGAACCTTGGGATCACAACTCACCTTAGTAGAAGTCTTGGGCGTCATGCAAGTTATCAAGTGGCACCAGGTAGGAGGGCGACGGCACCCCCCCCCCCCCCCCCCCCCCCCCCAAACCCGAAATATCATAATGCAGGTCTCCCCGCATGGGGCTCATGGCATTTGAAGTCGCTTAACCCACAGCTCATTGGCGAATCCTATAGTGAAATTGAGACTGCTCACGTAAAGCTTCAGACATGGCTTCAATATGGAAAGATAGGATGTTAAAGTAATCCTTTTGTTCATATCACATGTAATAAGAAACTTACACAAAATCCCACCGAATATTTGTTGTATGATTCTGTCTGGATTTCTTCTGATTTTCCTTGATTACCAAGGCATGTAACCCCTTTATATGTGTATACAAGGACGCCCATCAAGGTGCGTGAGTTACACAGCATAATCGTTTTCTTGGTATCAGACTTGCTCGATCCTCAACCCTCCTCCAAGCCGCCCGCCTCCCCTCCCAGGTCCAGCCGCCATGTCCACCTCCCCAAGCACCACCTCCTCCCTCACCTCCCCATCCCTCCCCGCCACCACCACCTCCACCACTGGCGCCCTCACCACCGTTGCCATGCCCGCCACCGCATCTCCCGCCATCAACGTCGCAAGGGTCCGCACACATGTTCCTGTTACCTTGGACCTTCAGGCTTCCAATTTCACCAAGTGGAGGATGCTCATTAGGGTTCTCCTCGGCAAGTATGACCTTCTCTCCCACGTCAACACCGCCACCGCCGAGGAGGACCGCACCGCGGACTGGATGCTCGAGGATTACGTCGTGCGTTCTTGGCTGTACGGGTCCATCTCTGATGAGATTCTGGACATTATGATGGCGGAGGATCAAACGGCGCAGGAGGCCTGGACGCTCGTCACTAATCTCTTTCTGGATAATCAGATGACTTGAGCTGTCTATCTGGAGGCGGAGTTCCGCAGCCTCGTCCAAGGTGATCTCTCCGTCACCGCCTACTGTCATCGCCTGAAGGCCCTCTCTGACGCTCTCAGCGACGTCGGCACCCCTGTCTCTGACCAGACCCTTGTCCTCAATTGCCTCCGTGGGCTCAACGCGCGCTTCTCCGACATCACGACGATCGTGACTATGCAGAGTCCTCTTCCCTCGTTCAGCCAGACGAGGTCGCTGCTGACACTCCGCGAGACCCAGCTCGCGAACTCCATCGCGCTTGGCAACCAGACCGCCCTGTACGGCGGCTCCTCCTCCCATGGCGCCGGCGGCTCTGCTCCTTCTGGTCACCACCGTGGTAATGACCGTGGTGACGGCTCTCGCCATGGCAACACCACGGGTGGTGGCTCTTCTGGTGGGAATCGCAACAACAACAACCGGAGGAAGAAGAAGGCTGCTGGAGGCGGCAACAACGGCAGCGGGCACTCCAACTTCAGCGACGGCCAACACCAGCGCGGGGCGCCCTCCTCCGTCGGCCCTTGGGTCTGCTTTAACCCGTACACCGGGCACGCCCAACAGGTTCACCGCCGCCCGTGATGCGACCCAACGCTGGGGCTGGTCTGCTTGGCCCGCGGCCTCCAGCGCTGCCACCGGCCCAGGCCTTCACCTCCCTCGCCCCGCTCCATGGCCAGGCGTTCGGCACCAATCCTCCACCGACACCTGCTTATGGCGGCACGCCGGCGTGGGACTGCTCCGCCCTCCTTACTGCCCTGAACAACGCCGCCACCCCTTCGACCGTTGGTGAGTGGGTCATGGATTCCGGCGCCACCGCACATATGGCGTCCGATCCCGGTATGCTTCACAACCTATCTCCCTCATGTTCCTCCTCCCTTGTCACTGTTGGCAATGGCTCAACCTTACCCATCACTCATACTGGCCACGCATATATTCCCACTTCCGCCCGTTCTCTTGTTCTTCGACATGTCTTACTAGTACCTCATATTGTCAAGAACTTACTTTCTGTTCGTCGTTTTACTATTGATAATCTCTGTTCCATCGAATTTGACCCGTTCGGCTTTTCTGTGAAGGACCTTCACACCAAGGCCGTGATTCTTCGTTGCAATAGCCTCGGAGATCTCTACGTCTTCCCGTCCTCGATCATCAACCACCATGCTCATGGACTCCTCGCCACCACCTCGACCGAGCTTTGGCATCGTCGCTTAGGACATCCGGGACGTGATGCCATGTCCCGTCTTCATAAGAACTCTTTTATTTCTTGTAATAAAGCAGCCTCGCATGTTTGTCATGCTTGCCAACTTGGCAAACACGTCGCTTGCCATTCACTAGGTCTACTTCAATAAGTGTCGAACCCTTTCAGTTGATACATTGTGATCTTTGGACATCACCACTTTTGAGTAATTCTGGTTTCAAATACTATCTTATTATTGTCGATGATTTTTCTCATTTCATGTGGACTTTTCCCCTTCGCCAAAAATCTGAGACTGCTCAAACCATTATTAACTTAATCGCTTCCATCCGTACGCAATTTTCGCGCTTTCTCATTGCCATGCAAGCCGACAACGGGACAGAATTTCTCAACTCCACGGTCACCACATATTTCTCCACCAACGGCATTCATCTCCGTCTCTCATGCCCCTATACGTCCGCTCAAAACGGCAAGGCCGAACGAGCAATCCGCACCATCAACGATGTCACTCGAACCCTTCTTTTCCAGTCATCCATGCCACCATGCTATTGGGCTGAAGCTCTTGCCACGGCAACATACCTTGTCAACATACGCCCCTCCCAGTCTATTGGTTTTTCGGTACCATACATACGTCTATACGACACACCACCGAACTACTCTACTCTCCGTGTCTTCGGTTGTCTATGTTACCCTAACCAATCCGCTACCGCCAAACACAAGCTCGCCCCACGATCCGTTGCTTGTGTCTTCTTAGGTTACCCAACTAATCACAAAGGCTATCGTTGCCTCGATCAATCAACTCGCCGTGTCATCATCTCTCGTCATGTGATATTTGACGAGACTATTTTCCCCTTCTCCCACTCTCCCGATCGGCCCTCCAATTCTGTTGCTGCCCTCGATTTTCTTCTCGACCTAGCCCCCACAGAACACCCTACCCTACCCGTTATGCATGCACATCCAGCACCCGCTATGCATGGCACCCCCTCCCATGCGACTCCGCCCGCTCGCACCTCCCCGCCAGCTCGCACCCCGCCAGCTCGCCACACCACGCCAGCGGCCCACTCCACGCCCCGATCCCCCGCATGCTCCCTACCCAGTCACCCGCCAGGGTTCGCACCGCACCCGGCGCCCGACATGCATGCAACTCTGTCACCCGCTTTTCATGGCGCGTCTTCCCCATCCCCTACGTCAGCCCCTGCCCGTACTCCTCCCGGGTCCCTCTCTTCCGAGACGCCCATACCCTCTTCTAACCCAACGACAGACTCCATCCCTATCTTGAGCGACGCGTCCCCGCCGGTAGTTATTCACCGGCCTCCCTCTCCGTCCAACACCCATACTATGGTCACCCGGGCTAAACGTGGTCTATTTCAACACACCGATCATCTCAACCTTTCCGCCTCCCACTCCACTCCCTCCCCAATACCTAAAACATACCGGGGTGCACTCCATGACCCCCACTGGCGTCGTGCTATGACCAAGGAATTTGATGCTCTTGTCACTAACGGGACGTGGTCTCTTGTTCCACGTCCTCCTCGTGCTCATGTTGTTTCAGGGAAGTGGATTTTCAAGCATAAATTTCACTCGGACGGCAGCCTTGCCCGGTACAAGGCAAGATGGGTGGTACGTGGCTACTCTCAACAACAAGGCATTGACTTTGACGAGACATTCAATCCTGTTGTTAAGCCTGCCACCATCCGCATCGTCCTCAGCATTGTCGTCTCGCGGTCATGGCCGATCCACCAGCTTGATGTCAAGAACGCCTTTCTCAATGGCAATCTTGACGAGGAGGTTTACTGTCAACAACCACCTGGCCTCGTCGACGCTCGCTGCCCGGACTATGTGTGCCGCCTGCATAAATCGCTCTATGGCCTCAAGCAGGCCCCACGTGCTTGGTACCAGCGCTTTGCGCTCTTTGCACACCGGCTCGGCTTTGTGGCATCCAAGTCGGATGTCTCTCTCTTTATCTACCAGCGTGGATCCGACCTCGCCTACCTCTTATTATATGTGGACGACATTGTCATCACTGCATCGACAGACAGGCTCCTACGAGACCTCATCCAGCGGTTGCATGCCGAGTTTGCTATGACCGACCTTGGTGCCTTGTCATTCTTCCTCGGTATCTCCATCACTCGGACACTCTCTGGCATGGTTCTCTCTTAGCGACAGTATGCTTGGAGCTTCTTCAGCGCGCTGGTATGGTTAACTGCAATCCTGTAGCCACTCCCATCGACACCAAGTGCAAACTTTCGGCTCAGGATGGTCTTCTTCTTTCCGATCCCACGGAATATCTGAGCTACGCCGGTGCCTTGCAGTATTTGACACTCACTCGTCCCGATATAGCGCACGCCGTACAGCAGGCCTGTTTGTACATGCACGCACCGCGGGAGCCCCATATGCACTTGGTCAGGCGCATTCTTCGGTATCTCAAGGGTACACTCGATCTTAGCCTGCATATCTCCAGCTCCTCCTCCACGGCCCTCACGGCATACTCTGACGCTGACTGGGCTGGATGTCCCGACACCAGGCGCTCCACCTCTGGCTACTGTGTGTATCTTGGCGATAACCTCGTGTCTTGGTCGTCTAAACGACAGACCTGTTGGAAATATGCCCTAGAGGCAATAATAAATTGGTTATTATTATATTTCCTTGTTCATGATAATCGTTTATTATCCATGCTAGAATTGTATTGATAGGAAACTCAGATAATTGTGTGGATACATAGACAACACCATGTCCCTAGTAAGCCTCTAGTTGACTGGCTCGTTGATCAATAGATGGTTACGGTTTCCTGACCATGGACATTGGATGTCGTTGATAACGGGATCACATCATTAGGAGAATGATGTGATGGACAAGACCCAATCCTAAGCCTAGCACAAAGATCGTGTAGTTCGTATGCTAAAGCTTTTCTAATGTCAAGTATCATTTCCTTAGACCATGAGATTGTGCAACTCCCGGATACCGTAGGAATACTTTGGGTGTGCCAAACGTCACAACGTAACTGGGTGGCTATAAAGGTACACTACAGGTATCTCCGAAAGTGTCTGTTGGGTTGGCACGTATCGAGACTGGGATTTGTCACTCCGTGTAAACGGAGAGGTATCTCTGGGCCCACTCGGTAGGACATCATCATAATGTGCACAATGTGACCAAGGAGTTGATCACGGGATGATGTGTTACGGAACGAGTAAAGAGACTTGCCAGTAACGAGATTGAACAAGGTATCGGGATACCGACGATCGAATCTCGGGCAAATATCGTACCACTAGACAAAGGGAATTGTATACGGGATTGATCGAATCCTCGACATCGTGGTTCATCCGATGAGATCATCGTGGAACATGTGGGAGCCAACATGGGTATCCAGATCCCGCTGTTGGTTATTGACCGGAGAACGTCTCGGTCATGTCTGCATGGTTCCCGAACCCGTAGGGTCTACACACTTAAGGTTCGATGACGCTAGGGTTATAAAGGAAGTTTGTATGTGGTTACCGAATGTTGTTCGGAGTCCTGGATCAGACCTCGGATGTCACGAGGAGTTCCGGAATGGTCCGGAGATAAAGATTTATATATGGGAAGTCCTGTTTTGGTCACCGGAAAAGTTTCGGGGTTTATCGGTAACGTACCGGGACCACCGGGAGGGTCCCGGGGGTCCACCAAGTGGGGCCACAAGCCCCGGAGGGCTGCATGGGCCAAGTGTGGGAGGGGACCAGCCCCAGGTGGGCTGGTGCGCCCCGTACAAGGGCCCAAGGCGCCTAAGGGGAGGAGGGGGGGCAAACCCTAAGGGCAGATGGGCCTTAGGGCCCATGCCTGGTGCGCCTCCCTCTCCCCCTCCACCTGGCCGCCACCCCTAGGGACGGAACCCTAGGTGGGGGCGCAGCCCCTCCCATCCCCCTATATATACTTGAGGTTTGGGCCGCCCAAGACACACGAGTTCCTCTCCTTCTTGGCGCAACCCTACCCCTCTCCCTCCTCGTCTCTTGCGGTGCTTGGCGAAGCCCTGCTGGAGTACCACGCTCCTCCACCACCACCACGCCGTTGTGCTGCTGCTGGATGGAGTCTTCCTCAACCTCTCCCTCTCTCCTTGCTGGATCATGGCATGGGAGACATCACCGGGCTGTACGTGTGTTGAACGCGGAGGTGTCGTCCGTTCGGCACTAGGATCTCCGGTGATTTGAATCACGACGAGTACGACTCCTTCAACCCCGTTCTCTTGAACGCTTCCGCTTAGCGATCTACAAGGGTATGTAGATCCACTCTCCTTCCCCTCATTGCTGGTTTCTCCATAGATAGATCTTGGTGATACGTAGGAAAATTTTGAATTTCTGCTACGTTCCCCAACAGTGGCATCATGAGCTAGGTCTATGCGTAGTTACTATGCACGAGTAGAACACAAAGTAGTTGTGGGCGTCGATATTGTCAATTATCTTGCGGTTACTAGTCTTATCTTGATTCGGCGGCATCGTGGGATGAAGCGGCCCGGACCAACCTTACACGTACGCTTACGTGAGACCGGTTCCACCGACTGACATGCACTAGCTGCATAAGGTGGCTGGCGGGTGTCTATCTCTCCCACTTTAGTCGGATCGGATTCGATGAACAGGGTCCTTATGAAGGGTAAATAGAAATTGGCAATTCACATTGTGGTTTTGGTGTAGGTAAGAAAATGTTCTTGCTAGAAACCTATAGCAGCCACGTAATAACTTGCAACAACAATTAGAGGACGTCTAACTTGTTTTTGCAGCAAGTGTTTTGTGATGTGATATGGCCAAAGGATGTGATGAATGATATATATGTAATGTATGAGATCATGTTCTTGTAATAGGAATCACGACTTGCATGTCGATGAGTATGACAACCGGCAGGAGCCATAGGAGTTGTCTTTATTTTTTGTATGACCTGCGTGTCATTGAGAAACGCCATGTAAATTACTTTACTTTATTGCTAAACGTGTTAGCCATAGTAGTAGAAATAATAGTTGACGAGCAACTTCATGGAGACACGATGATGGAGATCATGATGATGGAGATCATGGTGTCATGCCGGTGACAAGATGATCATGGAGCCCCAAGATGGAGATGAAAGGAGCTATATGATATTGGCCATATCATGTCACTATTATTTGATTGCATGTGATGTTTATCATGTTTTTGCATCTTGTTTACTTAGAACGACGGTAGTAAATAAGATGATCCCTCATAATAATTTCAAGAAAGTGTTCCCCCTAACTGTGCACCGTTGCGACAGTTTGTTGTTTCGAAGCACCACGTGATGATCGGGTGTGATAGATTCTAACGTTCACATACAACGGGTGTAAGACAGATTTACACACGCGAAACACTTAGGTTGACTTGACGAGCCTAGCATGTACAGACATGGCCTCGGAACACAAGAGACCGAAAGGTCGAGCATGAGTCGTATGGTAGATACGATCAACATGAAGATGTTCACCGATGATGACTAGTCCGTCTCACGTGATGATCGGACACGGCCTAGTTGACTCGGATCATGTAATCACTTAGATGACTAGAGGGATGTCTATCTGAGTGGGAGTTCATAAGATGAACTTAATTATCCTGAACATAGTCAAAAGTTCTTCGCGAATTAGGTCGTAGCTCACGCTTCAGTTCTACTGTTTAGATATGTTCCTAGAGAAAATTTAGTTGAAAGTTGATAGTAGCAATTATGCGGACTAGGTCCGTAAACTGAGGATTGTCCTCATTGCTTCATAGAAGGCTTATGTCCTTAATGCACTGCTCAGTGTGCTGAACCTCGAACGTTGTCTGTGGATGTTGCGAACATCTGACATACACATTTTGATAACTACGTGATAGTTCAGTTAAACGGTTTAGAGTTGAGGCACCGAAGACGTTTTGAAACGTCGCGAAACATATGAGATGTTTCGAGGGCTGAAATTGGGATTTTAGGCTCGTGCCCACGTCAAGAGGTATAAGACCTCCGACGATTTTCTTAGCCTGCGAACTAAGGGAGGAAAGCTCAATTGTTGAGCTTGTGCTCAGATTGTCTGAGTACAACAATCATTTGAATCGAGTGGGAGTTGATCTTCCAGATGAGATAGTGATGTTTCTCCGAACTCATTACCACCAAGCTGCTAGAGCTTCGTGATGAACTATAATATATCAGGGACATATATGATGATCCTTGAGATATTCGCGATGTTTGACACCACAAAAGTAGAAATCAAGAAGGAGCATCAATTGTTGATGAAACCACTAGTTTCAAGAAGGGCAAGGGCAAGAAGGGATACTTCATGAAACGGCAAATCAGCTGCTGCTCTAGTGAAGAAACCCAAGGTTGAACCCAAACCCGAGACTAAGTGCTTCTGTAATAAGGGGAACAGCCACTGGAGCAGAATTACCCTAGATACTTGGTAGATGAGAAGGCTGGCAAGGTCGATAGAAGTATATTGGATATAGATTGTGTTAATGTGTACTTTACTAGTACTCCTAGTAGCACCATGGTATTAGATACCGGTTCGGTTGCTAAGTGTTAGTAAACTCGAAATAAAAGGCTGCGGAGTAAACGGAGACTAGCTAAAGGTGAGCTGGCGATATGTGTTGGAAGTTTTTCCCAAGCTTGATGTGATCAAGCATCGCACGCTCCCTCTACCATCGAGATTGGTGTTTGCGTTGAGCATAGACATGATTGGATTATGTCTATCGCAATACGGTTATTCATTTAAGGAGAATAATGGTTACTCTGTTTATTTGAGTAATACCTTCAATGGTCTTGCACCTAAAATGAATGGTTTATTGAATCTCGATCGTAGTGATACACACGTTCATGCCAAAAGATATAAGATAGTAATGATAGTACCACCTACTTGTGGCACTGCCACGTAAGTCATATCGGTATAAAACGCATGAAGAAGCTCCATGTTGATGGATCTTTGGGCTCACTCGTTTTTGAAAAGTTTGAGACATGCGAACCATGTCTATTGGTGTATATGCATGAAGAAACTCCATGCAAATGGACCGTTTGGACTCACTTGATTTTGAATCACTTGAGACATGCAAATCATACCACATGGGCAAGATGACTGAAAGCCTCGTTTTCAGTAAAATGGAACTAGAAAGCAACTTGTTGGAAGTAATACATTTTGATGTGTGCAGTCCAATGAGTGCTGAGGCATGTAGTGGATATCGTTATGTTCTTACTTCACAGATGATTTGAGTAGATGTTGAGTATATTTACTTGATGAATCACGAGTCTGAATTATTGAAAGGTTCAAGTAATTTCAGGGTGAAGTTGAAAGATCGTCGTGATAAGAGGATAAAATATCTACGGTATGATCATAGAGATGAATATCTGAATTACGAGTTTGGCACAGAATTAAGACATTGTGGAAATTGTTTCACAACTCATACAGCCTGGAACACCATAGTGTGATGGTGTGTCCGAACATCATAACTGCACCCTATTGGATATGATGCATACCATGATGTCTCTTATCGAATTACCACGATAGTTTATGGGTTAGGCATTAGAGACAACCACATTCACTTTAAATAGGGCACCACGTAATTCCGATGAGATGACACCGTATGAACTATGGTTTAGAGAAACCTAAGCTGTCATTTCTTAAAAGTTTGGGGCTGCGACGCTTATGTGAAAAAGTTTCAGGCTGATAAGCTCGAACCCAAAGCGGATAAATGCATCTTCATAGGACACCCAAAACAGTTGGGTATACCTCCTGTCTCAGATCCGAAAGCAATAAGGGATTGTTTCTAGAATCGGGTCCTTTCTCGAGGAAAAGTTTCTCTCGAAAGAATTGAGTGGGAGGATGGTGGAGAGTTGATGAGATTATTGAACCGTCTCTTCAACTAGTGTGTGGCAGGGCATAGGGAGTTGTTCCTGTGGCACCTACACCAATTGAAGTGGAAGCTTATGATAGTGATCATGAAACTTCAGATCAAGTCACTACCAAACCTCGTGGGATGACAAGGATGCGTACTACTTTAGAGTGGTACGTAATCCTGTCTTGGAAGTCATGTTGCTAGACAACAATGAACCTACGAGCTATGGAGAAGCGATGGTGGGCCTGGATTCCAAAATGGCTCGAGGCCATATAATCCGAGAGAGGATCCATATATGAAAACAAAGTGTAGACTTTGGAAGAACTACTTGATGGTCGTAAGGCTATTAGGTACATATGGATTTTAAAAGGAAGACGGACAATGATGGTAAGTATCACCATTAAGAAAGCTCAACTTGTAGTAACAATGTTTTCCGACAAGTTCAAGGAGTTGACTACGATGAGACTTTCTCACTCGTAGCGATGCTAAGAGTCTGTTGGAATTATATTAGCGATTACTACATTATTTATGAAATCTCCTCATGTCCTGCACATACCGTAACTATCTGTGTGTGGAGAACTAAGTTATGCAGCAGCCCCATATATTGAAGTTACTGTAATATGAGCCCCATCTATCTTAGTGTTTGCGGAACCATCTATCCAAGTTGCTGACAGTGTTATGTGCAGGACTAAGTTATCTAAGTTACTGGTACTCGTACAATGTGTATTAGCAGCTAGCCCATCTATCAAATTTGTTTTTTGAACCATCTATCCAAGTTTACTACAAACTGGGAGCACTTTTCCTTTCTAAGAATCTCATATGCTTAATTTTTCTCAAATTGAATATGATTCATTATTCGGCAACACTTTATGAAAATATGTTTTTTGTTTGATATCTTCCAAAGTTTTGCTCCTGAGCCTGACAAGCTCCGCAAAGCATACTATTATCAGTTATCGGTTGTTTCTCTCTGCGAATAAGACAGCGCATACGGAAACATCTGCATAGTATAAATAGTCTCATAAAGTCACAAAACATGACCCAAGGCATGTCATGTTGATGCATGTCCCGCATTCTTTCCCATGAATTATGTTTGATAATTTATCTCCAAATCAAGTCTTGCAACTCCACAACTTGCATACGAATTCTGTTTGAAATCATAGTAGAGCAACTAAATAATAAAGTCATGTATGGAATGTGCGTAATAAGCATGTGATTCAGAATGTGATCCCACTTCAGGTGACTGTGCTATTTACAAATTGCGTGAATTTCTACAGCTATGGTGGCTGCTTAGCAAGCGGCATGCTCGGGAGAACATCGGCAAGATCTCCGCCGACCTTTGATCCATCACCTCACGTCTCACACCTATGTTGATGCCTCCGTCGCCACATCCACCGCCACCATTACCTCCTCCCAAGCCGAATTGGTTTCATAGCTTCATTTCAGGGGATGTAGCGCTGAGCCCCCAGCAAGACTATTTATTTTATGTTTTCTCGCAACTTGGTCGCCTATTTGTATGCACTTTGTGGTTGGTCGTTGCCTTATAATTCAAAGCAGGGAGACCCTCTAAATATCGTCAAATAATAACGTCATGTTTCCAGGAAAAGATGAACACCACCACTTCTCCATCACCAGGATTTGCTGCATTTAAGTCCATCTACGGCCTTCTCTTTAGACATTGAGTCGATTAAGTGTCTAGGTGCATTTCTGAAAAAAGCAATACCTCAGGTTTATAGTCCTTCAGGGCATCCAATAGCGCGCGACACGAGGTGTCGGCCGATTTCCCAAACACCGGTAGTTCCATGTTAGGAGTTCCATTGCTAGTGGTGTCCCCCTCGAAGCAGTGTTGGGGAACGTAGTAATAATTCAAAAAAAATTCCTACGTGTCACCAAAATCAATCTAGGAGATGCTAGCAACGAGAGAGAGGGAGTGCATCTTCATACCCTTGAAGATCGCTAAGCGGAAGCATTACAAAAACGCGGTTGATGGAGTCGTAATCGTGGCGATTCAAATCGCGGAAGATCCGATCCAAGCGCCGAACGGATGGCGCATCCGCGTTAAACATATGTACAGCCCGGGGACGTCTCCTCCTTCTTGATCCAGCAACAGGAGAGGAGAAGTTGAGGGAGAGCTCCGGCAGCACGACGGCATGGTGGTGGAGCTTGCGATTCTCCGGCGGGGCTTCGGCAAGCACTATAGAGGAGGAGGTGTAGGAGGAGGGAGGGCTGCGCCAAGGGAAGGGGTCTAGCTTCCCTCTCTCCCCCTCACTACATATAGGGGGAAGGGGGGAGGAGGAGGCGCCCTAGGGTTTCCCTAGGGGACGGCAGCCAATGCAGATTGGATCTCCCTAGGGAAATCCTAGGGAGACTTGCCCCCCAAGCCAAGCCAGGTGGGGGCTTGCCTCCCAAGCCAGGTGGAGGTGCCCCACCTCTCCAAGTTACATGAGATGGGGTGGGAGGGGCGCACAACTCCTTAGTGGGCTGATGTGCCCCCTCCCCTTTGCCCATAAGACCCCAATGCTTGTTGAGGCCACCGAAACCCTTTTCGGTCACACTGGTCATCACCTGGTACGTCCAGAACAACTTCGGACTCCAATACCCTTCGTCCAATATATCGATCTTCACCTCCGGACTATTCTGAAGTTCCTCGTCATGTCTAGCATCTCATCCGGGACTCCAAATAACCTTCGATAACCACATACTATTCCCATTACAACTCTAGCGTCACTGAACCTTAAGTGTGTAGACCCTACGGGTTCGGGAACCACGCAGACATGACCGAGATACCTCTCCAGCCAATAACCAATAGCAGGATCTGGATACCCATATTGGCTCCCACATTTTCCACGATGATCTCATTGGACGAACCATGATGTCGGGGATTCAATCAATCCCGTATACAATTCCCTTTGTCTATCGATATGTAGCTTGCCCGAGATTCGATCATCGGTATCCCCATACCTCATTCAATCTCGTTACCGGCAAGTCTCTTTACTCGTTCGGTAACGCATGATCCCGTGGCTAACTCCTTAGTCACATTGAGATCATTATGAAGATGCATTACCGAGTGGGCCCAGAGATACATCTCCGTCACGCGGAGTGACAAATCCCAGTCTTGATTCGTGTCAACCCAACAGACACTTTCGGAAATACCTGTAGTGCACCTTTATAGCCACCCAGTTACGTTGTAACGTTTGATACACCCAAAGCGCTCTGATGACCCACAATTGTAGGGCATCTATCGTAGCTTTTCGATAGGTAAGAGTGTCGAACCCAACTAGGAGCAGAAGGAAATGATAAGCAATTTTCAGTAAGGTATTCTCTGCAAGCACTGAAATTATCGGTAACAGATAGTTTTGTGATAAGGTATTTTGTAACGAGTAGCAAGTAATAAAAGTAAATAAGGTGCAGCAAGATGGCCCAATCCTTTTTGTAGCAAAGGACAAGCTTGGACAAACTCTTATATGAAGGAAAGCGCTCCCGAGGACACATGGGAATTATCGTCAAGCTAGTTTTCATCACGTTCATATGATTCGCGTTCGGTACTTTGATAATTTGATATGTGGATGGACCGGTGCTTGGGTGTTGTCCTTACTTGGACAAGCATCCCACTTATGATTAACCCCCGTTGCAAGCATCCGCAACTACAACAGAAGTATTAAGGTAAACCTAACCATAGCATGAAACATATGGATCCAAATCAGCCCCTTACGAAGCAACGCATAAACTAGGGTTTAAGCTTCTGTCACTCTAGCAACCCATCATCTACTTATTACTTCCCAATGCCTCCCTCTAGGCCCAAACAATGGTGAAGTGTCATGTAGTCGACGTTCACATGACACCACTAGAGGGATGACAACATACATCTCATCAAAATATCGAACGAATACCAAATTCACATGACTACTAATAGCAAGATTTCTCCCATGTCCTCAGGAACAAACGTAACTACTCACAAAGCATATTCATGTTCATAATCAGAGGGGTATTAATATGCATAATGGATCTGAACATATGATCTTCCACCAAGTAAACCAACTAGCATCAACTAGATGTTGATGGAGATTGATTCCCTCCCGATGAGAGGATCGTTGGTGATGACGATGGTGATGATTTCCCCCTCCCGGAGGGAAGTTTCCCCGGCAGAATAGCTCTACCAGAGCCCTAGATTGGTTCCGCCTCGTGGCAGCGGAGTTTCTTCCCGAAAGCTTGCTTATTATTTTTCCTCAGACGAAAGACCTCATATAGCCAAAGATGGGCATCGGAGGGCCAGCAGGGGGCCCACGAGGCATGGGCGCGCCCATGGGGTAGGGCGCCCCCCACCCTCGCGGCCAGGGTGTGGCCCCCCTCTAGAATTTTCTTCGCTCAATATTTTTTGTATATTCTGGAAATAACTTCCGGGGAGTTTCAGGACTTTTGGAGTTGTGCAGAATAGGTCTCTAATATTTGCTCCTTTTCCAGCCCAGAATCCCAGCTGCCGTCATTCTCCCTCTTCATGTAAAACTTGTAAAATAAGAGAGAATAGGCATAAGTATTGTGACATAATGTGTAATAACAGCCCATAATGTAATAAATATTGATATAAAAACATGATGCAAAATGGACGTATCAACTCCCCCAAGCTTAGAACTCGCTTGTCCACAAGCGAAAGCCGAAATCGAAAAATATGTCCACATGTTTAGAGATAGAGGTGTCGATAAAAATAAAATACGGACATGAGGGCATCATGATCATTCTTAGAACATCAACACACACACACACAGATATATATATATATATATATATATATATATATATGTAATATAGGACAACATTATTCTAATCCTGGGATTAGAATAGCTATTTGGATCACGGTGCCTCTATATAGGGCTCTGTCGGGCCCTCTCGAGCTCCCGAAAACGCAAAAAAGAGAAAACTTGACCGGCCCATTCCCACCCCACCCCTCCTCCTCCTGCACTTCATCGCCTCTTTCTGGATCCCCCGACCACCTCCCGCCGCCGCCCCCTACTCCGGCGTAGCTCCCGCCGCCGGCCCCTCGGCCCCAACGGGCCACCCCCTAACACCGCCAGACCCCCTGCCGCCTCCCACCCGACCCCAACGCCCACCTGCTGTTAGCCACCGGAGCTGCGACACACACCCCCACACTACCGGCCACCGAAGCCGCCACCCCCAGTCACGAGATCCGCCGCCGACGGCCTAGACCCTGCGCCACCCCGGGCCTCCTCCCCACTCCCCAGTTGTAGCCGCCGCCCACCTCCACCCACCACGCCTCTCCCCCATAGCGCCCGCTGAGCCTGCCCTGGCCCCAACCATCGGGTCCGACCGGCGACCGCTGCTGTAGTGCCCCCATCCTCCAGATCCGCCGCCACCACCCATCCTTCTCTTTCGGCTCTCGGCCTCTCCTACCCCCGCCTCTTCTCGTCACCGGCGCATCGTGCAACTGGAGCGCACGCAGATCGGGTGGTTCTCCCACGGTGTGCATCCTCCTAGCAGTATCGCCGCCAAGCCAAGCCACCCGACCACGCCGGTCACCTCTCCTCCAAGACGATACTCCACAACGAGGATCTCGATTGGGGTCGTCCAGGTGCTCGCCGTGGATGAGGAAGGCCAACAAACCACCATGGGCGGCGGTCTCTCTGATTTGCCCCACCCGTGTCCCTCCCTGTTTTGCCTCCTTGCCATGCCTGTGCCGATTGCCCAACCATCCATCTCGAGCATGCAGTACAACGTCGCGCGCAGGAGCAGTCCGGCGGCATGCCTCACTGAATTTTTTGTTCGTCCATGAACCTGATAGAATGCACGACGATGTTGAAAAAACGACGCCGCCGACCGTTGCCCCAGCACAGAACACGCGACGTATTCCACTAGGGAGTCTTGCTCCGACGAGCCCCTATAGCCACTTTGCCATCTCCCTGCACTGGTCCACCCAAGCTCTATCTCTCTGATACTACTCTTTGTTTGATGTTTTCATCAATAGCATCGGCAAAAATGTAAAGTTTTTTGTGAATGAAGATATCATCTCAAAAAATGGATACAAAAAAAAATGCTGTTCTACTATGCATTTTTTTACTTTAATATTGGTTTATGCAAAGGTCAAAAAGTTGTGTTCGGGAATGTCAAATTATGTTAATTATAACATAACACGTTGTAATTTTTTTGCTTTGGGGGTTTTCGAAACTCGGGTTTTTCTGTCCGTTTTGAGGGAAATCAATTGCGGTTTGCTTATTGGTTGTTCTGTTATAGTTAACATATTTACAATTCAAGAGAAGGGCAAAGTATGTTAATTGTAAAAAACATATTATAATACAGACAACTCAATATTGTGTTGGAGAAGGTCAAGCATGTTATTTGTAAGTATGTTAGAGAAGGTCAAGTATGTTAAATGTAAGTATGTTCGAGATGCTCAACAAAAAAACGTTGTGTTTTTTCCAGTGATATCTCAAGGTATATCATTTGTGCAAAATACTACAAAACGGGTGAGGAATTATGAACAAAAATACGTGGCCAAAAGTTCAAATTGATAACAATGAGCAGTTCAACGGATGTGCGGATTGCATTTTACACGACAAAAAATAGTACATAACTGAAAGGACAATTGGTTTGCTGATAGAAGTTCATGTTGTTCCCCTCGCGCGGTACACATGTAAAAAATATATAAGTTGAGTTTCAATTTGACTACGTGTGATATTTTTTTCATAGAAAGAAATTATGGAAGTTCATATATTGATTTTGAGAGAGTTCAAACTCTATGTGTGTGTGTGTGTGTGTGTGTGCGCGCGCACGTGCGCGTATGTGTGAGAACTTTGACGCCCTCCATCTGCTTATTGAACTTCCAACGAAGAAGTGGATCTTCCCCATTACTAATGAATAAACCAAGAAGTTTGGTTTGAAATAACGAAGAAGTTCGACATTTACTAAAAAAGCTCCAATTTTTCACATTTTTAGAAAATACACAAAAAGAGGTTCAAAAAATTGAAAAAACTTAGATATTCTCACGTAACCGAGAGAAGTTCAGGTTGATAACTACCAGAAGTTCACGTACTACACAGTGTGCATTTTGTATGAAAAAAAAGAATAAAAAAGCAAAGGCTAAAAAGTTATTTTGCTAGAAGTTCAAGTGCTCGGCCCAAGAAAGTTCAAAAATTCTTGTGAGAGGTTGAACAAAAATATGTGACACAAGTTCAATGTGAAAACAACGAGAAGTTCAACTACTGCAAGGAATGAATTTCAAATGAGAATAAAAGTATAGAAAATTAAAAGATTAAAAGGTTTGTTGAAAGAAGTTCAAGTGCTCTGTCCGGGGAAGTTCAAAAATTCTTACGAGAGAGGCGCATCTTGTATTTCCATGTTCAATTTTTTCCGTATAAAGACCGAATACAATTCTTTACTCAAAATATCAAAATGTGAAGTTCAAATTGAAATAACATAGAAGTTCGGAGTTTATTAAAACCTAGGATTTACCTTTTCAAAAAATAAAAAGCACAACGCCATTTTTTGCACTTTTGAAAACAATCTCATAAATGGAAAAAAATGGTTGCTAGAAGTTCAAGTGCTCGGCGAGGAAAAGTTCAAAAAAAATTGTGAGAGAGGTTCACCGTGTATTTAGATGTCCAAAATACATAAAAAGATGTTGTTTGTTGTGTTTTAAAATAATTCACTCAAACCAGAGAGAAGTTCAAAGTGATAACATCCAGAAGTTCACGTACTCCATGTTGTGTGTTTCCTATAAGAAAAATATAATATAAGTGAAACAGCGTGAAGTTCAAACAGACATGCCCCAGAAGTTCAACTACTTCACACAGTGCAAAAAACAGAAAAACAGAGTGAGGTTCAAAAAGACATGTCCGTGAAGTTCAACTACTTCACGCGTTGCATTTCCATTCGCGATGAAGACAGAAATCATTATCTTGTCATTTTCTAATATACTTCAAAACGACAGGAATATCATTTGTGTAAAGTTCAAGTCCCCGGTCGGAGGAAGTTAAAAAAATTATTGTGAGAAGGGTTTCTACAAAAGGAAAATCATTTGTGTAACACTAACGAATGGATGAGGTAAATTACAAATGAAAATACGTCACAGAAGTTCAACGTGAAAACAGCAGGAAGTTCAACTACTACACTGAATTAATTTCACATGAAAATCTTTTAAAACCGTCGCAAGTATGAAAAAATGATCAACACGGGAAAGTTGTGTGCTTACAGTAGCTTTCCATCGGTATATCACTTGCTCAATTTCGATGAGTGGATGGAGAGCTACAAGTAGTGGATGGAGATCTACGAGCAAAAAAAAGCACGTGAAAAGGAGAGTGAAGTTCAGGTACACGCGACGACAAGTTCATGTACTTCACGCGGTGCATTTTCGAAGAATCTGTTTCGCGATAAAGGCAGAACAAATGATCTCGCCGTTTTCGAAATTACATGAAAACGGCTACGAATCAAAGCAAACCATCAACATGAAAAAGTTTGTAGAAATTCCGATAAAGTTTGTAGAAATTACGGGGAAAATGCGTTTTTATCCATTTTCAAAACTGACTTAAAACCGTAAGGAATTGGGAGAAACAATACATACAAAAAAGTTTCGCATTTGTTCAAGCTTTCCAACGCCATATCATTTGCTGCATTCGGACGCACATTTAAAAAATGAGCTCGAAAATACGAACTCGGTAGGACTTGTACCATTTTCTAAATTACTTTTAAACCGTTCAAAATTAGAAAAAACTTTTAACATAAAAGAGTAGCTAATTTTCATAAGCTTTCCAACGCCATATTATTTTCCTCAATTGGATTAGCCGTTTAGAAATGGCAATGAAAATACGAACTCGGGTGTTTGGTTTGTGAAATTTTACGTTTTTCAAATTACTCTTTAACCATAGGGAATTAGAGAAAACTTTGAACATGTGGAAGGAGCGGGTTTACAGCAGCTTTCCAACGCCATATTATATGCTTCATTCCAATAAACGTTTTAGAAATGCGATCGAAAATATGATTCACGTTTTTTGTGTGAAGAAAAAAGGTTTTCGAAACTTCTCTTAAACCGCTTGCATTTTGACAAAAAATTTAAGTTGGGTCATGATACTGGTGTCCATAGTTTTCCAATGGTATATCGCAAGCCCCATTTGGGCAATGTTGGCGGAAGTTCAACCTAGTTCACAGGGAAGTTCAACATACTACTAGCGGGGCAGGTCAGGTTGTGATAAGAATATTATTCTCCGTGATCAGAATAGTGTTTATATATATATATATATATATATATATATATTTCGTTTTTTGCCAGGCAAGGACAGTAGAATTATGATATGTATGTTTCTATACACAATAATGGACGTATGCGGGCACGGTTTTCTATCGATATCGTTTTTGTAATATACATAATATAAAGAGGAGTTTGTCGTATATTAATAAGCAGCATAGATCATCCAGATTTATATTCTTGTCTCAACCAAAAAATTGTTATAGAATTTCTTTTATGATGTTTTTATATGAGACCCTTGGATTGCATATTTTTTCCATTTTATGGGTATAGTTTTTCTTAAACAACGTCCAAGATGCCATTTTTTGGACGGGGTCATCTCTGTTCAGCACGTTTTCATTTTTACATTGGACATAAAGTTCACAGTTCAATGGTGTAATTATTTTTGGTGACCTATATTAGCTTTTTTTTAGACAATGGTCACGTAGATTAGTGAGAAGTATTGAAATGTGCGGCTATGCACATGGGCCGTGGTGGCCTGTAAAATGTACAGGAGCCCAGGGAGATGTTTTATCTTTTTTCAAGGAGAGATGTCTTTTCCTTTTTTTAATCTACTATCTACTACCAATATAAAAGGAAGAGAGAAAGAGCAGATCCAAACAATTACATCCATCCATCATTAAAATCTAATGGCCTTCAATCCTTCTGTGTTACGCTACCAACCACGCATTAAGCCAATTCCATCTATCGTTAATCTGCCCCGCAGTAAAAAGGAAAGAAAACCACCCGCACGACCTTCTCCTTCTCTCGTCGTCCCGTGCCATTCGCCTCCCGCAGAAGTGCCCTTCGCCGCAGCCTCGCGCCGAGCCACAGGAATCCGCGCCCTTCACCGCCGCCTCGCGCCGCTAGAGCCAGGGGAATCCGCCGCGGGTCGCCGGGAGCCTGCCCCCTTCGCGGATCGCCGCCTCCCCAGCCGTGGGAGCCCGCCCCCGCCGCGGGTCACCGCCTCCCCAGCCGCCGAAGCCGCCCCGCCGTGGGTCGCCGCTTCCCCAGCCGTCGGAGCCCGCCACCGCCGGGGGTCGCCGCCTCCCCAGCTGCCGGAGCCGACCAATAATATGTATGTTTTTATCCACGATAATGGACGTATGCGTGCACGGTTTTCTATCAACATACATGATATCGTTTTTTATAATGTACATATATAAAGAGGAGTTTGTCGTATATTCTCATTACTATAAGCAACATAGATTATCCAGATTTAAATTCTTGTCTCAACCAACAAATTGTTATAGAATTTCTTTTATGATTAATGTTTTTATATGAGACCCTTGGTTGCATATTTTTTCCATTTTATCGGTATAGTTTTATTTTAAACAACATCCAAGATGCCATTTGTTTGGACGGGGTCATCTCTGTTCAGCAAGTTTTCATTTTTACATTGGACATAAATTTCACAGTTCAATGGTGTAATTAATTTTGGTGACATGGATTAGTGAGAAGTATTGAAATGTGCGGCTATGCACATGGGCTGTGGTGGCCTAAAAAATGTAGAGGTGCCCAGGGAGATGTTTTATCTTTTTTCAGGGAGAGACGTCTTTTCCCTTTTTAATTGGCATAAGAGCTTCAGGGCTCCCATCTACTTTAGCGGTAGAGTTATAACGGAGTTGGCTATTTTATTTTTATTTTGAGACAGAGGCTATACCTTTTTTAAAGGAACAGATAGGTGCTTTTTTTATTTTGTTTCAAAACATCGAACATGTGAGGTGCTAATTTTTTTAGACGGGACCTGGGAACCATGTTTGTCTAAAAAAATATACAGAGCTGACGGAGCTGATTTTTTTTTGAGGGAGAGTTATTTTTTCTTTTTTTTTAGTTGGCAAGTTTCACAACATGGTACGTGTCAGGTGCCATATTTTTTTGGGATGGTACCATCTGTGTGACGCAACTTTTTCTTTTTATCTTGAGCGTATATTTTACAATCCAATGGTGTAACTAATTTTGATTAATTTTGATGATGTGGATTAATTAGAAGGCTTGAAAGGTACCTCCAATTAGTCAATATATAAGATATAAGATATAAAAATATTAGTGTGCAGTGATGTGTGTATTTTCTATGTTGGTTTTACATCCAAAAAAATTGCCTAAGAGTTCTCCCCACCTCAAAAAAAAAAAGTTCGTCCTTCGCCACTGAATGTAAGTGGATAGACCACTAGCCGAGCTGCCCATAAGAAAAACCTAAAAATATTAGAAATGATCAGCAGTGTAATAATAATAATGGGCGGCATTGCAGAGATAACGCGATAAAGTGAAATTAGAAGGTCTGAAGAAACTCATAATAGCGAGTCACCATCAATTGATCTGAAATTGTCAATTCGGCCAATGGTCCAACTTATATTCTAAAAGTTTCTGTAGATATGCTAACCTAATCATACACTAGAACCGACGATTTAAGAATATTGAAATGTTTATGAACACACACACACTCACACAATTCACACAATATAGTTTATATAATTATAAAAAATGAATCATGTTAATTATAAATATTTTTAAGTTTTTTCGTATATTTTATAATGAAATAACAACCAACATTGTAAATAGAAATAGTGATACATTGTTAACTATGCCAACAAAATAAAATATACTTACTAATTTGTGTTATGATTATGATATATTATATAAATAAGTATGAAAATTTAGTATAAATTAACGTAATGTGAACATTTGATTCAAAGTTGCTTGGTCCGATCCTGATACTATAACAGTGGTGACTTAAAGGTTCCATTCACAAGATTTGGGCGTCCATTGGAAATTAATTAGAAACAGACCAGATTTTAGACAATATTTGATGCATACCAGTAAAGGTTCCATTGTACCCTATATAATGATTTTAGACTGGCATCGTATTACTCAATTTACATTAATACATTACAGATACAATTTTCATACATGACCCCACGATCTCGTTAATGGAAGAGACATCACGGACCACTATGTTATGTTCTACTTTGGCTTGACATCATGGCATGTCATCCACATTAATCCTTAAAAAATATTAACAATTAATGTTTGATGAATTAATAAAATATGTCCTTATTGGAAATTTCTATTCATAAGAGCATACTTAGTTTCATTCAAATTTTCATTATTTTTACCATGATGAAGAACACAACATAAAATGCATTTGTCCCTTCTTTCTTGAATCTTGACAAAATAAAGAAAGTGCAAGCGGGATTGTGATGTGATTTAATTATTGGGCACCACAAAATGCCTACCATCCTAACTGTTAAGTTGCAGTAATACCCGCGAGTGCACGTGTTATATGCATGTGGTGTACCTGTAGCATGTTTGTTAATACCTCATATATATGGACCATGAAAGGTGCCCTTATATGTTGGTCCAACTTCTTGTCCATTGGCGGGTGGGACTAAGCTCTCCCACATGCCATTCAATAACTTTGGCTTCTTCCAACAACCAGAGGTTGTCCACGACTTATGCTTCAAGCACAAAGCGAAGATCCCCACCGTCTACAACCTTGCACCACTAGGGTGTTCCCAACATGATTGATCCACCATCAGAGAAAGAAGTTGGATGCCTAGGTTAAGCCGCACAGGCGAAAATTCGGTCGCGACATTAGAGTCCTACTAGCCAAGATCCGCGTTGACTTTCTCACCAAGGGCTACGTCGACGTCCCCGAGCTTTACCTCGAGGACACAATGGATATCATCGCTACCGAGGAGGACGCCAAGGTCAAGGGCCTTACTGGACTCGATGGCGACAAGTGATGGATTCAGCTGGGACAACACCAACCAATTAGTGCTTCTACAATATTCCTAGCTAGTGATTCGTTTCAGTCAGCGTCATGCCTCTATCTATCTACCTATATGTAGTAGAGAACTAAGTTATGTGTTCCACGTCTATGTTTTTTTTAATGGTCACCAGGGGGCGGCTCCCCACCTGAATATATTTCAAATTGAGCATTTGTTATAGAGATCAAACGTGGTGTGATGGGAGGGACTCGCACCACAGACTGTTGGGAAACGTAGTAATTTCAAAATTTTCCTACGCACATGCAAGATCATGGTGATGCATAGCAACGAGAGGGGATAGTATCGTCCACGTACCCTCGTAGACCGTAAGTGGAAGCGTTATAAGAACGCAGTTGATGTAGTCGTACGTCTTCACGATCCGACCGATCCAAGTACCGAACGAACGGCACCTCCGAGTTCAGCACACGTTCAACTCGATGACGTCCCACGAACTCCGACCCAGCAGAGCTTCGAGGGAGAGTTTCTTCAGCACGACGGCGTGATGACGATGATGATGTTGCTACCGACGTAGGGCTTCGCCTAAGCACTTCTACGATATGATTGAGGTAGATTATGGTGGAGGGGGGCACCGCACACGGCTTGGAACAATCAAATTGTGTGTCTTTGGGTGCCCCACGCCCCCGTATATAAAGGAGCAAGGGGGGAGGCCGGCCGGCCTTGGTGCGCCCCAAGGAGAGGAGGAATGCTCCTCCTAGTAGGAGTAGGATTCATCCTTTCCTAGTCCTACTAGGAAGGGGAAAGGGGGAAGGAAAGAGAGGGAGAGGGAGAGGGAAAGAAGGGCTGCGCCCCCCTCCCCTAGTCCAATTCGGACTCCTCATGGGAGGGGGCGCGCCACCTCCTAGGCTGCTGCCCTCTCTCTCTCCCCTCGGGCCCACTAAGGCCCAATACTTCCCCGGGGGGTTCCGGTAACCCCTCCGGCACTCCGAAGGTGTCTGAATATAGCCGTCCAATATATCAATCTTTACGTCTTGACCATTTCGAGACTCCTCGTCATGTCCGTTATCACATCCAGGACTCCGAACTACCTTCGGTACATCAAAACACATAAACTCATAATACCGATCGTCACCGAACTTTAAGCGTGCGGACCCTACGGGTTCGAGAACTATGTAGACATGACCGAGACTCGTCTCCGGTCAATAACCAATAGCGGAACCTGGATGCTCATATTGGTTCCTACATATTCTACGAAGATCTTTATCGGTCAAACCGCATAATAACATACGTTGTTCCCTTTGTCATCGGTATGTTACTTGCCCGAGATTCGATCGTCGGTATCCTCATACCTAGTTCAATCTCATTACCGGCAAGTCTCTTTACTCGTTCCGTAATACATCATCCCGCAACTAACACATTAGTCACAATTCTTGCAAGGCTTATAGTGATGTGCATTGCCGAGAGGGCCCAGAGATACCTCTCCGACAATCGAAGTGACAAACCCTAATCTCGATCTATGCCAACTCAGCAAACACCATCGGAGACACCTGTAGAGCACCTTTATAATCACCCAGTTATGTTGTGACGTTTGGTAGCACACAAAGTGTTCCTCCGGTACTCAGGAGTTGCATAATCTCATAGTCATAGGAACATGTATAAGTCATGAAGAAAGCAATAGCAACAAACTAAATGATCATCGTGCTAAGCTAACGGATGGGTCAAGTCAATCACATCATTCTCTAATGATGTGATCCCGTTAATCAAATGACAACTCATTTCTATGGTTAGGAAACATAACCATCATTGATCCAACGAGCTAGTCAAGTAGAGGCAAACTAGCGACACTCTGTTTGTCTATGTATTCACACATGTACTAACTTTCCGGTTAATAGAATTCTACCATGAATAATAAACATTTATCATGATATAAGGAAATATATAAATAACAACTTTATTATTGCCTCTAGGGCATATTTCCTTCAGTCTCCCACTTGCACTAGAGTCAATAATATAGATTACACAGTAATGATTCTAACACCCATGGAGTCTTGGTGCTGATCATGTTTTGCTCATGAGAGAGGCTTAGTCAATGGGTCTGCAACATTCAGATCCATACGTATCTTGCAAATCTCTATCTCTCCCTCCTTGACTTGATCGCGGATGGAATTGAAGCGTCTCTTGATGTGCTTGGTTCTTTTGTGAAATCTAGATTCCTTTGCCAAGGCAATTGCACCAGTATTGTCACAAAAGATTTTCATTGGACCCAATGCACTAGGTATGACACCTAGATCGGATATATGAACTCCTTCATCCAGACTCCTTCATTTGCTGCTTCCGAAGCAGCTATGTACTCCGCTTCACACGTAGATCCTGCCACGACACTTTGCTTATAACTGCACCAACTGACAGCTCCACCGTTCAATAAAAACACGTATCCGGTTTGTGACTTAGAGTCATCCGGATCAGTGTCAAAACTTGTATCGGCGTAACCATTTACGACGAGCTCTTTGTCACCTCCATAAACGAGAAATATATCCTTAGTCCTTTTCAGGTATTTCAGGATGTTCTTGACCGCTGTCCAATGATCCGCTCCTGGATTATTTTGGTACCTCCCTGCTAAACTTATAGCAAGGCACACATCAGGTCTGGTACACAGCATTGCATACATGATAGAGCCTATGGCTGAAGCATAGGGAACATCTTTCATTTTTCTCTCTATCTTCTGCAGTGGTCGGGCATTGAGTCTGACTCAACTTCACACCTTGTAACACAGGCAAGAACCCTTTCTTTGCTTGATCCATTTTGAACTTCTTCAAAACTTTATCAAGGTATGTGCTTTCTGAAAGTCCAATTAAGTGTCTTGATCTATCTCTATAGATCTTGGTGCCCAATATATAAGCAGCTTCACCGAGGTCCTTCATTGAAAAACTCTTATTCAAGTATCCTTTTATGCTATCTAGAAATTCTATATCATTTTCAATCAGCAATATGTCATCCACATATAATATTAGAAATGCTACAGAGCTCCCACTCATTTTCTTGTAAATACAGGCTTCTCCAAAAGTATGTATAAAACCATATGCTTTGATCACACTATCAAAAATGTTTATTCCAACTACGAGATGTTTGCACCAGTCCATAGATGGATCGCTGGAGCTTGCACACTTTGTTAGCACTCTTTGGATCGATAAAACCTTCAGGTTGCATCATATACAACTCTTCTTCCAGAAATCCATTCAGGAATGCAGTCTTTACATCCATTTGCCTAATTTCATAATCATAAAATGCGGCAATTGCTAACATGATTCGGACGGACTTAAGCATCGCTATGGGTGAGAAAGTCTCGTCGTAGTCAACTCCTTGAACTTGTCGAAAACCTTTTGCAACAAGTCGAGCTTTGTGGACAGTAACATTACCGTCAGCATCAGTCTTCTTCTTGAAGATCCATTTATTCTCAATAGCTTGCTGATCATCGGGCAAGTCAACCAAAGTCCACACTTTGTTCTCATACATGGACCCCATCTCAGATTTCATGGCCTCAAGCCATTTTGCAGAATCTGGGCTCATCATCGCTTCCTCATAGTTTGTAGGTTCGTCATGGTCAAGTAACATGACCTCCAGAACAGGATTACCGTACCACTCTAGTGCGGATCTTACTCTGGTTAACCTACGAGGTTCGGTAGTAACTTGATCTGAAGTTACATGATCTTCATCATTAGCTTCCTCACTAATTGGTGTAGGAGTCACAGGAACATATTTCTGTGATGAACTACTTTCCAATAAGGGGGGAGGTACAGTTACCTCATCAAGTTCTACTTTCCTCCCATTCACTTCTTTTGAGAGAGACTCCTTCTCGAGAAAGGACCCATTCTTAGCAACGAATGTCTTGCCTTCGGATCTATGATAGAAGGTGTACCCAACAGTCTCCTTTGGGTATCATATGAAGACACATTTCTCCGATTTGGGTTCGAGCTTATCTGGTTGAAGCTTTTTCACATAAGCATCACAACCCCAAACTTTAAGAAACGACAATTTTGGTTTTTTGCCAAACCATAGTTCATAAGGCGTCGTCTTGATGGATTTAGATGGTGCCCTATTTAACGTGAATGCAGCCGTATCTAAAGCATAACCCCAAAACGATAGCGTTAAATCAGTAAGAGACATCATAGATCGCACCATATCTAGTAAAGTACGATTACGACGTTCGGTTACACCATTACGCTGTGATGTTCCGGGTGGCGTGAGTTGCGAAACTATTCCACATTGTTTCAAATGAAGACCAAACTCGTAACTCAAATATTCTCCTCCACTATTAGATCGTAGAAACTTTATTTTCTTGTTACGATGATTTTCCACTTCACTCTGAAATTCTTTGAACTTTTCAAATGTTTCAGACTTATGTTTCATCAAGTAGATATACCCATATCTGCTCAAATCATCTGTGAAGGTGAGAAAATAACGATACCCGCCACGAGCCTCAACATTCATTGGACAACACACATCAGTATGTATGATTTCCAACAAATCTGTTGCTCGCTCCAAAGTTCCGGAGAACGGCATTTTAGTCATCTTGCCCATGAGGCATGGTTCGCAAGTACCAAGTGATTCATAATCAAGTGATTCCAAAATTCCATCAAAATGGAGTTTCTTCATGCGCTTTACACCAATATGACCTAAACGGCAGTGCCACAAATAAGTTGCACTATCATTGTCAACTCTGCATCTTTTAGCTTCAATATTATGAATATGTGTGTCATTACTATCGAGATTCATCAAAAATAGACCACTCTTCAATGGTGCATGACCATAAAAGATATTACTCATATAAATAGAACAACCATTATTCTCAGATTTAAATGAATAACTGTCTCGTATCAAACAAGATCTAGATATAATGTTCATGCTCAACGCTGGCACCATAACAATTATTTAGGCCTAAAACTAATCCCGAAGGTAGATGTAGAGGTAGCATGCCGACCGCAATCACATCGACTTTGGAACCATTTCCCACGCGCATCGTCACCTCGTCCTTAGCCAATCTTCGCTTAATCCATAGCCCCTGTTTCGAGTTGCAAATATTAGCAATAGAACCAGTATCAAATACCCAGGTTCTACTGCGAGCATTAGTAAGGTACACATCAATAACATGTATATCACATATACCTTTGTTCACCTTGCCATCCTTCTTATCAGCCAAATACTTGGGGCAGTTCCGCTTCCAGTGACGAGTCCCTTTGAAGTAGAAGCACTTAGTCTCAGGCTTAGGTCCAGACTTGGGCTTCTTCACTTGAGAAGCAACTTGCTTGCCGTTCTTCTTGATGTTCCCTTTCTTCCCTTTACCCTTTTTCTTGAAACTGATGGTCTTGTTGACCATCAACACTTGATGCTCCTTCTTGAGTTCTACCTCCGCAGCCTTTAGCATTGCGAAGAGCTCGGGAATCATCTTATCCATCCCTTGCATATTATAGTTCATCACAAAGCTCTTGTAGCTTGGTGTCAGTGATTGAAGAACTCTATCAATGACACTATCATCAGGATGATTAACCCTAGTTGAGTCAAGTGGTTATGGTACCCAGACATTCTGAGTATATTTTCACTAAAAAACTATTCTCCTCCATCTTGCAGCTGTAGAACTTATTGGAGACTTCATATCTCTCAATCCTGGCATTTTCTTGAAATATTAACTTCAACTCCTGGAACATCTCATATGCTCCATGACGTTCAAAATGTCGTTGAAGTCCCGGTTCTAAGCCGTAAAGCATGGCAGACTGAACTATCGAGTAGTCATAAGCTTTACTCTGCCAGATGTTCATAACATCTGGCGTTGCTCCTGCAGCGGGCTTGGCACCTAGCGGTGCTTCCGGGACGTAATTCTTCTGTGCAGCAATGAAGATATCCTCAAGTTACGGACCCAGTCCGTGTAATTGCTACCATCATCTTTCAACTTTGCTTTCTCAAGGAACGCATTAAAATTCAATGGAACAACAGCATGGGCCATCTATTTACAATAACATAGACATGCAAAATACTATCAGGTACTAAGCTCATGATAAATTAAAGTTCAATTAATCATATTACTTAAGAATTCCCACTTAGACAGACATCCCTCTAATCATCTAAGTGATCACGTGAGATGAAGTAGTTTTCAATGGTGAACATCACTATGTTGATCATCTCTACTATATGATTCACGCTTAACCTTTCGGTCTCAGTGTTCTGAGGCCATATCTGCATATGCTAGGCTCGTCAAGTTTAACCCGAGTATTTTGTGTGTGCAAAACTGGCTTGCACCCGTTGTATGTGAACGTAGAGCTTATCACACCCGATCATCACGTGGTCTCTCGGCACGACGAACTGTAGCAACGATGCATACTCAGGGAGAACACTTATACCTTGAAATTTAGTGACATATCATCTTATAATGCTACCGTCGATCTAAGCAAAATAAGATGCATAAAAGATAAACATCACATGCAATCAATATAAGTGATATGATATGGCCATCATCATCTTGTGTCTTTGATCTCCATCTCCAAAGCACCATCATGATCACCATCGTCACCGGCTTGACACCTTGATCTCCATCGAAGCTTCGTTGTCATCACGCCAACTTATTTCCTTCACGACTATCGCTACCGCTTAGTGATAAAGTAAAGCAATTACATGGCGATTGCATTTCATACAATAAAGCGACAACCATATGGCTCCTGCTAGTTGTCGATAACTGTGTTACAAAACATGATCACCTCTTACAATAAAAATTTAGCATCATGTCTTGACCATATCACATCACAACATGCCCTGCAAAAACAAGTTAGACGTCCTCTACATTGTTGTTGCAAGTTTTACGTGGCTGCTACGGGCTGAGCAAGAACCGTTCTTACCTACGCATCAAAAACCACAACGCGGTATAGTGACTGCTTTTTGATCTTCAGAAAGAACCCTGTTCATTGAATCAGATTCAACTAAATCTAGAGAAACATACACCCACTAGCCACCTGTGTGTGAAGCACGTCGGTAGAACTAGTCTCGCGTAAGCGTACACGTAATGTCGGTCTGGGCCGCTTCATCCAACAATGCCGCTGAATTAAGAATCAACTAGTGACAGCAAGCAATTTGTATATACCCACGCCCACAACTCCTTTGTGTTCTACTCGTGCATATGGCATCTACGCATAAACCTGGCTCGGATGCCACTGTTGGGGAACGTAGTAATTTCAAAATTTTCCTACGCATACGCAAGATCATGGTGATGCATAGCAATGAGAAGGGAGAGTATCATACACGTACCCTCGTAGACCGAAAGCGGAAGCGTTATGAGAACGTGGTTGATGTAGTCGTACGTCTTCACGATCCGACCGATCCAATTACCAAACGCACGGCACCTCCGAGTTCAGCACACGTTCAGCTTGATGATGTCCCACGAACTCCGATCCAGCAAAGCTTTGAGGGAGAGTTTCGTCAGCACGATGGCGTGATGACAGTGATGATGTTGCTACCGACGCAGGGCTTCACCTAAGCACTGCTACAATATGATCGAGGTGGATTATGGTGGAGGGGGCACCGCACACGGCTTGGAACAATCAACTTGTGTGTCTTTGGGTGCCCCCCTCCCCCGTATATAAAGGAGCAAGGGGGGAGGCCGGCCGGCCTTGGTGCGCCCCAAGGAGAGGAGGAATCCTCCTCCTAGTAGGAGTAGGATTCAACCTTTCCCAGTCCTACTAGGAAGGGGAAAGGGGGAAGGAAAGAGAGGGAGAGGGAGAGGGAAAGAGGGGATGCGCCCCCCCTCAACCCTATTCCAATTCGGACTCCTCATGGAAGGGGGCGTGACACTTCCTGGGCTGCTGCCCTCTCTCTCCCCTCATGCCCACTAAGGCCCAATACTTCCCCGGGGGGTTCCGGTAACCCCTCCGGCACTACGGTTTTCTCCGAAACCATCCGGAACACTTCCAGTGTCCGAATATAGCCGTTCAATATATCAATATTTACGGCTCGACCATTTTGAGACTCCTCGTCATGTCCATGATCACATCCGGGACTCTAAAGTACCTTCGGTACATCAAAACACATAAACTCATAATACTGATCGTCACCGAACTTTAAGCGTGCGGACCCTACGGGTTTGAGAAATATGTAGACATGACCGAGACTCGTCTCCGGTCAATAACCAATAGCGGAACCTGAATGCTCATATTGGTTCTTACATATTCTACGAAGATCTTTATCGGTCAAACCGCATAATAACATACGTTGTTCCCTTTGTCATCGGTATGTTAGTTGCCCGAGATTCGATCGTCGGTATCCTCATACCTAGTTCAATCTCGTTACCGACAAGTCTCTTTACTCGTTCCGTAATACATCATCCCGCAACTAACTCATTAGTCGCAATGCTTGCAAGGCTTATAGTGATGTGCATTGATACGTCCATTTTGCATCATGCTTTTATATCGATATTTATTGCATTATGGGATGTTATTTCACATTATGTCACAATACTTATGGCTATTCTCTCTTATTTTACAAGGTTTACATAAGGAGGGAGAATGCCGACAGCTAGAATTCTGGGCTGGAAAAGGAGCAAATATTGGAGACCTATTCTGCACAACTCCAAAAGTCCTGAAACTCCATGGAATACCTTATAATAAATAATGAAAAATCCTCACCAAAGATGAAGACCAGGGGGCCCACACCCTGCTCGCGAGGGTGGGGGGCGCCCCCCTAGGGCGCGCCCCCTACCTCGTGGGCCCCCTGGTGGCTCTCCGATGACCATCTTCTCCTATATGAAGTCTTTCGTCGAGAAAAAAATAAGAAGCAACCTTTCGGGGTGAAACTCCGCCGCCACGAGGCGGAACCTTGGCGGAACCAATCTAGGGCTCAGGCAGAGCTGTTCTGCCGGGGAAACTTCCCTCCCGGAGGGGGAAATCATCGCCATCGTCATCACCAACGCTCCTCTCATCGGGAGAGGGCGATCTCCATCAACATCTTCATCAGCACCATCTCATCTCAAAACCCTAGTTCATCTCTTGTATCCAATTCTTGTCTCCAAGTTCGGATTGGTGCTAGTAGGTTGCTAGTAGTGTTAATTACTCCTTGTAGTTGATGCTAGTTGGTTTAATTGGTGTAAGATCATATGTTCAGATCCTTTATGCATATTATTACCCCTCTGATTATGAACATGAATATCCTTTGTGAGTAGTTACGTTTGTTCCTGAGTACAAGGGAGAAGTCTTGCTATTAGTAGTCATGTGAATTTGGTATTCGTTCGATATTTTGATGAGATGTATGTTGTCTAGCCACTACTGGTGTTATGTGAACGTCGACTACATAACACTTCACCATTATTTGGGCCTAGAGGAAGGCATTGGGAAGTAATAAGTAGATGATGGGTTGCTAGAGTGACAGAAGCTTAAACCCTAGTTTATGCGTTGCTTCATAAGGGGCTGATTTGGATCCATACACTACAAAAAAAATACACTTCCGTGATGATACGTGTTTGTCATAGTAGGTCGCTTTTTTGTCATGCATGTACATCCATGACAAATTTATGACAGAATCAAGAGAGCCATACCTGTGCTGTCTTAGAAGTGTTCCATGACATTACCAAAATTATCATCACGGAAGTGTCCACTTCCATGACGATAAATCGCGCGTCACAGAAGTGCTTTCGTCAAGGGTGACCGACTTGGGGCATCCACCGTAATAGAACGCCGTTAAGCTATCGGGTCGGGTTTTGGATCAAATAACCTGTTAATAGCCCCGACCAACGGGGTTTTTTCACGTGTAAAATCATCATTGGCTAGAGGAAACACGTGTCGGCTCATCGTCGGGACATATGTCATCCACTCACTGGACAGAAGGCGCCTATGATACGTCGACATGTGGCACGACCCGACAAGTTTAAATGGGCCAGCCCAACTAAAGGCCCACAAGATTTTGCGGACCATAATGGGCCGGCCCAGCTAAAGGCCCACGAGATTTTGCGGACCATAATGGGCTGGCCCAGCTAAAGGCCCACAAGATTTCGTGGGCCATAATGGGTCGGCCCAGGTAAAGGCCCACAAGATTTTTGTGTGCCATAATAGGCCGGCCCAGGTAAAGGACCACAAAATTCTTGCGGATCATAATGGGCCGGCCCAGCTAAACGCCCACGAGATTTCTCCGACATTAATGGGCCGGCCCAGCTATAGGCCCACAAGATTTTGAGGACCTTAGTAGGCCGGCCCGTTAACTGGCCGCCATGTTTTGGGCCAAATGCCGGCCCATATTTGATACGGTCTATTAATGGCCTGCCACGCTCCGGGCCTAATAGTGGCCTATATGAGATCCGGCTCGTTAAAAGCCTACCACGTTCTCGGCCAAATTACGGCCCAGATCAGGTCCGGCCCTTTAAGAGGTTTTGGGCCTAATTATGGCCCATATCAGATTCGGCCCATCAACTAGACACTATGCTTTTGGGCCGACTTGCTAAAGGCCCACTTAGTAATTCGGCCTGATATTAGTTTTGGCCTGTTGAGGGCCCGTTTAACATTTCGGCCCTATATTAATTTCAGCATGTTAAAAGCACGTCATATAGTTGGGCCTAACTACGGCCCGGTTTGCATCCGGCCTGCTCGCAGCCGATATCTGATTGGGCCAAATAAGGACCGAGACAATTTTTCGGCCAGTTAAAAGCCCGTGATTTGATTCGCACAATCATGGGCCGGGGTTCATTTCGGGCTGCTGCCGGCCCGTGAGCTGATCGGCACGTTTCAGGCCCAACCTACATCGTGATTGCATGACGGCCCGATTATGTACCGTAATTTTATGGTTTGGCCGGTTTACTGCGAAGACAGGATATATATACAGTAAAATAACTGCAGCATCATGAATAAGAAAAAACCTATACTATACAATAAAGAAATTACGGCATATTACATCCACTGGGCATCAAAGTTCGCCACTATGATAATAAAGCACAAGCAGACAGCAGATTACATACACTGGGCATCAAAGATCGCACCAGCGCAAATAAACACCCCGACAAAATAATATACAAAACCGACAGTACTTCCATAGAGTTCAAGAAAGGTTAGCCCTGTTGGGGAGCTGCAGCGCAAGCAGCTGAGCAAGATGATGAGACTGCGCTTGTTCAACACTTATATCTTCCTCACTTTGAAAGATAAACAAGCAAACAGATGACAGGTTTTGCACATAAAAGTATCAGTGCTGACAATTCATCACATTTCTTACTAACGAATAAAGTGACACAGTTTAAATTTGCATTAACACAATATGTTATTATTCAGGTCAAGACATGGCAGGAAATGACATTGTGAAGGAGTTGGCAGCTTCACGACACCACTGGATTACAGATCAAGAACTCATAAGTATGAATGGTTAGTGTGCTGTCAATTTATAGCATTTCAGATTGGCAAATAAAGAGACGGTTTAAATAATAGTAGAATGATCTGACATTTTTCATAGTTAAGACATTGCAGAATATGACATTGTGCTGTAGTGGGTAGGTTCACCACACCACTGGATTACAGATGAAGAACAGAAGCATACATGCAGTGCAAAAGAAGATCACTTGCTCTGTATAATTTAATTTACATGGTATGAAGAAGGAACTTGGTTGTACAACTGAAAACTTAAATTGAGAAAGGACGAACTTTTGTTTATGAACTACATATAATAAACTTTAAACAAGCAATTTGATGCAAACATCAAAAATAAACAGTTGTTGCAGTCATGCCTAACCAAATATATACAACAAAGTTTGAAGGCTTGAGATGGACAAACTTACATTATTGGTGAAGACAGGCTCTATAAAGGCCTTGGCCATGCTGATGGGGGGCAATTCAAGAAGTTTACCACAGAATCTTCTTCAAAAGCATTGCCTTTATTCTACATTTTGTTAAGAGTAAATATAGATGTGATAATATACGAAAAAATGGAGAATATTTAAGATAAGATGAAGAGTGATGTTACATAACCAAGTAGCTATAAATGTAAGTGCAGCGATACAGGCAAAAGGTACAGCCAAGAGCAATGCACAGCTAAACTTCTTCAGTACCAACCTTATGGTAAGAGTAAATATAGATCTGATGTGTAGAAAATGGAGGGCAAGGGAAAATAAGCTGCAGAGTGATGGTACATGAACAACTACCTGTCATTATAAGTACACTGATAAAGGACAACATGTACTTACAAGAACAATGCAGAGCTAAAAAAACATTGGCATTGGATATATTCTACACTAATGTAACCATTCATACAGATCAGATAATTTGGAGCGAACAATTGATAAGCAAGCTATCATGCATACTGCTGTCACATAATGAACCAGGTATGTATGCAAGTACAGTGATACAGGACAACAGGTACTAACAAGAGCAAAGTAGCAGGCAACATATTTGCGATATCCTTTTGTTCTTGTAAAACTGGAATTCTTCTTCGAGCAGATTTCCTGCAAAAAAGATTCGTAAGGCACATGCGGAAAAGTAGAAGTTCAAATTTTCATGTGATTTCATAGACAGTACCTCATCCTGGGAATGAGACCAGTGCATAACAAGGTTTTTCCATTCAATGTCTTCTAAATTTAGCACAGGAGACTTCACCGGAAATTCGTTTATAGACTTGCCATCAAAGTGTGATTTCCTCAGGTAACACCGATACTGCTGCAATGCTTCCTTGAAAAGCACAAGCAAGCTTTGCTCGTCATGACTATCTAGATTGACCCTCGCCTAGTTACAACAATGTAATGTAAATCATTGATGTGTTCAATGAGCAGAAAACGGGAAAATAATAGCCATGAATAATAGCACTTACACGTAAGTTGGACAGGAAGATGTGAAAATGGTGTTTGTCTTCACAATAATCTACCCATGATGGGAATATATGCATGTAGTCCCTAACAACATTGAAAGCATTGTCTTTTAAACTGGGAATAAATGGAATGGGGTTCCAATCTGCAGGAATTGGCCGTCTCTGCAGTTGGGATAGGTCCTCGGCTGGTGGATTTGTTGTACTTTTTGCTAGAGTGGGATTTTTCTTTGGTACAGCTGGTGCTATGGCAAATGATATCGGTATACCTTTTGCTGGAGTGCAGGTCATGTGTGGTGGGGCTAGTGGTGTGGCCAATGAAGTATGGGTACAGTCTGCTGGAGTCGGTCCTACGTTTTGTGTCACTGGTTGTACAGCCAATATAAGTGGAGTGCTGTCTGATTTCTCTGGCACCACCACGTTTTTCAAGGACTTTGCTGGTGCTCCTTCAGGTTCGGCAATCACCCTCTTCCTTTTTGATGTCTAATGCACAAGAACATCATTTGAGTGGAAAAACATGGTATGATCACATATGGAATATGTATTGATAACGGATGGGCATGGCATCTCGACATATATGATGAGTAAACTAAGCAGATGGCGGTGCAACAAAGTAGAAGAAATGCAAGACAACATATGCAAGATACCCGCAATCAATAAAACATTGCCAAATTAGAACAGGCACCTTGATGGGTGAACAGGACAGGCCATCTGCCTTTGACTCCTCGAGGTTAGAATAGTCATTAGGATGATATTCTGAACAAGAATCAAATGGTGGGGAGCGTATGAGTTTCATTGCATCCAGAATGACACTCAATGCCTTGGTGCCAATTTTGTAAGTCATTGCAGTGTTTAGCTTCAAGAGTGGACTGCTGCTAGTGCGACACAAAGCAGCTACACAGATCATAGTATAGATATAACGGGAAAACCTTAAGCATCAGAGTAAAATCAGCAAAGTGGAACTTGCTAGAATATATGTGCTAGTATTGCCGGTACGGCTAGAAAGGCTTCGGATACCAGCTCTCTTCAAGTGAAGGTGCGGTACTGTTAATATCAATGTAACTCTCAAAGGCGACACAGCTCCCCGCATTTCCTTGCTATTCTTATAGGATTCAAGTGGGCAGGCCACTACAAATCATATTCCTATGTTTACAAGATCCTACGAATCAAAGAGGCTCAAAGTGTCCATCACAACCGACCGTATAGACCTCTACACTGCAAATGTCCCTGCTCATCTTCAGTACAAGGAACATACTGTACTACTATCATCCTCCCTCCGTTCCAAGATATAAGTCTTGGTACAGATTTCCACTATGGATCACATACAGATGTATCCAGGTAAATTTTAGAGTGTAGATTCACTCATTTTGCTCCATATGTAGTCCATGGAGGAATCTATACAAAGACTTGTATTTAGGAATGGAGAGAGTGCATATTAAAGAAAAATGGAAGCGGAACATGGTAAAGAAGAGCAAGCAGATTTTGGATAATAAAATGTTGGTTGCACAGTGCCCACACATGATGAACCAGAGCGCATTAAGAATGCAACTCCTAGCTGTCTCTCGACCATTTCAGGCGGTTGGATGAAGATCCTACGTCTCCTAACCCTTCTTCTTCCTCGTCATTGATTCTGTCCATACAGAACACCGCACGGGCCACCGGCCGGACCACCGGCCACCACCACATGTGTTCCTCCGCCACCCCCCCCCCCCCCCCCCCCCCCAAACCCCACCCGCGTCAAGTTTTCTTCGTTCGGCAAGGCCCCACAACCACCCAAGCCCCTTCGATCGCACCGGAGAACTCCGGCGAGCTCTGAAAAATCGACTGATCCAATTTTGAAATTTAGTCTACTGTGATTTAACTAGTGTGGAGGGGAAAACCATAAGCATTGCGAGTATGGTGTTGAGCGTGCCATGGCGGATCTGAAGGTGCAAACCGGACAAAGGCAACTTCACAACCAAGACAAGAAAGCAGAGTAAAGCAGTGGCGATCTATTTTCTTGCTGCGATAAATAAGTTGAGAAGATACGAAAGAGTACCGCCTCTGGTGCGGCACCGTGTAGGCATCTGCTGAGAATTTGACGATGCTGCGGTAGCGATGGCTGTCGGTGGCGTGGAATCAGATCTAGGAGGGTAGACGGTGGCGGCGGGGCGCGGTGGACGAGACAGTCGTAGGAGCGGCGCCGGCAAGGTGGACGACGGCGGGGATGAAGCGAGAGGACGAGATGCAAGGATCCCGGTCTGAAGCCATGGATGAGAGAGGTCGATCTCTTGTAATGGACGGCGGCGTCGGGGTATCAGCTCCGGCATGGTGGAGGAGGACGGTGGTGGATGGGGTGGCGGCCGGCGGCGGACGGAGGAGGGTGGGGAGGAGAGGGTGTTTTGGCACCCACGGAGTACAAATGGGGAAAAGGGAGGTAGAGAGGAAGGGGGGAACCAGGTATTCAGGGCGCGCTTGTCTCAAATGCGAGGAAATTTACAAACTTAGCCCCCGTTTCAAATTTCTACTACATCACAGCAACACTAGTCGGTCGGGGATAGGACGGTAATCTCGCATACACCAAATATTTACCGACGAGAGTTTGTTTTTGGCGCCCACCGTGTATGAATATGAATCGGGGAGGGAGTCGATTTCGGCTGAGGACACACTGTGTTTTGGCGCCCACCGTGTATGAATCCGGGTGAGAGGCGGTTACGTCACGTTTGGGTGAAATTACAAACCTACCCCTATCGAAACCTATAGAAATCCAGCATATAGGCTTTGCGTGGCAGGGATAGGCAGCAGTGATTTCCATCTCGCAGATTTTGGTTCCGGGCGGTTACTGCGACTTTCCCCGCTTCGTTCAAATTTTGCAGAGTGCACGTTTACCATGCCAACTCAATTCGAATCCCGTTTGTATTCTATTTTTTTTGGGCAGGATCCATTTTCAATTGGAATTACATTCTATATACATCACTTTATATATATATATATATATATATATATATATATATATATATACTTTCAAAAGCACAACACCATTTATACATAAATATGGTTTACAAATGGCATGATCTCAGATTCATCAGGTTGTATCCATCAATTTGGATTTTCAAATATTTGAAACCACTTTATGTTGAAATCCAATGTATGCATTCCTCACTAACTGTCTCCAATTAATGTGTGTTTCATGCGGGTTTTTTTTTACTTCTCAAACAAGTATAATGTGTTTCACACACGCAACATATAGTGTAATCCCGTTTAGACATTAATTGCATATAAACCATGCATTGTTTGTAATTGAAGAATCTATGGATCACCAATATTGATAAACTATATAACCACTTTATGTCGACAATGATCTTTTATCTTCGTAACACACTGACGGTACTCTCTCCCTCGACCTTCATCACTCTATCTCTCTCTAAGTATATCTCGCTCCCTGCTATGTGTCTCTAAATATGATTCTCCATGTGGAATCTCTTTCTCTCACACAAACACAAAACTTTGTCTCCCGGGGTCTCATTTCTCTCTACTATTCCCATGTGTGCCACTCGCACACCCCTCATACAGAGATGTCTTTTGCTCCTTAGATATGAGAACCTACGACTCTTCCTCATCAATATCTCTTTCTCACACACAAACACAAACTCTGTCTCCCAGGGTCTCATATTTCTCCATTGTTCTCTTGTATGTCGCTCACACACACCCTCTCTCCCTAGAGATATCTTGCGTTCCCTCGTATGTCTCTCTAGCTATCACTCTCGTTGTGAAATATCTTTCTCTCTCGCAGACACAAAACTCCGTCTCTCTGGATCTCATTTCTCTTTGATATCTGTTTGTATGTGACTCACACGCACCCTCTCTCTATCTCTCTCACACCCACACACATAACCCAGCATTCTGATCCACTCGACTCCTATCTCTAACGCACACTAGCTAGCATCTTTATCTTTCTATTTATCTGTTTCTCCATCAACCTTCTTTCTCGCCCTCACTCTTGATTCCTATCACGCACACTACATATGTTTCTCTCTACATGCAGTCAAGTGCCCTCTCTCACACATATATAACTTCACCCTTTGAACCACCCGACGGTCATCTCCAACACCCAAACTAGCGGATGTCCCTCTAGCTAGCATCTCCATCTCTGTATCTATCTGTAGTTTCTCCGTCAACATTTCTTTCTCGCACGGAGTCTTGCTTCCTATCACCCACACTATATATGTCTCTCCATACATATGCATTTATAGGTTGGTCTCTTTTGCACAATCGTTGCGCCTCACTCCCTCTGCTCGCCATAGATGCATGCTCCAGCCCACGCCACTATCTCGTAAAGATAAAAACACATGCTCAATTGTCGGGACTTCTTCCATGCATTCTCACATGCATGCATATTGTCATACCGATCCGTCTCTCCCATGTCGTTGATCTTATGACTTATGTCTTCTTTCTTTTATCTCGATCATGCGCGCGCGCCCACACACACATCCCACGTATACATGTATACCTCTCACACGTGCACGTTCAAGGTCTCTGTGAACCCATACGTAGTTAATTACCCTCAATCCTAACGCCACATAGAATCGTTCTCCTCTTTTGTGCACATAACTTCTGCCTGGATGGGTAAAACACACACTCACACTTAACAATGTCCTCCAGCTACCCCCCCCCCCCCCCCCCCCCCCCCCCCCCCCCCCCCCCGCCTCTCACTCTTCCCCTATATCCCCGAAACCAATAAGACCATCCCTTAGTTTAATTCCCACCTACATGCACCATATATATATAGTAGTCTTCCTCGATGTCTCTCGAATAAACACGTTTTCTCGAAGTTGACTCCTCTCACGCGCACACACCTTCTATCCCCTCTCTACGGGCATTTTCTCTCTCGCACCCCATCGTTGGTGGCCTCTACCATACACATCACCTCTCTATGATGAAAGCCATGCACACTTAAATTACATCCGCCACAGAGGACCCCGCGACACACACACACACACGCACGCACCCCCCCAACACACACCTACACTAAGACTCCATCTCTCTCTCTCACACACACACACAAACACACACACGCGCAAGCACACACGCCCCCCCCCCCACACACACACTAAGACTCCATCTCTCTCCCTCTCTCTCACACACACACAAACTAAGACTCCATCTCTCTCTCTCCTCTCTCTCACTCTCTCTCTCTCTCTCACACACACACATTAAGACTCCATCTCACACACACATGCTCTAAGCGGAGCATTTGTTCCTACCACCCTTCATCCAACCTTACTCGTATGATAAACAATCACCTTTATTTACTTGCATAACATGGAAAAATTCCACTTTACTTTAGTAGTCAGCAAACTTATCATCTGTACCCTTATAAAAAACGAGTTGGTGGTGATGGTGTGCCTGCCATCTTGTAATACAGACCGTATGATCTATATCTGAGGATAGAAAGCAAACTATGATAATTTTACAAAAGATGCTGGCACCTCTCTCCACATCATTGTCTCTCGCAACCTCATTGCTCAGCAATTAAAAAAGGAATAAGTCTCTGGAACAATCTAGCATGCATGGTGGCCGCTGCCGCCTGCCGGCGCCGTCCATCCCCATGCCTCCACCCATTCCGACCACCAGTCACCACCACGCTCCACTCCACCTCGCCTTATCTCTCATCTTTCATTTTTTCGATGACATTCTCGAGATACTGGTTTTCCGATAAAATTCTTGAGATATCACTAGTTTTTACACATGGGATTACTCCTGCATGGGTCAATCACAACAGGTGTTCTGTAAAAAAATGCATATTGATGTTCCGTGCAATGCACGAGAATCTTGCTTGTAATTATATAACACAAATCACGAGCAGGAAATGACATTTTTTTGACACAACCACGTTAACATGGCCACGTAAATCACTAGCTAAAGTAAATACCATTATACTTATATCCCGATGCAAAAGGTTGAGTACATGTTCGAAGAGCAGAGTCGCACACACGCACTCTGTCTCTCAGAATCTCTCTCTCACACCAGTTACGTGACGCCCACTTAAGCAGACACGTATGTTACAATTTGTGCACCCACGGGTACACATGATGCTGCGCATTTATTTAAGCCGGAAGGCGAACCCAAACAGTAGTTGCATTCATTCCCCTCCCGCCGCCTCTTCTCAGGTCGCCGCCGCCTGGTAGCCATGGGCCGGCCGAAGGTAACAACATACGCCATACTCCCGCCGGAGCGGCGCTTTAATATGTAAATTTTAGTTGTCATGCATGCATCTTTTTGTGCTAGCACTCCTATATAAGGGTTGACCGGTCGCTTCCCGCGGACGTGCGCGGGCGGTGGAAGAGGAAGGAGAAGGGAAGCAGGCTGTGGAGTAATGTTTTTTACCACAATTTCTTAGGAAACTGAGTGCAATAATTGAGTAGTTTTGCAAACTACCAGTACTACACCTGAAACGGTTCAAAACCTATACTCCCTTGCCAGCGCGCGCTTCCCGCGTGAAACGGTCAGTGTCCCCCTAGAGCGTCAGTGCCGCACTATTGCCCGGCCAGAGCGGAGGCGACCTCTCACTGGTGCCGGCTTTGAAGTTGTGCGACGGCCGAGAGAGCGTCGCTTCCCGGTGCACGCAACTGCTCCGCGTCGAGACTGGCCATAGGCCCTGTTTGGATCCATGGGTTAGAGTTAGTTTGAGCTAGTTGGGGCTCAAATAGCCCTAAACTATCCAAGCATGAGGGTTTAAATTGGAGGAAGTTGCACCGAACCCACCAAAAAAACTATCCCACCCAAGAGGTGCTAACTGGAGATAGTTCTCATTGGGACCACTGAAAAATCACTTTTCTCTCTCCATGAAGTGCATTTATTGTCAACCTAACCCTGTCACCCAAACACCTCTTTGGCTACAGTTAGTTCAGGGTTAGTCATGAGTTAGTCTAACCTCTAGCTAAGTTAGAGTATCAAACGGGAGCAGTATAGGACATGCAAGTTGCTCAAAGCATACATGCAAATTCGTACGTGAAAGGATTTTTTTCTTTTTGAAAACGGAACGTGAAAGGAATTTTTTTTAGAATGCTCTTGGCATGTCGCTAACATGTGATAGTTAACCGTCCTCAATAGACGGCAGAAACGCCAGCCCGCCGCACTTTGATAGAGACGAGGAAGGAGAAGCGATACAGACTGCTGGATTACTAGAGATAGGTGTCACACGGAAGCCAAGAAATATGGTGATAGCGTGGGTTAGCCATGTACTAGTATGATACTACACTGGGCTGCCGTGTTTCGTACTCTTCGAGTCCACTGTGGAGATGATTGGTTAATTTTATATCGCTGAATAATATTAAATATTATGAGTGCAGAAGCTCCACCACGAGGTTCCTTGCTCCTTCTCGGTCGTCCGGAATCTATGTTCTTCCACTCTATTTTTTTGTGTGAGCTTTGTTCATCCTTTTGCCAACATGCGAGACATCTAGCATCAAGGTGCACGTGTTATGCAAGGATAGTTCCATCTATATGAAGAACACGTGGGACTGGAACTACGAGACGAACATGTACCCAGGAGTGGACGTACGATCCTGAGTAATGTAGCGCAGTAAGTGAAGTAGAAAGGCACAAATGGTATGAACATGCGTGGCATATAGGGTGTGTTTGGTTGCGTTCTCGTCTCAGCATAGTTGTTCCCTCTTCATGCATGCTCAACTCAACACCCCTCTTCATGCATGCTTCTAGTGTATTTGTGCTAAACTAGTGTGGACTCATGCACCCTCCATACACTCTACCAAACACCCAAAAGTAGGTCGAGAAGGGAACTCTTGGGCGGCATTTGTCTCTTACTACGTACTACCACTAAATGTTGTATGTGCAATGCACGGTGATGTTATGGAGTACGTGCCTAAGTACTCTACTACTACTATATTAGTTGGAGGCACATATTAACTTTTATATTTGTTTACGTGTATGCCCCGAAACCTTCCAACTATACGTGTCTTTGTCTCCGGGTCGCACTTTGTATCATTCATACCACTAAGTACTACTACCTGTGGTCTCCGACCCAGAAGTGGAAGAAGTGGAGATGCTCTACCACGTTGTTTTTTTACGCTGGGCTCTACCACGCTGTTCATGTCCCACTCCTTTCGCTGACATGTGGGACATCCAGCATGTGCCGTGTTTGGCACCCTTCGTCGTAAGAGTTGAAATGCTAGCATTCGTCAGAAATAAAAAATAATTATAAATCAGCAGTGATACTATTTTTTTGCGAGCCAATCAGCAATGATACTATACCACGCGGTTTCCTTGCTCCTCGATATCGGAAAGAATACTTCCGTTCGCCAACATGTGGGACGTCGACCATCCTGGTCCACTTGCCATGCACGCAGAACTCCAAGGGAGTCACCCAGGTTGCCGCACCGCAGTAACAATGACTAATGAGCCGTCAAATCACAGGCCCACTTCCCACTTTGAAGTTGCTTGGACGAAGGAACCATCATGACTTCATTGAATTCCACTTCTTGAAGAAAACTACTGTACCAGCAGTACTGCTAGCTACAGTAGTTACTCCAACAAAGGCCTCCTTTCGTTCATAGGATAGGAATATGGAAATCATAGGAAGTGAGATGACATGAATCTCAATTCCTATAGAGAAAGATATGCCATTTGATGCTTAGGATAGGAATTTTTCCATTTAGTCTAGGCAATGTACTGGTAATTTGCTCTAAAAACAAAGTAGTAACTAGTAGTACTGGTACATGCTCATACTCAGACCCACAAACACACACTAACTACTAGTACTACTACTTCTCACATGCTGGCCAGACGCCGTCGTTCTCCTTCACGGCTTTGTCGACGACACCCCACCATGCTTGGATCTCCGCCGACCTCTCCGCAGCAGCGCGTGCGTCCTTTTCTTTCTTGCGGCGGCGGGCCTCTCTTTTCTTGAGTGCTTTCTGACTTTTCCGCTCCCTCTGTGCGGCTTTGGCCGCCTCTTGCTCTACCGCCCATTCGGCCTTGGCATCTTCAAATTCCTCCCACATAGTTATGAGGTCGCGAGCGGCGATGAACTCGGCACGGCGGGATGCCATCGCTTCCCTACCATTTTGTGTGCAGTCGTGGGCGGCGAGGAACTCGGCGGCGGCGGGATGCCATCGCTGCCTTACCGGTTAGTGTGCGGCGCGATGGCATGAACGACGCTTGGTGAGAGCTCTGGGGTGGAGTGGCCGGACAACCGTATAGTGCACTAGTTTGTCAAGAGCTCAAGGACAGAAGATGAAGCAAATTTGGATTCCCCTTCAAGCCTGGTCATTTATTACCGAGTAAAATGCATTGGCGGTCATAGAACTTGTATTGATAGCTCACTTTGATCATTATATATGAGATATGGTGATTATACGGTCACTGGCTCAACGTATAGCTCCGTATTTGTCTGGTTGACCAGTCAAACAATCCGCATGCGCCTCATCAGCTCGTGTTCTTTATCAATCTACGCGGGCCTACCTATCAATGGAGAAAGAAATATTGTAAAAACCAAAATTATGCTAGAGTCCGGACCGCTTCCGGAGCCCGCTCTCACCGCCCTGGCCCCTCAAGACGCCAGCTGCCCGCCGCATGCATGCATAGCAAGTAGTACTCCTTATGTGGAGGAGAGAGAGGCATTGACAAAGTCAAGGAGTGGGCTCTGCAAGAGCCTGTCTCTACACGTGCTCCTAGGTATAAAAAAATAATTCTAAAAAAAGGCATAAAAACAATTGTGTCTTAAAAAATAAAGGTAAAAAACATTTGAGAGGAAATGTATAGAGAGAAAGTGAGAAAAAGCTGTAACCTGGGCATTACATGAGGAAGGAGGGAGTGGTGCACATGCCAAGTTCACTAGGCTGCCGTGTTTCACACTCCTCCGTCGTAACAGTGGAGACAATAGCTTTCATCAAAAATAAACAATGAATACTCGTTGCTCGTCCTTTATATCGGAAAGAATACTTTCATTCGCCGACATGTGGGACGTCGCCAGCTGGCGAAAGGGGGATGTGCTGCAAGGCGATTAAGTTGGGTAACGCCAGGGTTTTCCCAGTCACGACGTTGTAAAACGACGGCCAGTGAATTGTAATACGACTCACTATAGGGCGAATTCCACTTCTTCAAGAAAACTTACTATACCCGCAATACTGCTACCACACGCCAAGACTGGACGGCACTGTACCACATCATATCACTAAAACCCACTAGGGAAAACTAGCACGCCTAGGTCATCTATTTTGGAACGGAGGGAGTACGTCTCTACACTGCTATGATTTTGTGTTGCACGTCATATCACTGAAGCCCACTAGGCCAAACTAGCCCGCCTAGGTCATCAATCGCTAAGCCTACAATTTTAGGAGCTAGGGCTATTGGTCGATCGACGAGGGATAAGTATAAGCATACCACGAGCTCATCAGCCCCAATGTTTCTCTTCGGTGAGTGTTTTGCAAGTACTATAGCTCACATAGTAGCTAGCCTACTAACACCAAGAATCATCAAACAAGCCCTGCTGATATGATAAACAGTTCAAACTTACATCTAATCATGCCATATATTACATCAAAAGCTGGTGAGGATACATTTGTTTCCATAACTCGGAGAGGGTTCGCATGATTCATCGCATGATTCACTATCAAACAAAAGTAGCAAGATCCGCCCACACAAGACAGTGCACTAGCCCTAAGATGGTTTGATAACATGCACCGTTCTGGTAATTAAACACAGGGCAATGCAAACTACCCTGAAGGATTAGCCCGACCAACTATTTCTTGTCATCAATCTCTCGGGCAATAACCACAGCACGGACAGCGGCATGGGAATTGATTTCTGGGGCGATGTCCGCAGGACTAACCGCGACATCGGAATCGATCTCTGGGGCGATGTCCACAGGATGGACAGCGGCATCGGAATCGATCTCCGGGGCGATGCCAACAGGACGGGCCACGATATCGGAATCATCAAGGACGTCCACCGACACCTGCTCAACCCTAACATATTAGCAAGCACATTGCAAATAATCAAAAACCACAACTATGGTAATAAGCCATTATTTTTTACCTTGTGCAGCTCACCGGGGGATCTCATCCCTCCGGGGGCCATCTCCTCGTCCTCGATGGGGGCCATCACCTTGCTAGGGGAATACTGCTTCTCAACGGCGACTATCTCCTCAAACTCGGTCTTGAGCCTCACATAGGTGGCAATCAGAGTTCCTGGGGTAGGCACGGTGGGGCCCTTGCCATTCTTCCAACTTCCTTTGAGGAGTTTGTCCGCCAACATCCTCAACTCTTTGGCCAATGCTTGTTTCTTGGAGTTCTTCGTCTCCATGGGTTAGCCCGCCTACATGGTCAACTCGTTGGTCGGTGCTCGCTTCCTGGAGATCGCTGTCTCCAGTGGTTTGTCCACCGGCAACTCTTTGCCTAGTGCTCCAGGATCCATCAATGAACTGACAAACAAAAAGCAATCGAAAGGAAACCACAATCGCAATGAAAACGGGAAAAGAATAGGATGTGAGAATCAGTCGGTGCTTCGCAAAAAGAAGATTCTTGGAATGAAAATATAGCAGCATAACTGATTCGCCCACCTTTCCTTCTTCGGTACAGAATAAAAATGGCAGAAGTGAGTAGCCTGGAGTGAGGTTTTCTTCAAGAAAGGGAAGAAAGGGCTTGAACAAGCGTTCCAGTGAAATGATGGTTGCTTCGTCCAGTCCAACTTGGAGGCCACCTTATCACTGCTGGTAAAGGTGTGGGTTTTGTGATATGACGGGTCATGACGGCCACACCGGGGTTATAGGTGAGTCTCGACTGTAGCACCTCGCTGTTATTTGGTGGATGGCACACGGGCCCGGATGCTTTGAAATGTCCCGCACGTAGATAAAGCGGCTAGTCATATAGGAGTGCTCAATATTGTGCACGGAGACCAAGGCGGAGAGGAACACAAGAGACTACGTAATTAATGCATGAGTTTAATTAGGGTAGTTTTGTAAAGTACGAGATACATTCCTCCAATCGCAAAATGCCTTGGTTCATGAGATTTGAGATTTGAGCCCTATAAACCGGAAGGGAGGGAGTACTGCACACGGTGTAGTCTAGTCACTTGTTGAAATCTCTAGAAAGGAAAATACTCCTTTCCGGTTTACAGGGCTATACTACTCCCTCCGTCTAGGTGTTTAAGTCATCTTAGGCTAGCCATAGTGGGAGTAACTTAGCTAGTAACATAGCGCACTCCAAGAATTTTTTGCTTATGTGGCAAGTAATTAATGAGAGGTGGTAACATAATATGTTACTGTAACATAGCGCTTTTCATGATAAGATGAGTCTACAAGCTAATAAATGAAGCCATCTAAAATACTACTATTATGTTACTTTGCATTATGAAGGTATTAATTTAGGCTAGTGTCATATGCATGACACTAGTCTAAGTTACTCCCCACTATGACCAGCCTTACGAAAACCAAATAGTCCCAAAACACTTAGGCGCGATGCATTAACTTCTACCTTGTTTCTTGTTTCTTGACATATCAACAAATAAGAGATGAGAGGTGTGCATGCTTTTAATGACTTGCAATGGCTAGTTCATTGCATGCAATGCTATTAATTAGCAAATAAACATTGGCGACCCCAGGAGGAAACGGTGCTGAGCGCGTGGACCTATGCGCAATGAGTATCAACCAATGGATAATGGAGTTTAATTGTTAAACAATAGCAATTTTTTCTCATGCAAGAGCCTGGCTAGTGCTCCAAGGAACCGCACCACGCGAGCGTTCGCAACTGCCATGTTCGGGTTGCGCTTGGCTCTTCGCCTCTTCGAGAAGACGAACAATAATGATTACTCCTACTTCTACAGTATCGAATGCACTACTGCATGTCCGTCCACCTCGTGCGGGAGGGATAGCGAAAGCTTCAACTTGCTGCTCCTGCCTTTGCGTCCATGACAGGTGGGCCCAATAGGTGGTTGGCCCTCCTGTCATGCAGCCAAAGGCAGGTGCAGTTAAGGCACCGGAGCTCAGTTCGCGAGGGAAAGGGAGTTGTAGTAATGAAATTTCTCGGTCTTGTACGAGTTGATGAAGATAGGGGTTGCTTGCTTGCTAGGGTTGCTCACTACGTATATATAGGCCGAAGCTTCCACGCTTGCTTGCTAGGGTTTCTCTATTCACACACTCTCATCCTCTCTAGATTTAAACAAGATAGGGGTAGTAACACCGTCTTTCTCCCTTCAAAAAACACTGGCTATCTATCCTCACTGCTGGTTACAGATCCAGACGTATCCCCCTCCGCCGATGAAGGGGAGGAGGGGCAGCGTTTAGGCCGTCGTCAACAGCGAGGGAGGAGACCCACTGCCGGCCGCACCGTTATCTCTGGCCGAGCGCTGGCGCGGGAGGTCCTCCGATCCCTTCGTCGTTGCCTGTGGGCGGATCCGGCCTCCCGCCGCCCACCTATCCACATCCCGACGACCTTCAGGTATATATTTGTTCGAAACCGCCTTAACTCTACTTCCCCAGCTCGCTACGTCGCTGCATGTGCATCATTTTCTACCTCTCAGCCCCTCTCGATCGGATGGTTCAACGTCACATTTTTTCTTCTATTGTTAGAGGTAAAGCTACTTCATGGAGTCGAATCTTGTACTCCCTCCGTCCGAAAATACTTGTCATTGAAATGGATGTATCTAGATGTATTTTAGTTCTAGACACATCCATTTTGATGACAAGTAATTCCGGACGGAGGGAGTACTTGGTTCAAACAATAAATAAAGTGGGGGTGGGGGGATTTAGTATGAAATTAGTACAGACTGGTCATCCAACCGGTCTCTTGGTCGAAAAGGGAAATATAGGGGTAACGCTGTACACAGTGGTATGACCAGGACTAGATTTGCTATCCACACATAGGAGTAGGTGGCTAGAGTGAACAAAAATGGGACCAACCCAGATATGTTTCTTGGATGTTTGTTTCTCGGGGCAACAAACTATGAATCACCACTTTATGCCCCTATTTACGTACATGGTGCTGGACTGCTGGTGCACCCACTGTTATAAGCCATGACAAGTTTAGCCAAATGTTTTTGCCTGTAATTGTTTGAGACTCTGACTGTTTCCTTTGTGCCTTTTTGTGCAAACAGGGATATCCAATTCACCTGGTTGTTGTTGTGACCTTTTGGTGCACTGCACAAAACTCTTCTTAAAAGAAGTGACTTTTGTGTTGTTTAACTGGAAGGTCAGAATGGAATAGTTGGTTCATTTTGGTGGAACTGCACAAAGGGAGATCTGTGTTCCAATCCTCATCATCCATATTGGCACCATAACCTTCCTTTATGTAAGAATGATATTTAATGCATGTGTTCATCTCTATTTTCCGACTGCCATGAGAAAATAATGTTGTTTTTTACTAGTACACTTGTACTCCTTCACTGACAAAACCAATTCTGAATTAGAAGGCCAATCATGTACTTGGTTTCACCAACTGGTGAGGAGAAAGAGAAACAGAGCATGAAGAGGAATAAGAAGAAGAATAAACAGTGCCAAGGCGATCTTGCTGAAGCAAGAGGCCTCAGTCGAGGCCATTCAAGGGCTCCGACAACGACTAACTTACATGTGAGACGATCCTCCAGGGAGCCCTTCCACTTCTGCTGTCTCACTTAATTAATTAGGAGTACTTAAGTACCACTAATTTATTACTGCCTAATTTTCCTGTTGGAGTTAAACAAATCTTTAGTAGGACCCTATGCTGAATCATGTACGTGTGTATGTTTGTCTATGGAGGTGAATCATGTGGTGGAGCAGGGAGGGAATATTATTAGTGTCATGACATAATAGTGCTATTGTTCTGCATGTCAATTTATTGCCATTGGTTCAATGAGGCAATGTTTTGCGTATTTTCCATCATGAATTTGATGCTACTGGTTGAGTAATATGCTAATGTCTTCCTATCCTTTCTCACCAAGCTAATGAAGGTTTCACCTTGTTCCTACTTGTGCAAACAGGGATCATGTTGTGCCAATCATACATTAAATGGAACTACACAAGACAATACAATGAACTGTATCCCAGCCAGTGCTTTAACTCTGCTGGAAGTTCTTGATAATCTTTTGATATAATCTCATCACTGGTAAGCAAGAGTGATTTCAACCATACATTTGAAGTGCACAAAAATATATACTACTGTGTGATTCCAGTGAGTGCTTTATCATCTCTTATGGGACTACATGAATAAGCTTTTTTTCTCAGGTTGTTACGGGCCTAAGGCCTTCATCCATATTAGTTTGCTGTCATCTCTATTTGTATCGTGCTACTGTCATGAGAAACTCCTTTATCTTTGCACGTTAAAGTTTTGCAACCTATGATAAATGGCAATACTTTGAGTGTTGAGTTGAGCTAATTGGCACTGATTAAATAAACTAATACCTCTCTTTAAGCAAGACTAGTATGTTGCTAAATTTACCCATTAAGATAATGAGGGTGCTTCTATTTGTTAGTGTATGTTTCATAAACTAGTCCCACTATTACAGTAATCTCACTCTCTCAATATATGTGCCAACAGAGATGCTCGATTTTGGTGGAACTGCACAAAAACTTTGGGTGCTTCATTGCCTCGACAGCTTCCGTCCTTTCCTGTCAGTTGCTAAACTCCGCATGCTTTCTTCCTTTGCTGTCAGTCTCTTGGCTTATCTCGGCTTCTAGTAAAAGGAAATAGTAATTGATATGCTACCTCACACTGGTTGGTACTGGTCTTTATCCTGATTATTGTGCCTGTCATATGTATTGGTAATTTGGTATTGTGCTACTGTTTGCCGATTTCATAAAGGAGTAATTTGGAGCCTGAACTCACAGGCAAATCATTACATTGGGTGATTTCAGTAGAACTGCACAAAATGATCAGCTGGAAAGGTACTTATGTTGCTGCTATGTACTCCAAAGTTCACTCAGACAAGCATCGATGTTGACAAGAAGTGCCTATATTCATTCGAGTATCAACCAACGTCAACCAATTGTCAAACTCCAAGTGTTAGGAGAGGGAATGCCAAAAATATTGCTTGGTGCATAGCCCAGAAAAACGCAGTCCAGTCTTTGGTCCCAACTTTTGCCTTTTGGTTATCGGCACATATTGTAGCGAACTATATGGCATGGAGTCTAAAGATTCCAGACAAGTTGGTTGACGTGTATATTCATCTGGCACTTAATCAGTCTGCACGCCAAGGATGCTCCATTTCAGTTGAACTGCACAAAAAATTTGGGTGGTTCATTTTCTCAACCGCCTCCTTTCTCGTCTTCAATGTAGAATTTTGGCGAGATACAGGACCAAGATGACCCAGTAAACTGGTTGGATGAAAGTAGTGGCCAAGTTGCTCAAACCTCCCTGGGCACGAGGCCACTATTTGAGGATAAACCTACAAGCAAAGTTTAGATTGTCTGTGCTGCCTCTTATGTACTCGAAAGTTTACTCGTACAAGAACTAATTTTAGCAAGAAGTACCTCCGATTGAACACCATTTACCAGTCTGTACCCGAGGTAATTAAAGTTCGTCCATGGATCATATTGGTTGTGATCTCAATCATTTGGATGCATAAACATACTGAACATGCGTATATCTGAATCTTTTTGTAAATTATGTATGAATATTGTCGTGTGATCTATCAATCATTTGGATGCAGAGATATGTTGAGCTTGTGTATATATGAATCTTTTGAGTTGTTGATTGTGAATGTTGGCTATGGATATGAACGTGTCCTGTGAACCTGAGTTTGATATGAATGTTTACCTTTTCTGTTGTATTTGTGTGTGAACTTGTTAGTATGCCTACTGTGGGGTATAAAACGCAGGTCTCTTATAAAAGTAATGCCGTGTCCAATTTATGTTTTCCCTTCTAACCACTGCGGATGTGCTGCCGCGCACCCGAACCAGTGAAGTTTCCCACTCCTCTCCATCTGTGACTCCACTGCAGCTTAATAAATAATAACGTCTTTGGGTTTAGCCCGGTTTTCCGTAGATTAAACAGGCAATTCTCTTCTTCTTAATTAATCGACGAGGCAATTCTTTTGCCTCCGTTTCGAAAAAAAATAGTAACGTCTAACTAAGCCAGTTAGTTAGATGCGTACACTTGGTGTAGTAGGATCTTTATTTAGTTTGATGCATACACTTGTTCTTTTTTGGTAGCCCTTTTGTAATGATGGTTGATGTTTGGTTTGGAAGAGAGAGCTGCGTCTTCACTCTTTTGGCCTGTTTACTGCTTCTGTTGCACCCCCAGCCCTGGTTGCTGCTGCTGTTTTCAATGAATAATCAGTAGTATATTTCGTCTGTTGGTTGAATAAATGTGTTGTTATAACGACAAACACAATGTTTTGGAAGTCGTTGCACGGTTCGATCCTTTAGTGCCCCGTACCGTACGTAGCGCATACTATTTATCGTACGGAACACTTTTTTTTGAAACTCGGAAGACATTTTCCACTTGTTGATAACATGCAGCCCACTGATGAAGGCCCAATAGAGAAGCCCATAATTAACTGGAAGGGAGGCTCTCACATGAATCCGGCCCAGGTACATGCTCATGGTCCCCTAAACATAAATAAGTAAATAAATCAATAAATAAATAAATAAATAAATAAAGCTAAATGCTCATGCACTAGTTCTTTGGGTAAATAGGTAGCCCAGTATTTCTTTTTGAAGAATACCCAAGCTAGGCCTATTTGTTTTCTCCGAATTAGTGGGCTGCAAATCTTTCAAGATGTGGAGGGATGCATTCCGGCCTGGCTTAAGAGTATGGTCAATGTCTGTTAAAAGTAATATCAAAAGGGGTTGAAAATTCCAAAAAAATTATAGCAAATGGGATATAAGTTTCTTTTTTTGTTTTTGTTCTTCACTGATATCTTATACGTATTTCATTGGATTTAACATGACATAGTACTAATTTATTTTTAAATTTGTTTTAGTATGGCTATTAATTTTTGGATTAAGAATATTTTGTTCCCCAGCAAAAATTTGCGAATTTTCAAAATTTCCCACATATTTAGTTAAATTTTTGACCCTGGTACTGACCAGAAAATGGCCAGAAATTCTAAAAATGGAAAACGGGCTGCAATAAATTCCATATGAATTAGAAAATGAGTAAAAATTATAAAAAATAATAGCAAATGGGTTGTACACGCCACAGATTTCGAGGCTGACTTGTTTACGCAAGGTTTTGTCAGTGAACACACGATTCTAGCAGCAGTTAGTGTTGGATGTCCATCCAACGGCCGACGTGCTTCTTCAATCTCTGATCTTCCTGCTCCAGCCGCCTAAACTAGCGCCGGCAGGACTGCCTACTCCCTCCTCTTGTGGCCCGCTATGATGCCGCGCAGGCTTCCTCGGCCCACCCTACTCCCTCCGCTGTCCGGGCCGCACATAATCAACTACCTCCTTATTACAAGAACAAAAATGATTCCTCCCACTGACATCTGGGGCGCACCGGTTGGGAGGCTGACCTATGGGCCTACTAAGTTGAAGCGTACGCAGGGCTTGTCAACTTAGTCAACAAACGATTCTAGCAGCAGTAACCGTTGGATTTGAATCGAACGGTCCTGCTGCTTCTTCAATCGCTGCTCTTCTTGCACCAGCCGCCCAAACCAGCGCCGGGTAGACCGCCTGCTCCTGCCTCCAGTGGCTGGCTGTGCTGCCGATGAGGCCTCATCGCCCCTACTACTCCCACCGCTAGCCAGGCCATGCGGTGACGGCAGCCTCACACCGCAGCCGAACCAGTGAACCCTCGTACTCCTCTCCGCGTGGGCATCCACTGTCGCGTCTTCCCCGGCTCCGCGTTCCTAGGCCTCGTCGTCGTCCACCGCCTTGCTGCTCTCGGCGCGGCGTGGTCAACGTGGTCAATGACATTCCATCAGAAGAGTACTGTACGTGGAGAGGCTGACAGCTGGGTCCACGGCCACAGCCCAGTTTTTTTGTGATTTGCCAAGTAAGTCGCTTTGTCAGGCGTGTTGGGCTGCAAATCCTTCAAGATGAGGAGAGCTTTCATTCGGCTGGCCGAGAAAATGGCCCGTCAGTAATGAGAAATGGGCTGTACATTTTTAAAACACATCAAACTGGCAATTAGTTTCAAATATCTTTTCTTCATTTCGAGATTCGAAATTACATTAATTTTTATGCATGGAGAATTTGTTGGATTTTATATTGATATACATTTATTTTTAAAATCAGTTTTAATGTGAGTTGAAATTTCGGGATTAAAAACAGTTCGGACCGCACCGAAATATGCAAAATTTCGTATAATTTTTTAACCGTGGCCACAATATGGGCTATAATGCTAACAAAAAGAATATGGGCTCCAAAAAAACCTTAATAATTAGCAAATGGGCTATAAATTATTAGAAATAATGGCAGATGGGTTGTATGCTGTTTTTCACAGATTTGAGGCTTTCCTAAAAAAAGGTTGACGCACAAGCAGTGACTGTTGGATGGCCATCCAACGGCCGTCGTGCTTCTTCAATCTCTGCTCTTCCTGCTCTAGCCGCTCAAACAGGCGCCGGCGGGACTGCCTGCTCCCTCCTCCCTGCGGCCGGCTCTGCTGCCTCGCAGGCCTCACCACCCCACCGTACTCCCATCGCTGGCCTAGCCATCCCTCTACTCACCCACACCTGCTGTTATTCTCCGGCAACGGCAGACGAACCAGTAAACCCTCGTACAGTCGTACTCCCCTCCGCGTGGGAAACAACTGCCGAGTCTTCCCTGCCTCCATGTCGTTCCCTTCCTAGGCCTCACCGTCGTCCACCGCCCTGGTGCTCTTGGTGCGGCCTGGTCAACGTGGTCAACGACCGACATGCATCTGAAGTGGACTGTACATGGAGAGGCCGACAGCTGGGTCCACGGCCGCACGCAAGGAAATGCCTCCTTATTACGCGCAAAATAATGATTCCTCCCCTGACATCAGGGACCTACCGAAAGGGCCTCTGTATTTCGTGAAAAAAACGTTACCGCCGCCGACAGCTCGGACCCACCAGCTATATCTTCGCACGCAAGGAAGTGCCTCCTTATTATGCTCAAAAAAATGAATACCCCCTGCTAGCTGGGACCCACCCTGGTGGGAGGCTGACTTGTGGGCCTACTAAGTTGACGGGGACGGAGGGCTTTGTCAACTTAGTCAATATGCACGATTCTAGCTCTAGTGACCGTACGATGTCCATCCAACGGCCGTAGTGCTTCTTCAACCTCTAGTCTTCTTGCTCCAGCCGCCCAAACCAGCGCCGGTCGTGCCTCGTGCTCCTGCCTCCCGTGGCCGGCTGCGATGCGACGGAGGCCTCACCGCCCCCCTACTACTCCCACCGCTGGCCAGGCCATCCCTCTACTCACCCACACCCCCTGTTATTCTGCGGCGATGGCAGCCTCACACCGCAGCGAACCAGTGAACCCTCATACTCCTCTACGCATGGGCATCCACTGCCGCGTCTTCCCCGGCTCCGCGTTGTCCCCTTCCTAGGCCTCGCCGTCGTCCACCGCCCTGGTGCTCTCGGCGTGGCGTGGTCAACGTGGTCAAGGAACGGCTTTCATCGGACGTGGACTGTACGTGGAGAGGCTGACAACTGGGTCCACGGCCGCGGCAAGGAAGTGCCTTCTTATTACGTGCAAAATAATTATTCCTCCACCTGACAGCGTGACCCACCGGACGGGCCACCGTATTTCACGAAAAAAAACGTTTCCCCCTGAGTGCTAGGACCCACCAGCTACATCTTCGCACGCAAGGAAGTGCGTCCGGGCAAAAAAACGATTCGCCCCCTGACTGCTGGGACCGACCAGCTACATCTTCGCAGGCAAGGAAGTGCCTGACAGTCGGGACCCACCTGGTCGAAGCGTACGTAGCGTTGTCATTCTGGTCGCGAATGTGTACGTACATACTGGTCGATGTAGAGGGGCGCACGTGTCGTAGTAGAGGCGCGCACGTAGCATTTACACGTACGTACAGTGGCTAGGGTGCAAGAAAGAAAACACGGCCACGTATGTGTACATACGGGCGGGGTCTCGAGCGCCTACTCGCGCATACGTACGGCCAGGGCTCGTGTACATGGCTGGGTCGAAACGGAGAAACAGCGTCGTCGTCGTGTTCATGGGGAGGCAACGGAATGCGTCGTGTTGATGGGGAGGCAACGGAATGCATTGTGTTCATCGGGAGGGCTTGGACGGAACAGGCGATGGAAACGAGGCCTGGTGTACCGCAGAACGGAGGAAACGGCCTTGTGTTCGAACGGCCACGTTCGAAATGGGATCCTGTTGATCAGGAGGGGTCTGGCGTACCGCACAACGGAGGAAACGGACCTCCTACGGTCGAAACGGGGGTCCTGTTGATCGGGAGGGGTGTAGCGTACCGCAAAACGGACTAAACGGACTTGTGTTGGAGCGCTACGGTCGAAACGGGGGTCCTGTTCATCGGGAGGGGTGTGGCGTACTGCAAAACGGGACTCCACGGGATACTGTTCATCTCCACCGTCGACCCCCTCCAGCCTCCACGAGCTACTGTTCATCCATCGTCGACCTCCTCCAGCCTCCACATGTGACTGTTCATCCACGGGCTCCTGTTCATCCAGCCTCCACCGCGCGCTACTCCACCGGCTACTGTTCAACCAGCCCTCTCCACGGGCTCCTATTCAACCACCCCTCCACGGGCTACTGTTCATCCTGCCCTCCACCGTCTACTGTTCATCCTGCCCTCCACGAGGTGGTCCTGTTCATCCAGCCCTCCACGGGCTCATGTTCATCCAGCCCCAACCGGCTCAATCAATCGGGGTCCTGCTCATCCAGGGGCAACACCACGGGGTCCTGTTCATCCACCCCCACCGGGAACTGTTCATCCAACCCCCCCTCCCCCCGCAACGCTCACTGTTCATCCAGAGGAAGCATCGATCGGCTTCAGTTAGCAGCAGTAGCGGAGGAATCGCTCGATCGGGTTCAGTTAAAAGCCATCGATCGATCGCTCGGGTTCTGTAACGCGTAGCCTGCAGTGCAATCGCTCGGGTTCAGTTAGAGCCCAACGCCTCGCTCGGGTTCAGTTAGAGCCAACGCCTCGCACACACGCGCGTACGTGTACGAGAGAAACGCGCATCGCTCGTCCCCCGACCTCCCACCGTAACCGGGAACTCCCCAAAAATTTCCTCCCCCTCGCTTCTACCATGGTTTTTTTCGTCATGGATGGCCCAAAGAATGTCATGCAGCTGCGTCTCCGGCCCGCCCAAGACGAAAAGCCCATTTTCTGTCATGATTTTTTGTCATAGAAGTAGGAGCCCACCACATCTATGATGATACCGGGTTTTGTCACAATTATCTTCATAGAAGTGTCATATGTATGACAGAAAAAAAATTCGTTCGGCCCAAAATGTCACGGATGTGTCTTTTTTTTGTAGTGATATGTTTCATGCTATGGTTAGGTTTACCTTAATACTTTTGTTGTCGTTGCGGATGCTTGCAATAGAGGTTAATCATAAGTGGGATGCTTGTTCAAGTAAGAACAGCACCCAAGCACCGGTCCACCCACATGTCAAATTATAAAAGTACCGAACACGAATCATATGAACGTGATGAAAACTAGCTTGACGATATTCCCATGTGTCCTCGGGAGTGCTTTTCCTTATATAAGAGTTTGTCCAAGCTTGTCCTTTGCTACAAAAAGGATTGGGCCACCTTGCAGCACTTTATTTACTTTTGTTACTTGTTGCTCGTTACAAATTATCTTATCACAAAACTATCTGTTACTACTTATTTCAGTACTTGCAGAGAATACCTTGCTGAAAACCGCTTATCATTTCCTTCTGCTCCTCATTGGGTTCGACACTCTTACTTATCGAAAGGACTACGATAGATCCCCTATACTTGTGGGTCATCAAGACTCTTTTCTGGCGTCGTTGCCGGGTTGTGAAGCGCCTTTGGTAGGTGGAATTTGGTAAGGAAAAATTTATATAGTGTGCTGAAATTTACTGTCACTTGTTACTATGGAAAGTAATCCTCTGAGGGGCTTGTTCGGGGTATCTTCACCCCGACCAGTAGAGCATAGAGTTTCTCCTCAACCTACTGAACCTATTGAAAATGAAATTCCTTATGAGTATCCTTCGAGTATGAAAGAAAAACTGCTAGCTAATCCTTTTACAGGAGATGGAACAAAGCATCCTGATGAACACCTGATATATGTGGATGAAGTTTGTTGATTATTTAAGCTTGCAGGTATACCCGATGATGTTGCTAAGAAGAAGGTCTTCCATTTATCTTTGAAGGGAGACGCATTGACAAGGTATAGGCTATGTGATGATACGAGATCACGGAACTATAAAATATTGGAATTGGAATTTCATCAAACGTATTACCCTATGCATCTTGTTCATCGTGACCGCAATTATATATATAATTTTTGGCCTTGCGAAGGAGAAAGCATCACTCAAGCTTGGGGGAGGCTTAGATCAATGTTATATTCATGCCCCAATCATGAGCTCCCAAGAGAAACAATTCTTCAAAACTTTTATGCTCTGCTTTCTGAAAATAATCGCACCATGCTTGATACTTCTTGTGCTGGCTCTTTTATGATGAAGACTATTAGATTTAGATGGGATTTATTGGATAGAGTTAAACGCAACTCTGAAGATTGGGATCTCGACAAAAGTAAGGAGTCAGGTATGACACCTAAGTTTGATTGTGTTAAATCTTTTATGGATACCGATATTTTCCGTAAGTTTAGCACTAAATATGGACTTGATTCTGAGATAGTAGCTTCTTTCTGTGAATCTTTTGCTACTTATGTTGGTCTCCCTAAGGAGAAGTGGTTTAAATATCATCCTCCCATAGAAGTAAAAGTAGCACCAATTAAAGTTGAAGAAAAGACTGTCACTTATAATGATCCTATTGTTCCTACTTGTTATGTTGAGAAACCACCTTTCCCTGTTAGGATAAAGGATCATGCTAAAGCTTCAACTGTGGTTCGTAAAAGCAATATTAAAACGTATACCTCTTGAGCAAGTTAAAGTAGAACCTAATATTGCTATTGTTAAAGATCTCTTGTCTGATAATATTGATGGGCTTGTTATTCAGTTCTGCGGTGAAACTGCTAGAATTGCTAAACCTTGTGCTAAAGATAAACATAGACCTGTGGTAGGCATGCCTGTTATTTCTGTTAAAATAGGAGAACATTGTTATCATGGATTATGTGATATGGGTGCTAGTGCTAGTGTTATACCTTATGACTTGTATAAAGAAATCAAGCATGAAATTGCACCTGCTGAGTTAGAAGATATTGATGTCACAATTAAACTTGCTAATAGAGATACTATTTCAGCAGTGGGAATTGTTAGAGATGTTGAAGTCTTGTGCGAGAAAACTAAATATCCTGCTGATTTTCTTGTTCTTAGTTCCCCACAAGATAGCTTTTGTCCCATTATATTTGGTAGACCCTTCTTGAACACTGTTAATGCTAAGATAGACTGCGGAAAGAATGTTGTTACTATTGGCTTGGATGATATGACTCATGAATTTAATTTCTCTAAATTTAGTAAACAAAACCGTGAAGAAGAATTGCCTAGTATGGATGAAATTATTGGTCTTGCTTCTATTGCCGTACCTCCTAGTGATCCTTTAGAACAATATTTGCTAGACCATGAGAATGATATGTTTATGAATGAAAGAAGGGAAATAGATGAAGTATTCTTTAAACAGGAACCTATTCTGAAACACAATTTGCCTGTTGAAATCCTAGGGGATCCCCCTCCACCTAAGGATGATCCCGTGTTTGAGCTTAAACCGTTGCCTGGTAATCTTAAATATGCTTATCTTGATGAAAAGAAGATATATCCTGTTATTATTAGTGCTAACCTTTCAGAGCATGAAGAAGAAAGATTATTGAATATACTCTTGATGATCTTAAGGGCATTAGTCCCACTCTATGTCAACATAAAATAAATTTGGAAGCAGATGCCAAACCAGTTCGTGATCCTCAACGATGTTTGAATCCTAAAATTAAAGAAGTGGTAAGAAAAGAAATACTAAAGCTTCTGGAGGCAGGTATAATTTATCCCGTTGCTGATAGTCAGTGGGTAAGTCTTGTTCATTGTGTCCCTAAGAAGGGAGGTATTACTGTTGTTCCTAATGATAAAGATGAATTGGTTCCACAAAGAATTATTACAGGTTATAGGATGGTAATTGATTTCCGCAGATTAAATAAGGAAACTAAGAAAGATCATTACCCCTTACCTTTTATCGATCAAATGCTAGAAAGATTATGCAAACATACACATTACTGCTTTCTAGATGGTTATTCTGGTTTCTCTCAAATACCTGTGTCGGCTAAAGATCAATCAAAGACTACTTTTACATGCCCTTTTGGTACTTTTGCTTATAGACGTATGCCTTTTGGTTTATGTAATGCACCTGCTACCTTTCAAAGATGCATGATGGCTATATTCTCTGACTTTTGTGAAAAGATTTGTGAGGTTTTCATGGATGACTTTTCCGTCTATGGATCTTCTTTTGATGATTTCTTGAGCAATCTTGATGATGTGAAAAAACTAATCTTGTCTTGAATTGGGAAAAGTGCCACTTTATGGTTAGTGAGGGTATTGTCTTGGGGCATAAAGTTTCTGAAAGAGGTATTGAAGTTGATAAAGCCAAGGTTGATGCTATTGAAAAGATGCCATGTCCCAAGGACATCCAAGGTATAAGAAGTTTCCTTGGTCACGCCGGATTTTATAGGAGGTTCATTAAGGACTTCTCAAAAATTTCTCAGCCTCTGACTAATTTATTACAAAAAGATATACCATTTGTCTTTGATGATGATTGTGTAGAAGCATTTGAAATACTTAATAAAGCATTAGTCTCTGCACCTATTGTTCAGCCACCTGATTGGAATTTACCCTTTGAAATTATGTGTGATGCTAGCGATTATGCTGTAGGTGTTGTTCTAGGGCAAAGAGTTGATAAGAAACTAAATGTTATTCATTATGCTAGTAAGACCCTAGACAATGCTCAAAGAAATTATGCTACTACTGAAAAAGAACTTTTACCAGTTGTATTTGCTTGTGATAAGTTCAGACCTTATATTGTTGATTCTAAAGTAACTATCCACACTGATCATGCTGCTATTAAATACCTTATGGAGAAGAAAGATGCTAAAGCTAGACTTATTAGATGGGTTCTCTTGCTACAAGAATTTGATTTGCATATTGTTGATAGAAAAGGAGCTGAGAACCCCGTTGCAGACGACTTATCTAGGTTAGAGAATGTTCTTGATGACCCACTACCTATTGATGATAGCTTTCCTGATGAACAATTAAATGTCATAACTACTTCTCGTAGTACCCCTTGGTATGCTGATTATGCTAATTACATAGTTGCTAAATTTATACCACCTAGCTTCACATACCAACAAAAGAAAAAGTTCTATGATTTGAGACATTACTTTTGGGATGACCCACATCTTTATAAAGAATAAGTAGATGGTGTTATTAGACGTTGTGTACCTGAGCATGAACAAGAACAGATCCTACGCAAGTGCCACTCCGAAACTTATGGAGGACACCACGCGGGAGATAGAACTGCACATAAGGTACTGCAATCTGGTTTTTATTGGCCTACTCTCTTCAATGATGCCCGTAAGTTTGTCCTATCTTGTGATGAATGTCAAAGAATTGGTAATATTAGTATACGTCAAGAAATGCCTATGAATTATTCACTTGTTATTGAATCGTTTGATGTTTGGGGCTTTGATTATATGGGACCTTTTCCTGCCTCTAATGGATATACACATATTTTAGTTGCTGTTGATTACGTTACTAAGTGGGTAGAAGCTATTCCAACTAGTAGTGCTGATCATAACACTTCTATTAAAATGCTTAAAGAAGTTATTTTTCCAAGGTTTGGAGTCCCTAGATATTTAATGACTGATGGTGGTTCACATTTTATTCATGGTGCTTTCCGTAAAATGCTTGCTAAATATGACATCAATCATAGAATTTGCATCTCCGTATCACCCATAGTCTAGTGGTCAAGTAGAATTGAGTAATAGAGAACTCAAACTAATTTTGCAAAAGACTGTCAATAGGTCTAGAAAGAATTAGTCCAAGAAACTTGATGATGCATTATGGGCCTATAGAACTGCGTATAAAAATCCTATGGGTATGTCTCCGTATAAAATGGTATATGGAAAAGCATGTCACTTACCTCTCGAACTAGAACATAAGGCATATTGGGCTATTAAAGAGCTCAACTATGATTTCAAACTTGCCGGTGAAAAGAGGTTATTTGCTATTAGCTCACTTGATGAATGGAGAACCCAAGCTTATGAAAATGCCAGGTTGTTTAAAGAAAAGGTTAAAAGATGGCATGAAAAAAGGATACAACAGCGTGAGTTTAATGTAGGTGATTATGTATTGCTATACAACTCCCGTTTAAGATTTTTTGCAGGAAAACTTCTCTCCAAATGGGAAGGCCCCTATGTTATCGAGGAGGTCTATCGTTCCGGTGCCATAAAAATCAACAACTTCAAAGGCACAAATCCGAAGGTGGTAAACGGTCAGAGAATTAAACATTATATCTCAGGTAATCCCATAAATATTCAAACCAATATTATTGAAACCGTAATCCCGGAGGAATACATAAGGGACACTTTCCAGAACGTTTCTGACTCTGAAAAGGAATAGGTATGTGGTACGGTAAGTAAACCGACTCCAAAACAATTTTTAAGGCAATATTTCTCCGTTCTGGAATATTTAGAAAAATAGAAAATTAAGTAGCAGTCCGGGAAGGACACGAGGGCCCCACGAGGGTGGAGGGCACGCCCTACCCCCCTGGGCGCGCCCCCCCTACCTCGTGAGATCCTCGTGTGCCTTCCGGACTCCGTTTTCTTGCATCGTACGTATTTTGGTCGGTAAAAATTCACTATATATTCTCCCGAAGATTTTGACTCACATATCACGCAAATATTCTCCGTTCTTGTTTCGAGCCGTTTTTCTGACAGATCTAGATTATCATGATGTCCCCAAGTGCTTCCAAGGACAAGTTCTTTGAGAAGGTCATCAACCCTTACCTCGCGGAGGTGCTGCGACACCCTCAAACCATTGAGATGTGTGATGGGTTGCTGCACATCCGCGATGCTGAGGGACCAAAGGGAACCGGAAGCGTGGAGACGAGGCTCGAAGCAATGGAGAAACAAGTTTTCAAGTGCCAGTGGATGGTGGAGCGTGGAATCAACGCTAGCCACACGATGCTCGTGGAGTTCACTAAAAACAACAAGCCGGATGACAAGAACACTGAGGAGGCCATCTTCAAGCTACATGAGAAGATCGAGCACCTCCAAGCCCAAATCTATGACCTGCAAAACCAAAACTGTGAGTATGAATATAGATTCAAAAGAATGAGTTTGGCTGCAGATTCGAGGATTCCGGAGACTCGATCATCCTTCTATGATGGTGAACCTATGCCTTGGAAGATGGATGACAAGCCTGCATCATCAACAAAATCACCACTGTCTCCTCCAACAAAGAAGAATTGAGTATCTGGTATGGGCACTCCACTTGGCAACTGCCAAGCTTGGGGGAGTGCCCGGGTATCGTATCACCATCACTTTTATCTTTACTGTTTTTCTTAGTTCGATCCTTTTGGTAATATTTTGATCTAGTAGAATAAAATTTTATGGCATGATCTAGTCATAAGTTTTGATTTATTATCCTTCTATGTAATCGAGTTCTTGAGCTATATAATAAAGATTGGTGATTGAGTCAAGGGCTTGTTTATTTTTGCCATGATCCTAAATAAAAGAAAAGAAAATAGAAAAAGAATAATAAGAAACAAAAGTTCATATTGATCTTATTGATAGTAATGGCTTCACATAGAAAGAGTGTGATGATTAAAAGTTGTTGGGAGTTGGAAGCCATAGCTTTGGTCATCGTTGCAATTAATAGGAAGTAATAAGGAAAGAGACGTTTCACATATAAATATACTATTATTGACATCTTTTATGATTGGGAGCACTCATCAAAAGATGACATGCTAAAGAGTTGATGTTGGACAAGGAAGACAACATAATGGGTTATGTTTTCTTATATCTTAGATAAATTATGTTGTCATGGATCATCCAACATGTTGAGCTTGCCTTTCCCCCTCATGCTAGCCAAATTCTTAGCACCAAGTAGAGATACTACTTGTGCTTCCAAATACCCTTAAACCAGTTTTGCCATGAGAGTCCACCATATCTACCTATGGATTGAGTAAGATCCTTCAAGTAAGTTGTCATCGGTGCAAAGCAATACAAATTGCTCTAAATATGTATGATTAGTTTGGGAGAAATAAGCTTTATACGATCTTGTGATGTGGAAGTAATAAAAGCGACAGACTGCATAATAAAGGTTCATATCACAAGGGGCAATATAAAGTGGCGTTCTTTCGCATTAAGATTTTGTGCATCCACCATAAAAGCGCATGGCAACCTCTGCTTCTCTCTGTGAAGGGCCTATCTTTTATTATTATCTTCTACCTTATGCAAGTGTCATGGTGATCTTCACCTCTTCCTTTTTCATTTTATCCTTTGGCAAGCCCAGCATGTTGGGAAGAACCTGATATATATATATATATATATATATATATATGTATATATATATATAATTGGATCTAGGGGGGCATGAGTTATTATTGTTGACATTACCCTCGAGGTAAAAGGTTGTGGGGCAAAACTATAAGCCCCTATCTTTCTCTGTTTCCAACTAAAACTCTGTAACCACAAGTATTGCGCGAGTGTTAGCAATTATGAAGGACTAGATGATAGTTGAGTATGTGGACTTGCTTTTTAGCTCTGACATAGACTCTTTCTGATGTTATGATAAACTGCAATTGCTTCAATGACTGAGGTTATAGTTTGTTGGTTCTCAATAAGGTTTCTAATTCAAACTTTTGCATTGTGAATAGATCATCACTTGAACATAAGTAATCATATGACAATATCTATATATGTTGATGTTATGAGAATAATCATGATGCCCTCATGTCCATATTTTATTTTTATCGATGCCTCTACCTATAAACATGGGGACATATTTATTGTTATCAGCTTTCTCTTGAGGACAAGAGAGGTCTAACACTACAAAAAAATACACTTCCATGATGATACGTGTTTGTCACAGTAGGTCGCTTTTTTGTCATGCATGTACATCCATGAAAAATTTATGAAAGAATCAAGATAGTCATACCTGTGCTGTCGTAGAAGTGTTCCATGAAATTACCAAAATTATCATCATAGAAGTGTCCACTTCCATGACAATAAAGCGTGCGTCACAGAAGTGCTTTAGTCAAGGGTGACTGACACGTGGCATCCACCGTAACGGAACATCGTTAAGCTATTGGGTCGGGTTTTGGATCCGATAACCCGTTAATAGCCCCGACCAATGGGGATTTTCAACGTGTAAAATCATCATTGGCTAGAGGAAACACGTGTCAGCTCATCGTTGGGACAGATGTCATCCACTCACTGGACAGAAGGCGCCTATGATACGTCGACACATGGCACGGCCCAACAGTGGCCCATTCCTGTGAAAAGGCCGGCGCATTTGACTTGGTCAAAAGCTGGCGGGCCGGCCCATGGAAAGCTTGTTAACGGCCTGTTCGTATATACCCCATTTATAGCCCGCTAATCCAAGGCCCGTTACGCCCTATCCAAATTAGGCCCAGTAGCGTCATCTGGGCCGTCCAATATGATTCCAGCCCATGTATAGCCCGTTTTCACTTCCAGCCCGTTAGGCCCATATGAAGCCCTTTGTAACTCTTGGCCCATTAGCGGCCCATGCTGAAACTGGCCCGTAATGAACAGTGTATTACTTTACACCCATTAACGGCCCATGGTGAAACTGGCCCGTAATGAACAGTGTATCACTTTATACCCATTAACGGCCCATTATTCCGTTGGGCCGTTTCCAGCCCAAGTTAACTTTTGGCCTTCTGAGGGCCCATGTATTCTCGGGCTCATTTGCAGCATTTGGTTACTTATGGCCCGTTACTGTCATTTTTTGTTTGTGGGCCAAATTCAGCCCGTCATTACAGTCGGCCCGTTTGCGGACCGTTAGTCTGTTGGGCCATTTTCATAGCATCACCAAATTCGGCCTATTAACGGCCCGTTATGGTCAGCCTATAAAACGTACGATTTCCATTAAAGGCCCATCTACGGCCCATTAAAGGCCCATACAAGACCCATAAATGAGCCAGCGGCCCATGTATCCTACGAGACGTACAAGGCCCATGGATCCTACGAGACGTAGAAGGCCCATGGATCCTACGAGACGTAGAAGGCCCATGGATCCTACGAGACGTAGAAGGCCCATGGATCCTACGAGACGTAGAAGGCCCATGGATCCGACGGCCCGTGAAGGGCCATGGTCAGGCGAATTGGCCCTCGTTTGAACGATATAGCATATTCAAAGAATTATCCTACTCAATACTATCACCTCTAAAAAGCCTACACTATTACAACAAAGAGATCAAGGCATAGAAAGGTAGAATAATCCTACACTATACAATAAAGAAATTACAGCCGATTATACTCACTGAGCATTATGGTTCGGCACAGGTGATAATAAAGCATACACAAATAGCAAATTACATACACTGGGCAAATACAGCTCATACATCATGGATGCGCATCAACTTAACTCCAATTGAACTATAATCTCTTCAGAAAATAGGATTGGCCGGATTCAGATAGCATAAATTTCAGTCTGCAAAATCTCCAATTCCTTCATGGTTACCTCACTGTCTTGTTTCATTTTTTTGACTCCTGCATCTAATACATGCATCTCCAGTCTCAACTTGTTGATTATACGTTGACAATCATGTACACGTTGTCTTGCCACCTCTAGTTGATGCTCGAGAACATCAGCACATTCCGATTCCAATCCATAATCATTCGGTAACGGCCATGCCGCACTGCTCGCAGATCTTTGTGTTGATGTCACTTCATCCTGAAATGTTTGTGTAAGTACACATGACTAGGGCAAAAATATAGTTACAACAGTGAAGCGAACAAGACACTATTTTGTACTACATGGCAAAACAGGACTAACAATAATGTTACACGTCACTTTCAAAAAAAATGTTACACGTCATGAATCATAAGCAGGTGATATTTTAAAAATTGTAAAAAAGATAGTCTGTGCAGCCTGCATACAGAAATCCCTCTTAGCTCACCAGAGGAGCATGATGTTGGGGCCCAATCGAAAACACAGACAAGTTACAAATTTAGACAGCACGTTGCGTATAAGTAAGCAACCAGTTGGCCATTATGTGCCTCAATTAAAGTCTTAGGGAGCATAATGAACAGTAGAGGGTTTCATACAAACATACTATAGCAGGCAAAACTATGCAATCATTAGCGTAGTATAAACTAGATTGTGAGCCTCATGCAATAATAGTTGGTTAATAGACTTCAAAGCTTCAGGCACACTTCGGCAGAGTAATTAAATGGTAAGGCCTTTAATTATGTCAACTAATAGTGATACAAGTACCGAACATCAGGCATGATTATTTGGGCATCTCATTAACTGAGGAAAAATAAAGCAATTGAAAAGAGAAAATTAACTATGCCTGAAACAAACAAGGAATTGAACTGTTGAGTTGCATAAAGTGACTTACCTTAGCAGGTTGAAGAGGCTCAGCGCAGCTCCTACTTCTCTTGCAAGGCTCCTTCCTAACATCTTGTACTTGGAAATCCTCAATCTTATCTTCATTGCACCCCCTCTGCAAGGTGACACAAACTAGTTACTCATCTCCTTGGAAGATAAATATGCATACTTTCCAGTCTGTGAACACAAAAGAATGAGATTATAACAAAACAACACCACATAATGAAACATGCCACATCTCTTGCACTTGCACATAATGAAATGAGCATTTACTATGTCTGCACTATGTAAAAACTAGGCATACCTTCGAACTGGATCTCCAGGTACTTTTGGAGAGCCTACTGTAGTGTACAACAAAACCTTTATGTCACCTATGAGTTAGACAAGGCCCCACTACAGCAGCCCTTAGTGTTTAAATCGTTGACAAGCTCTGTTAGAGTGTTATGTCAAGAACAGCAAGTAATCAAAGCAAACAGTCCTAGTATGGCTGGCTGATGCAAACAAGCAATTGAACAGATGTGTGAGCAAATCTTACATATCAAGAAAAGAAGCAAAGAAGGAGGCTTAAAGACCATCACTTGACTGACCAGATTTAAGGGGCATTTAAACATCATGTGCAACGTATGAACTAACATAAACATTGCATATTCCATATTCTACAATGGAATGCACATGTATTAGGTTATGCCATGTATGATGATTCCTAAATGTACAGATAGCATGCAGGAGTGATTCATCATTGCACGCACAATTGAATTGCAGGTTAAGGGCCAGTTCGATTCCGCCTTTTCAGGGCATATTGTCAAAATAAGCCATAAAAGATGTAAAGAAGTCATTTTTGAGTTATGGGCTTGGGCTTAACTAATTTGCTTTGGAGGGGGGTGTTTCAGGTAGAACCTCACTAAAAATTGAAGGGAAGGGGAATAGTGAAATGACTCTGTTGTTTGCCTATATTACACTCAAAATGCAAATGCTGACACCCGTGTCACACCTGACCCTCAAGTAAAAACAAACACGTAATCATTCATTGCCCCACCCGCTTGCATCTCCTCTCCCCTTTCCACTATACGATGAATTGCTATGAGCTGCTTCTGCTGCTACTATATGATGCATTGCTATGAGTTGCTCCTCCTGCTGCTACATGATGAATTGCTATGAGCTGCTGCTGCTGTATGATGAGTTGCTATGAGCTGCTGCTGCTGCTATATGATGAATTTCTATGAGCTGTTGTTGCTGCTATATGATGAGTTGCTACAAGCTGCTCCGGCTGCTGCTATATGATGAGTTGCTACAAGCTGCTCCTGCTGCTGCTATATGATGAATTGCTATGAGCTGCTCCTGCTGCTGCTATATGATGAATTGCTATGAGCTGCTCCTGCTGTTGCTATATGATGAATTGCTATGAGCTGCTGCTGGTATACGATGAATTGCAGACTGCTGCTGCTGCTACTGCTGTATGATGAGTTGCTATGAGCTCTACTGCTATATGATGCTTTCAGGTGGTGCTGCTATACGATAATAACCAGCCACTTGGACCATCGAATTTCAATAAATAATTGTTCTTCATTTAAATGTGGGTCATGCGTTCTTCGTTTAAATTAGGCAATGGGATCTCTATGGAAAACATTGACCAAAGTAGATTGTGCCAAGTAGATGGTATCTTTGTATTTGCATTTTGAGAAAATAGTGATGGTCTGTTTTCCTATCATATTAATTACTGCACTGGGTTCAATTTGTGATGTTTGCAAGTCAAATTAATTTCCATATGGGCAGCAAAATGAAAAAAATATAATGCAATCTAGACTTTCCACTGATCATACCAAAGATAAGCTGAAAACGCAATGAAAATAACTGGTTGGCTTATTACATGGAGCTTATATTCACATTTGCTTATTTTCTTAGGATAACTCGTAATAACTGTCCCTAAGAAACTTGGCTAATAGAACTGGCATACAAATAACATGTCACGATGATTGCAATGGACGAGTGACGTACCATGGCACACTGTATAGGCTCACCGCTGCCTCTCCTTTTTTTGCGATGTTCCATGAAATTGCCACATACATCTTGTACTTTTTCATTGTGTAACCCTATCTGCAAGTTGACACGGCTAATTTTAGACATCTCTACATGATACTACATTGCATATCCCTTGCGCATATTTAAACCACCAATTAACGATTGTGTGCGTACCATAAACTAGCCATGACTTTGTATGCTGGACTAGCAGGCACTCTAAGGGAGCCTAGTGTAGAGCACTGGAATTCCTACATGCCACCTATGATTTTGTGTAATGTATTGCCCCTGTTCCTAAATATATGTCTTTGTAGAAATTCCAATATGGACCACATACAGATGTATATAGATGCCTTTTCGAGTGTAGATTCACTCATTTTGCTCTGTATGTAGCCTATAGTGGAATCTCTAGAAAGACTTATATTTAGGAACAGAGGTACGAGGTAGTATCATGTATGACATCTACATATCTAATTTAGCAGCCAGTAGTAGAAATCATTGTCTGCACAAAGGGATTACTGGTCAAAAATCCTAGCAAAGCACGCTGGCAGGCACAGAACAATACAAGAGAGAGAGACGCGCTTACAAGATCATAGCAATGCCTCAGTCCAGGATCTTGGTTGGCCAAGCTGTTAGATCTGGAAGAAACATCGTCCTTGTAGTTTTTGCCAGCTGCATAACAGGTAACAGCGACCGGTTAGTATATTTGAAGTACATCGGGCAGGTGATGCTGGACGGGTTTAAAGGTGAAAAGTACCTAGGCCGTGGCGGGTGCTTGGCATCTCTCCAGACTATGGGAATCAGGTTAGAAACATCGAGGGTGATGACGTTTCGCTGGCTGTCGGGGTCCGATAAGGAGATCTAGAACCGTCGAGTAGGGTGTTTGTGGAGCGGCTCTGGTAGGGTGGACTACGGTGTGGGCGAAGTGGATCTATGGCCGTGGACGAGGGCGTAGGTGAAGCTTCTCCGGTGGTTGGGTTAAGGATGGTGTCGACGGTGCGGATCTACGGCCGTGGACGGGGCGTCAGAAGCTACTCCGATGGTTGGGTTAAGGGTGGCGTCGACGATGCGGATCTGTGGCCGTGGATGGGGCGTCAGAAGCTGCTCCGGTAGGTTGGATGAGGGTGTGAGGAAGCGGATCTGAGGCCGTGGACTTGTGAGTTGGCAAAGCGTCCCCAGTAGGGTTGAGAATGATATAGGCGAAGCTTCTCCGGTAGGGTTGAGGAAGGTGTCAGCGAAGCGGCTCCGGTAGGGTTGAGGAAGGTGTCGGCGAAGAGGATCAGAGGCCGTCGATGGGTCGTCGGTGGGGCGGCTCTGGGGGTGTGGACGAAGCATCTCCGGTGGGGAGTACGAATGAGCTGCTGTAGATGCGCGACGGTTGACGAGAGTACCGGCGAAGCAGATCCGGCGCCGTGGACAAGGCCGGCACTGAATGGGCTGTGGTACAGTGGTGGATGAGTAGTTTACTTGTTTCTAGGGGAGGTGGGAGGGGTAGATGCGGCCGCAGAAGCAGATCCGGCGAGGTGGACGCCACTGGCAGTGAATGGGCTATGGTACGCCGGTGGATGAGTAGTCTAGGGTTTCGAGAGGGGAGGGGAGAAAGGGCGATGAAGTATGGACGGCGTGATGTAAGATGCTCTGGTGCTGTGGAGTTAGTCATTTTTGTGGGAGGGGGAGAGGAAATGGGGGTGACGTGTAGTGGGGGAACCGGAAGTTACCAAAGCAGCCCCAACCTATCATGTAGATGAGGGCGGTATTGTAACTGTTGGTCTCCGTGCACCAAGGACAAAAGGGGGATTTCGCATGCTAAAGACTAAGGTGGCGGAAATTTTAGAAGTAGGCGGGAGATTTTGCCGCCCGCGGGATCGTTCGTATCCAATTTCAACTAATTTTGGACCGTGCTAGCGGGAAGGTCATGCTAGACTGTGTACACGGGGCACGCGTCAGCAGTTAATAACTGGTGTGAAGTCCACCCCAGAAAAAAGACAATAACTCGGGATGATGTGCCGATAAGTTGGACGTTCACACGGGCGCGGCCAATCGTACGGGTGTAGTGGCACGTTCACAAAAAAGGGATCAAATGCTCAGCCTATGTATTTCTCATGTAAATAGATAATTTAGTGCCATTGGTCATTTACTTTAAACATAACGCATTGACGTGTTAGTGTAGAGGCGCACAAAAAGAAATGGATATTGTAGTCAGCTACTTAAAAGTGTTACCTCATATGATTACATATCCTCCATTTCATAAATTGCATACCCGTTGAATTCATATATGAATATTACATATAAACTTAAATCATCCAAGACTAATAAATTTGAATGCAAGAGTAACAATGGTGCATGTTCATGATAGCTACATTGGTTGTTTGAAGAAACATCACTGTAACTTTCGCATGCACAACTAAAAAGGCTTATTTAAATAGAAAAAATGTGATATGTGAGTGTCCAATCTTTATAGCGTTGAATCGATATTGTACCTTTGGCCACGATACGAAGTAGATATTGACTTATGTTCAAGCGATGCACGTCCACGATCGCTAGATAGTGATACGTGAATGAATTGTACAATCTCTCTCACACGCATACATATCTCATTTCCCTGTGGGCATCGGAATCACACACGCGCACTTCGTGTATTTCTCTCCCTCCATCAGGGTTAAATTCGTATTTCTACCCCATCCTACAAGTCTCTCACACAGAAACACACACGCTATCTATGTCTAACACGCCCACCCCTTTAATTCCGCCCACCCACAGCCACTAATGTCTCTCACACATATGCTCTCTACCTATCCCTTAATATAGCTAGATATGTGTCACACAAACTTCTTCTCCCTACTAGCAAGATGCCCATGCATTACACGGAACATCAAGATGCATTTGTATGAGAAGTTTATCTTGTGGGAGAAAAGGATGAACGAGGGAATGCCTTATTTGCAAATGCGGAGAGGGGTGTGGGTATCTTTTTGCAAAATTGCCATAGTTTCCTTCCTGTCCGTCGGATATAAACTGGATGACCTATATTAAAGGATGGCAGGAACACCATCATCACCAACTCTATTTTTATAAGAGTAGAGATATATGAGTGTCACTGCCACCCTCCCCACACACCCACACTTCCCAACACCAAAGGAGTAGGGTGACACCTCGATCTTGATACTAATCTATCGACTAGCTTCTCTCTCAAACATACACACACACACACTACCCGGCACCGAAGGAGCTAGTAGGGTGGCACATTGATCTTGCTAATAATCTATCTACTCCTCTTTCAAACACACACACACACACACACTAGTTGTGCCTCTGTGCCTACCGCGCACTCTTGATACGTCTTTATCTCCCTCCCCCCCCCAACAATGACAGCAGAAGGGTGACAACTCGATCTGATCATAATCTGTCAATTGGTTTCTCTCTCAAACATTGTGTCTCAGTGCCTCGCTCGGTAGCCCCCTCGATATGTAGACTTCTCGCGCGCGCACAGCTGTAGTGACGATGACGCTGAACCCAGTGTGCCTTGTTTTTACCGGCCTCATGTGATAGTTTTCACCCTATTTTCTGTTAATTAACAAGGCAACCTTTTCTTTGTTACTACTAGTGAATCTGAAATCGTTCGGGGCAGACATAAAATATATCACTTCAACCCAATTATCGCAGCAACTATTTTAAAAGAAATAAGCTAGCTGCCCGTGCGTTGCATGGAACATCAAGATGCATTTGTATGAGTAGTTTATCTTGTTAGAGAAAAGGTTGAACGAGGGAAGGCCTTATTTGCGAACGTGGAGAGACCGGAGGGTATATTTTTGCAAAATTGTCATAGTTTTTTTTCCTATCCGTTAGATATAAATCTGATGGCCTATATTGCAGGATGGCACACACACCATCATCACCAACTCTGTTTTCTACTCCCTTCGTCCGAAAATACTTGTCATCAAAGTGGATAAAAAGAGATGTATCTAAAACTAAAATACATCTAGATACATTTCCTTTTATCCATTTTGATGACAAGTATTTCCGGACGGAGGGAGTATTTGTCTTTTTAGAGATTTCAACAAGTGACTATGACCGGACCTTACCAACATACTCAAAAAAGTAGTCCATAATTTTGATGTTACCCTATTTTCTTGGCGGTGCAGTGCCATTTGGATACCTCATAAATAAATAAAGTACTACATGATACTAATATATGATACATGGCGCAGGAGTACTAAGTATTATTAATACAGTTTTGCTAGAACTCATCTAGATGAGATATAATTTGGTCTCATTCATCTTTTATAGCCATTGGATGTGATGCTATATAAGATGCGTGTGTGCTGACGTGGGTTGTATTTGTTCTTGTGCAACGAACTGACCACTGCATGTCATGTTTGATAGTCTCAAGTCATTAAAAGCATACAAGCCCCACATCTCTTCTTGGTTGATTCCTCTATTTATGTCAAAAAAAATAAGAAACAACGTGAGAGTTAATGCACCACGCCTATGTGTTTACTATTTGGTTTTCCTAAGATGACTTAATACTCACCTAGGCGGAGGGAGTATTCGATTTGACAGCAGGCGGCGCAGTTCCCGATACGGCTTTGATGCAGACGAGGGAGGGAGTAGCGGTTCCCGATATGTTGAACGGCCAATGCATCCTTCTTCAATTAATGCATGAGGGAAGTAATGGGAGGAGGTCCGGGAAAAGAGGCTGCACGATGTGAATGCAATGCAGTTTGCCCTCATTGCCCTCATATAAAGGCGCCTCCATTCCAATGCATCTACCACATCGTACGCACCTAAGCATTTGCCTAAGCACCTACACTAAGCGCAAAAGAGCTCACTCCAGACCCATGGCGGCGATTCTCGTGAGCGGCCAGCGGCTGCGCCAGATGGTCCTGACGCCGGCCTACGACATGGCGCCGAGGATCGTCTCCAGACGGTGTTGGAGACCGGCTAGTGGATGGCCGCCTTCGAAACCAACTATGACTCTCAGTTGGACTAGATGATCGTTGCCACCAACAACAAGTTCACCATCCTCAAGAAGCTCGCGGACGACATCGTCGTACTCGTCCAGCCCGCGCGCCCGGGCTCCTCATTGCCTGCCACCCTAATCGGCCTCCATGGCCGGAACCTCTTTCAAGCACTGGTGGCCCTGCGACTACCCGCCGACGCCACGAAGAATGTCCACCTGGAGGTCGCGCTCACCGCGAGGCGCCTCGCCGTACAAGAATTCGTCGACCAACACATCCACATGTATGAGGAAATCGTGTAGATAGGTATCTACAAGGCCAGTGAGGACGCTACGACGTTGGCCTTCCTCAACCGGCTGGAAGCCTTGGATGCCTTTGCTGAGAAGCACCTCGACCTCGCCACAAAAGCCGCCGCTCCTTAGCCGCCGGCCGGTGGCCCGACGCACTAAGTTGAGGAGGAGGAGGTCGTACGTTCGTGGATCCATCTTTCTTCTTGCATTTTGTAACCACCACTGCGATTGCATCATCGTGGCCTTAATTCTGTGCTGTTGCATTCTCGTTCCAGTCAATACCGACATGTGCGATCCCTTTGCTTAATTATATGCATCACTGTAACTAGTACTCCATCCGTCAATTTATAAGTTGTGCTTACCTTTTCCATCAACTTCGTGCAAGACGCGGGCATCTTGCTAGAAACACTAGAATATTTCTATATAATCCGTATGTGATAGTCCGTTTGAAATCTCAAAAAAGACAAATATTTAGGTACAGAGGGAGTAATATATTAGGAGTATATCAAAACAATAGTAATATATTAGGAACAAATACTACTATTCTACTACTTTGGATCCGTCGCAACGCACGAGCACATTGCTGGTAAAAGGAAAAGGCCTGTCGCGTTCGTGTCGCACCCCCACACGCCCGGGAATCGGGAGTACAACACGGCCCGTCCGGCACGACACATGGCTTAGAGATGGCGTGTTGCCTAGCATTTTCACTTTCATGTGGGACCGCCGTTGAGCAAACCGACACCCCGCCCACCGCCAGGTTGGAAAAAAGAAACGAGGGGAAGATCTAGCTGTAGCATGGAAGCCAAGAAATTTGGTGTCAGATGAGGCTCGTTGATAGAGTAGGAGCATTCCGTACTAGTACTACTCCTACTAGTACCAAGTTTGTACTCCTAATACTATATTACTAGTACTACCACTATACAACTAGTAGGTACGTGCACGGCACAACATCGTAGGAACAAAAAACGGTAAGATCTTGTTTTGGGTGATTTATCTATTTTTCAACCAACGTAGTATGAATAATATGATGTGGGGGGCACCCATGAAGCTTATGTGGCTTGGTTGCATGGCTACGGAAGGTTAGAAAAAAATAAATAGATAATGTGTTTAGAGTGCACTCCACTAAATAGATATATATACTTTGGATCCATTGCAACGGACCGGCACATCTATATCTATACCCCCTATATAGTGTGTGAAAAACTTTGAAAGTTGGTCGTTGGATGAAGCCAATCCGACGGTACAAAGATGGAAAATCCGAGCACTATTGGCCATTGGATATCATCCACCAGATTCTGCCACATGTATAATCTAGAAGACTCCATGGTTGAACTTAATTCATGACTAAGGGCCTCTTTGATTCATAGGATTGCAGAAACATAGGAATAGGAAAAAAGTAGGATTGGAATGGCATGTTCATTGGATCCCTATAGGATTTGAGTTTGTTTGATTGTGTCACATGAAAAACAAAGGATTTCTTTCAAGAGGTTGGAGTGCATGTTAGAATTCCTGTGAAACGTAGTACAAATGAATCCTTAGGAAAATATTCTACATGATTCAATCCTACGAATCAAACGACCAATATAGGAAAAATTCCTAAGGATTCTAATCCTTCAAAGATCCTATGAAAATCCTTTGAATCAAACAGACCCTAACTTTGCCACAACTAAGCTTAGGAAAAGTTATTAGTTCTTCAAAATGAGAGAAACAAGTTGGCAAGCCTAAGGGAATCTTGCCACATTTTTTGTGTGTATGTCATGTGGGGCCTTAGTGTGGCTTGCCTAAGGTGTGGCTTGAATCAAACACTCGCCTAAGTTAATCAAACTTGCCTAACCTTACATTCCACCAGATTTTGCCACATGTTAGAATCCAGAAAGCTCCACATGTAGAAGCATAATGCACAAACCACCAGAATCTCATGCGTGCAATGCATGTGTACCTTACTAGTACTAGTTGGTAGTAGTAGTAAGAAACAAATTCCAGTTTTGGCACGAGCTCGTACTGCGGGAGCACCACAAGGCCTGCCGCAGGAGTTACATTTCCCTCTCGGGGCCCACGGGACCGAACTTCAATGGCTTAGTGGTAGAAACAAGAAACGTGATGGTCGCTTTGGTTCAACTTCCATGGACAAGCTATCATGTCTGCTAACACATGTATATCAAAACTAGTGTTTATATTTCAAGCACGTGAACAAGTATTATTCTACTACTTTGGATCCATTGCAACGCACGGGCTAGCACATTGGTAGTAGTAGTGTCCATCTCTATCTCTAGAGGCCTTCCCTCGTTCATCCTTTTCTCTCACAAGATAAACTACTCATACAAATGCATCTTGATGTTCCGTGGAACGCACGAGGATGTTTCCTTGGGGGTCTCTCCAGCGCGGCGTGCTCGTAGTTGCAAGTTGACGCCCCTTGAGATGCCGACATTGAGGGGCACTCGGATTTCCTCCAATGAGCAGGTAAGATGAGTTTGATCATGTAGTAAATGCATTCTAAAGACTACTTCCGTGTCCATTTCCTAATTCTCCCCCTGCCCATTGTTTCACATGTTAGGCTCAGTGCGAGTGGAGATTGGCTTGCATATGTACGGGAGGGTACCAACATCAATTTGCACAACATTTACAACGGTGAAACTGTTCCCGTAGAACCTTTGTACAACATTGGGATCAGCCATGCAACGGGCCACCGCATGAATTGGTATGATGGAACCATGGTGAGATTGAATAAGATAGCACGAACCTTGCACATGGCGGTCAAAGGCGGACCATGCTGTCTACGGCCGATTTGTTGCCGTACGAGTAGGAAGACGTTGTGCTCCTTTCTAACTGCATCTTCGCGGTGACAAACCAGGGGACTTATTTTGTATGGGACATATCCTACGATATACTCCCTCACTCCCAGTTTATTTGTTTTGAATCTTTTTGTTTTATAAGTTTCAAATTCAAATTTAGAGCTCCCCATCACATGTTGAGATTACAACGTCCATTAAATCGTTGCGTGCATGTATAGTAAAGAAACAAATCTCAAGTTTGGCACGATTTCGTGCTGCGGGAGCACCACAAGCCCTGGCGCAGGAGTTACATTTCCCTCTCAGGGTCGTCGGGACTGAGCTTCGGCACCTTACTACACCTACCTTTGAGTCAATAACATGTGTACCTGATAGGTGACTGGTCCACATGTAATGCTCCCGTAGGAAGAGGGGCAGTGGGGCCAAGAGGGGTGAGCCGCAGGTCGGGGGACGTGTGGTTTCATGGGTTCGAGCGGCATCGTGGGAATCGCGGGTGGCTGTGGTAGAAACTTGATGCTCACTGCATTTTAGGTGGCCCACATGTCATGCACACAAAGGCAGAGGGGCGGTGCGGCCGAGAGGGGTGAGGCGCACGTCGGGGGGCGTGGTGCCATGGGTTGGAGAGGCATCGTGGAAATCGCGAGATGAAACGTGATGGTCGCCGTAGTTGAACTTCGATGGACAAGCTGTCATGTCTACGGACACATGCACTACATACCGATCACTGGAAGGAGTAGCAGAGAAAGCTATATATGCGGATAAATAGTTCCTTATAGTCAAGCGGACCCACTCTACTACTCTGTTCCAAAGACATGCACACCATCAAAATAGTCCATCTATATCAATATACACCGAGAGGGAATAATTTATTTTACAAGAGAGGAAATAGTTCATCCATCCATAATGCCCTCCTGCTGGTGCAGCCTTTTCTTCTTCTTCTTCTTCTTCTTGTTCTTGTTCTCATTCTCTGTGGGAGACGGCTTCGAAACAAGCTCTTTGGACCTTGCAGCTATCTCGAAACTCACACGGGCATCGAGGGCAGCATATTTTATCCGCTCGTACGTCAAGGGATAATTCTCCCATCCAGACGACCTTAATGCCACCGTCTCGTCACCCTTCTGAAGATTTGTACCGAGCACAAAATTTGCTACGTCGAATAGGGATGGTGTCTGTTTATCACAAACTTCTACAGGAATTTTGATTCTGGTTTGTAGGTCAGCGATGCTATTCAAATCAAGCTTGTACGGCTCCAGCTTCTGTTTGTCCCCTTCGATGGCTGCCCCATAGAAGTATACGTCGACAAGAAATCATGAAGCTCACCTGGTATGGAGGGCGAGTGTATGATGTGGTACACCAAAACATCATCTTCGAAGCACAGCTGAAGGACGGCGGCGCGCTGGATCTTCCTAGGGGCACGCTCCGTGTACTCTGCGTCGAGACCGATGACCCTCGTCTCTACCTTTTGGAGGGAGTTGGATACATTGTTGATCCACTGCCGAACAACCCTTGGGTGGACGGTGACGGTGGCAACTATGCGCATCGAGCCTTCGACGAGGACATGTTGGACGCTAAAAACCTGCATCTCGATCTCTATCGCCAATTGGAACCGCTGGAACGGAGGGCTATGGTTTGGAGAATTAGGATTAGATGGCTAGTCTAACTGAAGTAGTAGATGATTATTTAAAGAGGTTAAAACAATGTGAACGCAGTGGGGTTTGGATGCAAATGAAGACGAAGGGGAGGTGAAGAAGCCGAGGAGAATCGGTTCCCGATGGAGAAGTAAATGGGAGAAGTGGTGTGCAGGCAGTTGATTAGACGGCTAGGTATACTAAACGAAAAGGCTATGCGGGTAGACTGATGAGTCATACCTGTTCGTGTACGTGCCCATCCTTCCTGATAGGTGGGACCTATGCAAACAGATAAAAAATGTGTCATAGTTTTTTTGAGCGTGCGAGTGGGAGACACAACATTCTCTGGTTAAGGAATCCTCCCTCCGTTTAGGTGAGTATAAGTCACCTTATGAAAATCAGGTTTTCCCAAAACCTTTAGGCGTGGAGCATTAACTTCCTGCTTGATCCCCTCCCAGCCTCGTTAGCCAGCATTCTCTTCCTCTGCTGTCGCGTTCTACCTTTCCATTTTTCCTCTTCTCAAGTGTGGAACGATCTGCATGCCGTCCTTGATGCACCAGAACGACCACTGCATGCATCGCGGCAGAGCGTTGATTGGGCATGCACGAGAATTTGGTTCTGCTCGCAATATGGATGATACCTGAATGATGAAGTGAACAGGCATGCTAGCACGGGAGACCTATTTACGCTATACAATACTGGAGTACTCATGTACCTACTGGTAGTAGTAGTAGTAGTAGTAGTAGTAGTAGTAGTAGTAGTAGTAGTAGTAGTAGTAGTAGTAGTAGTAGTAGTAGTAGTAGTAGTACAACTGTGGTACACTTGATGGTCAAAATACTATTCATTCGATCCTCACAGTGAAGTGACAACACCCTGTGCCTGACACTAGTCCAGGCGGCGTGTTCGGGTTACCAAAGTCAGCCTGACCCTATGCACAGTGCAGTCTGTCACTGCCGCTGTACAGCACATTGGCGCCTCGCCTCGTCTCCCTCTCCGCTCCCATAGCACCACTCCATCTCCATCTCCTTCTCCGTCTCCATCTCACTGTGCCCCTGTGTACCGTTGCCTCACTCGCCTCCCCCAGTACCACTATTCCCTCGCTAGCTGCTCCAGCACCGACATCCTTCTCCCCCGTAAATCAAGCCCCCTTCCAAACTCCACCATGGCCGAACGCGAACCGCGCAGCATCCATATGAGCCACGATTGGAGCAATCTCCCCAGTGACATCCTCGACCTCTGTTGTTCGTGTATGGATATGTTGAGCGCCCTGTGGCTGGCTGCAGGCTCGAGGGACATGCACACGGCCATCATCCAAACGAGGCCTAAGCTTTTCAAGACACCCTGCTTGCTGCTATCTGGTCTTGCGAGATTGGCTCACCATGATACGGAGGCGTGCATGCTGCCCCTCGACTTCAAACCGATCTCCATTAGCCGAAACTTCTTTGCGGGTATGTAGTGGGTCGTCGTACATCATTTCCCTCGACATCGATCTGATCACCATCGCCCGAAACTTCTTGGCAGGTATGTACTAGGTCGGCATGAACTCCCACTGGATGGCTGCCTTCAGAGAAGACGGTAAAAAGTTGGTGCTCGTGAACTTCCAGACATCCCATGAGATTATCCTTCCTCCGTTGTATTATATAGAGTATTACCATCGCGGTCCAAGTCATCTAGATTACTACGTCAGTTGGACGGACCTTGTTTTGCAGAAGATTGTAATCTGCAAAGTGCCCACACGACATGCGAATTACGCAGACTTCAAGCTAATTGCCTTGTTCGACCACGGACTCGCCTATCTTTATGCCGGTGCCTTCTTTAGCTGGAGACAACTCGGCTGGAAGTGGATCATCGTCAAAGCTGATACACACTTCTGTGATGCTATTGAACACAATGGCATCATCTACGCGATCGACAAAGCAGATGGCACCACGTGTTGCTGGGACGGCGTGTGTAAGTTGTTTCCTCTCATGTTAATGATGACGCCATGACACTGTTTGAACTTTTTGTGATGATTGGCATATCTCTGTTTGAGCAGAATTTGAGTAGAACTATGGCAATGTATTAGAGACGCCGTAAATCAGCTATATTTGGAATGAGTTAATTCATGCGATTGTGACCATGTCATTACAGCCAATTTGTACCCTGAATAATCAAACGGTTAGGAATATATGGATATTATCCTTATTTTACAGTAATCTATATACTACTACTAAATATGAGTGTGTATCAATGGCCATGTTAGTTTCCTCATTTTCATGATGTAGAAACATGCACCACACTGTTGGTTTCATCTAACCATACATTAGGGAAGTAAATGTGCATATGGAGAACTCTATATTTGGAAGTAGTGAAATCCTGCAATGCTTACCATGTGTACATATCTATATTCGCCCTTCAGCAATCAATGGCTAGAATAATATCCTCACAAAAAATTTGCCCACAGAACACGAGTATATAACAATGCATGGTCTGTTAGTTACCTTGAAGAATTTTTTTGTGAGCACAGAACATGATTACTTAACATGCATGGCATGGTAGTTTCCTGTGAAGAATCGATTGCAAGATAACATGAGTATAACCATGCATGGCACTTCTATATTTTCGAACCCAGTATACATTTCCCTGTATTTTCCTCCCAGTTCCAAAAGGGACATATCAATGTTGCTTCTTGCATTATCCTACTCATACTCTGAACAATGCTGATCTTACATTAACAATGACTGTCCTTTTTGATATGATGCAGTGTCCCTACAGTTACTGCCCTTTGTAATCACACCACCTTTGCCAAAAACAGGGAAGCACAACTGGTTCCTCGCTCGATCAGACAACGGCAAAAGACTGATGATCATTCGGACACATGAGCCAGAAAAGTTATATTGCAAAAACCCCACTGTATACAAGCACCGTGTAATACGTGAGTATCCGGACAGTGGTTGTTACATCTATGAGTAGGATACCCGCTTGTTGGGGCCTTTAGGATTTTTTTAGTTGGAGGCGGGTAAACAGCCTTGGTTCACACTCTCTGTTTCTCGGACTCAATTATCCGATTAACCAGGAGATCACCGTTGGCAAGGACCTTGATGACAGAGAGGCTCTGTTTGCTATGGAAAACTGTGTCTACACGGCGAGCCCTAGGAGTTCGGGAGCAAACTCCCCTGATTGTCAACGATACAGCCTACAGCCAAAAGAAGGTGAGAATGACAAAGGCATCCGGATTAACTTTGATCCTTGGATGTCTCAATTATGACAGGCAGTGATGTGATTCGAGCCTTCAGGTTGATAAGTAATTGGGCTATTGCATCGAAAGGGTCGAGTACTGGTGTCTCCGGATAACTGGTCGCTGAAGCGGGGCTGCAAATTATGATGGTGTTGGATCATCTATTCGAATGACTTTGTTGTCTTTGCTGCTGGTTCTAGATGGGTAGTTCTTTCTTTTGTTATGCATATTCCTTATCATTTGGTCATCCTCGTCTATGTCACTCTTACTATGTAATAGTTGCTTCTGTTTAGAATGTCATTCTCGTCTGGATCACGAGAGTCTGAGCGCTGCAGATGGGTGCGTTTTGGTGGTGTAGCAAGACTTCTTATGAACTATCATGTCTTGCTGTTTATGTCAGTAGTAGTCACTAGTAAGTGTTTGAATGTTGTATATATCGTTGTTTTGAACTGTTTATTGTCTCGAACTACGGGTGGGCTAAATGAGGGCGTCACCATTCTCCAGTGTTCAGAGTATATCTCCTTTTTTCATGTTATATAATTTGAGCTCAGGGTCTTTTCGATGATGTACACTTGTTTGGGCCAGTGAGGTGTTGTTGAATATGGGCCGAGTAGTAACGCAATGCCAAACAGTTCAATTATGACTCTCAGGCCGGGCTCTCAAAAGATCCTGAAAAAAAAGGTTGGGCTCTCCAAAAAAGAATGAATAAGGACTCTTAGGCCGACATGTGGGCGCCACCGGTGTTTTCGTGCGCTTGCGCGCCGAGAGCATATTGGCGCGTGCTCGAAATTCATGCTACCTTTTCATCCGCAGTCTCCCACCCCTCCCCCACCTCTGGAATCTCAATTCATACTCCAGTTCCCCCAAATCCCCCTCCTGTACTCCCTGTACTCAAGCGCACTATCATGTCGCCGGTCAACGCGGATCTCCGAGCCGGAGATCCTGAGGTCCGTCCTGCCTTCGGTCGCTGCGTGATGTCGCTCAACAGTGGCATGGCGGCGCTTGACGACCAGTTTGCCGGCAAAGTGCTGATGGTAACAATCAACGGCGACCGGCCTCCAGTCTCGCCGGATGACCTTGTCAAAGCTCGTGGCATTGCGCATGGCATCCAAATAAGTGACTTGCTCGTCGAAGTCTGTCCGCCACCGGCTGATTTCTTCGTCAGGTTCTGAACAACTTTCGACTGCAGTCGTGTGTTTGAATCTTCCCGACGTTTGTTCTGCGATGGCGCGCTGGCGAGCTTTGATCCGTGGCACCCAGGATGGGGCTCGGTGCCCTCTGAGCTTGAGTTTTTAACAAAGCTTACCTTCCACGGCATGCCTCGACGTGCTTGGAACAGCGAGTCCATGAATGAGCTTATCAACGACCTTGGAGGTGAGCTCGTAAGTATGTTTGTTCCTCCAGACAGCTGGGCTCTGACGGTTATGGCATGGATGAAGAAGCCGTCCACCATACCAAAGGTGATTGGTGTTGAGATACCGGTGCAGGAACCGGGGTTGTACTATTCGTCGCCACCAAGGCCACCGCGGACCATGTTAGGGATGTACCTGTATCGAGTGTTCGTGCATGTCGAAGAAGTGGTCAATCCATCAATCGAAGTCCTGCCGCCACCGCTGGTGCCAGGGTCCGTCGACGACGTCCATTACAAGAGTCAACATCAGACTTTCCCCGTGTTGCTCGGAACGATGGATGGCACAGGGCCTACTCCATTGCGCGGCAGAGGCCACTACTTCTTTGGGAGAAGAGGCATGGCTGGCTGCCTGGATGTGCTCTAATTTGAGGTAACAACTGAATCTTGTCAGATACTAGTTAAATCCGAGCTATGGGTGTGAAGCACTGATATGCCAGTACATTTGATTGTGACCTATTCTAATTTTGTACCTGAACTTTTTTTAGAAAGGGTTGTACGTCAACTTAATGTGCTAGGAGAACTTATTGTGTTGTTTGTCTGTTTTCTTTGCACAACATTCAAGATATTTCCCCGTCATTGATAAAGACGATGAATCGTTATGTACGACTTTGTTGGTTTCAACATAGCCCTTTGTCGGTGTCAAAACCGGCGGATCTCGGGTAGGGGGTCCCGAACTGTGCGTCTAGGCCGGATGGTAACAGGAGGCAAGGGACACGAAGTTTTGCCCAGGTCCGGGCCCTCTCGATGGAGGTAAAACCCTACGTCCTGCTTGATTAATATTGATGATATGGGTAGTACAAGAGTAGATCTACCACGAGATCAGAGAGCCTACACCCTAGAAGCTAGCCTATGGTATGATTGTTGATGTGTATGTTGTCCTACGGACTAAAACCCTCCGGTTTATATAGACACCCGATAGGGTTAGGGTTACATAGAGTCGGTTACAATGGTAGGAGATCTGAACATCCGTATCGCCAAGCTTGCCTTCCACGCCAAGGAAAGTCCCTTCTGGACACGGGACGGAGTCTTTAATCTTGTATCTTCATAGTCCAGGAGTCCGGCTGAAGGTATAGTTCGGCTATCCGAACACCCCCTAATCCAAGACTCCCTCAGTAGCCCCTGAACCAGGCTTCAATGACGACGAGCCCGGCGCGCAGATTGTCTTCGGCATTGCAAGGCGGGTTCCTCCTCCAAGTACTTCATAGAAGATTTTGAACACAAAGATAGTGTCCGGCTCTGTAAAATAAGTTTCCACATTTTGCCATAGAGAGAATAATATTTACACAAATCTAATCTGCTGACGTATTCCGTAGTGCGACATCACCCCACGGCCAAGCTTTTATTTGAACCGTTTTACTGTCCCATCTTAGCGCATTATGCGAGGCGGTTTCCTTGGCACGTCTTGTTAAAGTAGAGATCGTGTCCCCTTATTCCGGGATTCTCATCAATACGGGCGTGGATAACCCAACCACTTCTAGGACTCCTAGATCATAGGCAAGTCCAAATGGACATGGGGAGGACGCTCGATATCCACCCTCTTTATAAAGGGACGAGGCTTTTTATTTTTCCCTCCCGTGCTAAATCGAATCCTTCCCCCACCTCAAGCTCAAACGCCCAAAGTTCAGGTCAGGTGCTCCGAACCTTCAGTCATGTCCGGATCTAGCCTTCAAGGCCGATGGGAGCCTTCTTCCGTCACGGAAGAAGACGTCAAAAAGTTGAGGGAGGCCAGATATCTGACCGCAGAGATTCTGCATCGGCTGCCTCCCCGGGGGCAGGCCGTCCCTTCCCCTGAACCCAACGAGAGCGTCGTGTTCGTCTCCCACTTCCTCCGAGGTCTAGGCCTTGCATTGGACCCTTTTGTCAGGGGCTTGATGTTTTACTACGGGCTAGATTTCCATGATCTAGCTCCGGACTCCTTTCTTCATATCACGACATTTATTGTTCTGTGCGAGGCCTTCCTCCGGGTGACCCCTCACTTTGGCCTATGGCTCAAGACCTTTGAAGTAAAACCGAAGATGATCGAGGGTCAACATGCGGAGTGTGGAGGTGCCTCAATACGCAAGATGACGGGAGCTGCATGGCCCAAAGGTTCCATTCCAGAGGTGTCTGAATTGTGGCAACAGGAGTGGTTCTACATCACGGCTCCTAGAAGTGCCAAGTGGGCGGCCGCCCCTGTCTTCCGCCCGGGCCCTCCACCACAACTGATGTCATGGATTAGCAGAGGATTGAGCTGGGGTCCGGCCAAGGACGTGCCTATACTGCAGAGCCGCATTCAAGATCTCTTTAATGGAGATTTCAGTTTGGTTGCGGTAGCACAAGTTATGCTGGTTCGCCAAGTCCAGCCTTGAAAACGCCGGCCTCTTCACTTGTGGGAGTTTAATCCCGAGGGACCGCGCGCCATTCAAAATTTCCTCGGCCTGACGCTCGAGGAGATGTACAACTCGTTCTTCGGACCTCAAGTGGGGTGTCCGGAAATCACCAAGGATGCGGGCCTGAGTAGCAACCGCTCCGCCGAACAGGTAAAGCATCTTCCGGCCGAACGTACTATCTCTCCTTTGTTACGAAGCTATTTCTGAGAGTTTGCTTTTTGACCAGGACTGGCTAACAAAGGCGAAGTTGATTCGGTGTTCGGCCCCCCTCCCTGAGGGTTTGGAAAATCCGGTATTGGAGAAGATGCTCCAGACCGCACCCTGCCCGGAGCCTTTAAAGGAAAATACTATGGATGGTAATGCGGGCGGACGCGGGCCCTCAACGCTGCCCATTCTAGCCGAGGGAGCGAGCGTCTCCATGAAGGAAGACGACCAGAAGAAGAAAAGAACTGCGCCCGGGGATTCGGAATCTGAAACTTCCAAACGAGGGAAGAAGTCTCCCACAGAGGGTCCTACCTCGGGGGGCGCCGTTGCCACACAAAGTCCGCGAGGGGATCAATTCTCCCACGAGTCGTAAGTGACCCAAAATACCTTAATAGTACAGATATGTCGTCTTTTCTTCTGAGAAGATAACCGCTACATGTATCTTTGCAGTTCGGGCCTTAGCCCCTCTCAAATGAGCTCGTCTTCGGGGGATCTTCTTCCAAAGATGATGGAGAGCGAAATGCCCCCTCCGGACTCCTCCGCTCCAGAAGCGGGCGACCCTGAAGTGTCGTCGCGGAGGGCCTCTCCGAGTCCGGCGAGGCCAGAAGATAATCATGTCGACCCCCGAAGTTCCCAGTGTCTGGCTCCCGAAGAGAGCAGACAAACGAGTCCGGCACCGTCTAGTGTGCGGTCGGATGTTCTGAGGGAGTTGATGGGGCGAGCGGCCATCTCAGATGAACACCGTGTGCTGATGAATACAGTGATGGAGAGAATCTCGTCCGCCGAAAGCGGATTGCATAAAGCTTTTATGAGTCTACTGACAGGGTTTGAGGTACGTAAAATAATGTATGATAGTCCTGCACATACTAGGTGTGCCCTGTGTAGATAGTAGCCCCTGAGACTCTGGTTTTCGTCAGAAATGATGTCAAACAGAGGATCATATTCCCAGGTAATAACCATACTGCCTCGATGTGCAGGAGATGGAAGCTCCGGTGGCTAGCCGGACTAGCGACTTTGCCCATTTAGAACGGCAGTTGGATGCGGCAGACGCCGACATCGAGCTTGTTAACAAAAGGCTTGATGAGGCACAAGGTAAGTGTCATTATCTGGTGAACGTCACATAGGAAGAGTAGCATGATGCCAATATCTTTAATATGTTGAGACTGCAGATGGGGCTGCCAATGTTGAAGCCTTGCGGGCAGAACTTGCCCGAGCCAAGGAACAAGCGAGGTTGGGTAATGCGGCTGCTTTGAAGGCGGCCGAAGAGTTGCAAGCCGAGAAGGCCGCACATGGCGAGAGCCGAGACAAGATGGCCATAGAATTAAAAGCCGCCGCCGACCATTGCCGGGTTCTTGAAAAGGAAAACCAGGCGAAGGCATCGGACCTTGAGAAGGCTGCTGCGACAAGAAAGGACCTCCGCTCTGCTATGAGGGCAAAGAAGGAGGAGCTGCGGGAAGCCAAGGATATTATAGCTGGGAAATCCTTTATGTTGTAGAGGAAGTTCGGAGATCCACGGTATGCCCCCCTGGATCGACTGTGGAGCTCAGAGGATGTGTATATGGATTTGGCGGCGAGCGCTGCCGATGCGGCCAAGTACTTCCAGGGTCAGACGGACCGTGGAGTGGACTAGCTGTTTTGGAGACAATTCCATACTCCCAAGCGTCCACTTTCATTGACTGACCAATTAGCCGAATGGGCCAAACTAAATAGGTTGTCCGGACTCTCCGTGAGGTCTGTTGTGGATCAGTTATGGCCGGAAGGGTCAAAACCAAACAGCTATTTCAGCTTGGTGCAGCAGTTACTCGATGTGATGCCGCGCATTGATGCGATGAAGAGGTCGGCATGCATAGAGGGCGCACGGATGGCCTTTGCCCGTGTCAAGGCATACTGGGCGGAGATGGATGCTACCAATGTTGCAGCGCGGGATTCGGCCATAGGTCGAAAGGCTGCTGAGCACTACTTTGAAGAAGTTCTTGAGGGTGCCCGTTTGGTAGAGACCCAGTGCTCAAAAAATATTATGTTTGAGTGATATGTAATCTCATTGTAAGCGAGATGCTTTTATAGAGTTTTATAAGGCTATTTTTATACTTTTGCCTGAAAGTAATATGATGCCTCCTGGGCGGCCGTTTTTGTATATGTGTGTATAACCTGAAAGATTGCAGTCGTCGGCTTCAACCCCCACGCATATAATACGGAGGTGCTAGCAAAAACACACGTTCACACTTAACCCAACGTCTTGGTCTTATTAAGGAGGTGATAGCGGAGCGAGCGAGGCAACCAAACTATAATGCTTTAACACTTTCACTTAGCCATAGGAGTTTGACAGTGGGGCTACTAGATAGCCCCTGGTGGCTCCGCACTCTCCCGATCTCGGGGTGCGTATATGCCTGGCCGAAAAACGGCCCTTTGTTAAGGCGGAGGAATTCTAACATTCCCACAGGTCATCGAGTGGTTGACCAGTCTCACGCCATATCATGACAGTCAGTTTTCGGCTTTCTCTACTGAGGTGCTCATCCGGATGAACCAGGGCACAATCGTAGTAGTTCTCCTGGTGCTACCTTAGCCGGTAAAGCGGAACATAAGGCACCGAAACACAGGAGCCGGGCAAACCCAACATTTGACCAAAGACAATGATTCGGAGCTGATGCATATAGGGTCAAACTCGCGACGCCGAACACTCCCTAAGGTATTCGGTCTTTGTGGTATAAACCGGGCCTGAATAATGGCCTTTGTAAGAAGCCCCTTGTGTCCAGGTACGTGCATTGTTCTAGCGTGGCCACATGCCAAGACGTCAGCATCCTTCACAACGGTGGATATGTATCAACAAGAGACAGTAAAAAAGGTTTACGCAGGGTCTTAATCTAAAAAGAATCCTTTGAGCGGGTCCCTGCTGCACGTCTGCGCCTGTGTCTCCGTTGTGCCGTATCCTGGACGGGTGTAGCACGATGATCGTCTGTAAAAGAGAGGAAGTTAAGTGAAAGAGTTGTCGTGCAAAAAGATAGTTTTTAAAGAAACCATGTATAATTGAAGATGATAAGAAATTGCCACTTTTCTGCGCGCGTTGAGCCCCTTATATTGACGAATAGGGGTGTGATCACTTATTCGGTGTAAATACGGCGCCGGACTCGATCACTGGTCCGGACGTCTTTAATGTTCGGCTGCCAAGGCAGCCTCACTCTCTTCGGCGCGCAGAGAGCGCTTGATGTCTCCGTGCACTGTAATGATGCCACGTGGACCGGGCATCTTGAGTGTGAGGGAGGCGTAGTGTGGTATTGCATTAAAGCAAGCGAAAGCTTCGCGTCCTAGCAGTGCTTGATAGCCACTTTGAAACGGAGCGATGTGGAAAGTTAAATGCTCGCGACGGAAGTTATCGGGGGAGCCGAATATAACTTGTAGTAGGAGGAAGCCCGTACAATGATCCCCTGGGCCTGGCGTTACTCCTTTAAAGGTAGTATTGCTATGGCGAATTTGTATTGGGTCTAACCCCATCCCGCGGATTGTATCCTGGTATATTAGGTTTAGGCTGCTGCCGCCGTCCATCAAGACTCGTGTGAAGTGATATCCGCCGATTACTGGGTCTAATACCAAGACAGCCCATCCTGCGTGTCGGATACTTGCTGAGTAATCACGATGGTCGAAAGTGATCGGTTGAGACGACCATTGGCAGGACTTCGAGGTGACAGGCACTTGGGTATATTTTCCTGGGGGTGCCGTATTGTTTTTCCCTTGATCATGTGTAGTACGTTTACTGTTTTGACTTCTGGTGGGAATTTCTTTTATTCCCCCATGTCTTGCTTGGGGGGCTCGTCCTCGTCTTCACTTGGTGTGTCCTCCCTCTTGTGTACGGCGTTGAGCTTGCCGGACTGCTTGAAGACCCAACATTCTCTGTGGGTATGATTAGCAGGTTTACCCGGGGTACTGTGGATCTGACATACTTGGTCCAGAATTTTGTTGAGGCTGGACAGTTCATTCCTGGTGCCTTTAGTGGGCGGCTTTTGACTTGGCCGAGAGCTTTTGAATCCGGCATTTACTGTCATGCCATTCGTGTTGTCTTCTTTATTTCAGCGTTTGTTATTGCTGTTGCGCCGTGATTTCCCGTTTCCATCTCTAACTTCCGATGTACTGGGGTCGCTGGTGCTGGATCTGGCTAGCCAGCTGTCCTCACCCGCGCAAAAGCGGGTCATGAGGTTTGTTAATGCGGCCATCGTTCTCGGCTTATTTTGGCCAAGGTGTCTGGCGAGCCATTCGTCACGGACGCTATGCTTGAAAGCCGCTAAGGCTTCGGCGTTCGGACAGTCGACAATCTAGTTATTTTTAGTAAGAAACCTATTCCAAAGCTTTCGGGCTGACTCTCCGGGCTGCTGAGTTATGTGACTCAGATCATCCGCATCCGGAGGTCGGACATAAGTCCCTTGAAAATTTGCCCGAAAGGCGTCTTTGAGCTCTTCCCAACTTCCAATGGAGCTTTCGGGGAGGCCTTTGAGCCAGTGACGAGATGGCCCTTTGAGCTTGAGGGGTAGATATTTTGCTCCATCTGAATTGGAGTGTGTCTCGCGCGGCCTTGAGCCTTCGCTTCTGCTTTTTGAGGCTCCTCACGGTGGCAACAAGCCTTTTACGGGCGTTCTTCTGCTCGGGGTGCCTGTCCGGCATTATGTCGTCCGGACCATTATCCTTGATAGGGTTTATTTGTTCGGTTTGATTATCTGGATTGCCGTTGTCCGGCAGCGGTTCGCCCTGCTCCAGCGCTGGGTCTGTGTGATCGCTATTTCTGTCGAGGCGGGATTTGGGGCGGCGCTTGCGTCGCCGCTTTGACTGCTTTTCGAGGGAGCAATCCTTCAGTGCGTCCTTCCGCTCTTCGTCGTCATCTTTTGGTGCGTCCACCATGTACACGTCATATGACAAGGTGGCGTTCCAGGGCTCAATAGGCGTTGGTTCTTCATCATCTCCTTCATCGGCGTTTGAACCGTCAATGTCGTCGGAGTCGAAGTCGAGCATGTCGGTTAAGTCGTCGAGACTGGCTACGAAGTGGGTGGTGGGTGGGTTTTGAATTTCCTCATCGTCCGTACCCCAACCTTGCTGACCGTAGTCCGGCCAGGGCTCTCCTGATAAAGAGAGAGACTTCAGTGACTTCAGGATGTCGCCGAAAGGCGAGTGCTGAAAGATGTCTGCGGCAGTGAACTCCATGATCGGCGCCCAATCGGATTCGACTGGCAGGGGCGCGGAGGGTTCAGAGTCCGGAGAGGAGTCTGGCTCCTTGGAGTCATGAGCCTCGCAGAGTACGGGGCTGGTGTTCGGCTCAATCGCCGTTTGGATCGCAGCCCCTGAGGTGGCGTCCAACCGCCCATCCTCGATCGGCGCGGTCGGCTCCAAACTAACGGTCGGAGCCGATGTGGGTGCGGCCTCCAGGGCACTGTTCGGTGGCAGAGCTAGATCATGCCCGTCGTGACAGTGCGGCGCGCTCGGCAGTGGTTCGCATCCGTCGAAGATCAAGTCCCCGCGGATGTCAGCCGTGTAGTTTAAACTTCCAAATCTGACTTGACGGCCAGGGGCGTAGCTTTCGATCTGCTCTAGATGGCCAAGTGAATTGGCCCGCAGTGCGAAGCCGCCAAAGACGAAGATCTGTCCGGGGAGGAAGGTCTCACCCTGGACTGCATCGCCATTGATGATCGTAGGAGCCATCGGGCCTGACGGCGATGGCACAGAGGAACTCTCAATGAAAGCACCAATGTCGGTGTCAAAACCGGCGGATCTCGGGTAGGGGGTCCCGAACTGTGCGTCTAGCCCGGATGGTAACAGGAGGCAAGGGACACGAAGTTTTACCCAGGTTCGGGCCCTCTCGATGGAGGTAAAACCCTACGTCCTGCTTGATTAATATTGATGATATAGGTAGTACAAGAGTAGATCTACCACGAGATCAGAGAGGCTAAACCCTAGAAGCTAGCCTATGGTATGATTGTTGATGTGTATGTTGTCCTACGGACTAAAACCCTCCGGTTTATATAGACACCGGATAGGGTTAGGGTTACATAGAGTCGGTTACAATGGTAGGAGATCTGAACATCCGTATCGCCAAGCTTGCCTTCCACGCCAAGGAAAGTCCCTTCCGGACACGGGACGGAGTCTTCAATCTGGTATCTTCATAGTCCGGGAGTCCGGCTGAAGGTATAGTTCGGCTATCCGAACACCCCCTAATCCAGGACTCCCTCACCCTTCCCGTAGCGATCCACTGCTTTCATCCTGATTGTGCCGCCTGCGTGAAATTTTTGTATGCAAGTTCAGTGTGCTATGATGTTCTATATGATTGTGTCAACTATATAAGTTATTACTGAGCATCAGCAATGCATATCGCTGAAAGATGTATTTACGAGCATCGGCCGATGGGTCTCTCTCTCTGTGTCTCTCTCACACACACACACACATACACACACGCACACGCACAAGTGGGACCCGTTGAATAATTTTTTGCTCGTGACAGCTTTTAATTAGGTTCCACTCTAATCTAACTTTTTTCTTAAGTTATTAATTGAGCTCAGTGACTTCAAAAAGTTGTCAGAAGCCTTGTTTGGGCCTTTCCGGCGTCGCTGAATGTTGGCTGAGTAACCATGTTAGGTTGTATTGTAGCACACAGGCCTTTTTGCTATTTTTTCTTAAATAATACATTTTTATTAACTTTCATAAATATTACGCTGGATAATTTTTATAAAAAAAATAATACACCGTTCGCCCGCTGCAGGCCGACTGGGCCTAGTCAGCCCACAGCAGGCCGATTGGATTCCAGTCGGCCTACAGCTGGCCGACTGGCCCCTGTCGGCCCACTGTGGGCCGACCGGAGCTAATTGGCTCGATGTGGGCTAATTGTTTTTGTAAAAGTGTTAATCATGTATTTAAAAAATATGTGTATTGTGACCTCCTCCGCTCGCTGTGGGCCCACTATTGACTAAAAAATATGTTTTAAAAAGTGTTAATCGTGTATTTAAAAATTGTTAAATGTGTGTATAAAAAATGTTCCTTATCTATACAAAAAAAATTAATGTGTGTATAAAAAATAGCTTTTTTCAACATCAGCAATGCAACTGGGCCGACAGTTGTACACAATATCTGGGTCAGCTAGTTATTCTCCGCCCCGCTGGGCTGCAAACTTTCCTAGGAGGTATGCATTAGGCTTAACAAGAAAATGAATTTTAAGAAATAATAAATGGGATGTAATTGGAATAACTGGATAGTTACTATGCACCAAACACGTAATTAGTTTGAAAAATATATTATTTTTGGAATTTGAAAATTCTAATTTCATTACTTTTTGCGTGCGCAATATTTCGTTGGATTTTAACGTAATACAACTTTATTTTGAAATTATATTTAACCTGACTAGAAATTTCGGATACAAATATTTCGGATCCCATCTAAATGTGGCAATTTTTTTTGAATTCTGTTTTGAGTGGTTGTTTGAAATTATTAATTGTTGTCCTAGCTAGAAGTTGGGCTGTACTTTTAACAAACTGTAAATGGGATGTAGTAAATTCCATTAGAATTAAAAAATGGGATGTACATTCTTACAAATCGCAAATGGGCTATATGTTCTCTGCCAAATCCGAGCTGTGGGCCTACTAAGTTAACGCGTACCAAGGGCTTTGTCAACTTAGTCAATATAAACGATTCTAGCTGTAGTGATCGTACGATGTCCATCCAACGGCCGTAGTGCTTCTTCAACCTCTGGTCTTCTTGCTCCAGCCGCTCAAAGCAGCGCCGGTCGTGTCGCGTGCTCCTGCCTCCCGTGGCCGGCTGCGATGCGGCGGAGGCCTCACCGCCCCCCTACTACTCCCACCGCTGGCCAGGCCATCCCTCTACTCACCCACACCCCCTGTTATTCTGCGGCGACGGCAGCCTCACACCGCAGCGAACCAGTGAACCCTCGTACTCCTCTACGCGTGGGCATCCACTGCCGCGTCTTCCCCGGCTCTGCGTCGTCCCCTTCCTAGGCCTCGCCGTCGTCCAGACCACCGCACTGGTGCTCTCGGCGCGGCGTGGTCAACGTGGTCAACGACCGACTTCCATCGGAAGAGTACTGTACGTGAAGAGGCTGACAGCTGGGTCCACGGCAGCCGCAAGGAAGTGCCTCCTTATTACGCGCAAAATAATTATCCCTCCACCTAACAGCGGGGACCCACCGGACGGGCCACCGTATTTCACGAAAAAAATGATTCGCCCCCTGACTGCTGGGACCCACGAGCTACATCTTCGCACACAAGGAAGTGCGTCCGGAAAAAAAATGATTCGCCCCCCTGACTGCTGGGACCCACCAGGCCCCCAACTGCTGGGACCCACCAGTTACATCTTCGCACGCAAGGAAGTGCGTCCGGGCAAAAAAAACGATTCGCCCCCTGACTGCTGGGACCGACCAGCTACATCTTCGCAGGCAAGGAAGTGCCTGACAGTCGGGACCCACCTGGTCGAAGCGTACGTAGCGTTGCCATTCTGGTCGCAAACGTGTACGTACATACTAGTCGATGTAGAGGCGAGCACGTGTCGTAGTAGAGGCGCGCACGTGTCGTAGTAGAGGCGCGCACGTAGCATGTACACGTACGTACAACGGCCAGGGTGCAATAAAGAAAATACGGCCACGTATGTGTACATATGGGCGGGGTCTCGAACGCCTACTCGTGCATACGTATGGCGAGGGCTCGTGTACATGGCTGGGTCGGAACGGAGAAACAGCGTCATCGTCGTGTTCATGGGGAGGCAACGGAATGCGTCGTGTTCATGGGGAGGCAATGGAATACGTCGTGTTCATCGGGAGGGCTTGGACGGAACAGGCGATGGAAACGAGGCATGTCGTACCGCAGAACGGAGGAAACGGTCTTGTGTTCGACCGGCCACGTTCGAAACGGGATCCTGTTCATCGGGAGGGGTCTGGCGTACCGCAAAACGGAGCAAACGGACCTCCTACGGTCGAAACGGGGGTCCTGTTGATCGGGAGGGGTGTGGCGTACCGCAAAACGGAGGAAACGGACTTGTGTTGAAGCGCTACGGTCGAAACGGGGATCCTGTTCATCGGGAGGGGTGTGGCGCCGCAAAATGGGACTCCACGGGATACTGTTCATCTCCATCGTCGACCCCCTCCAACCTCCATGAGCTACTGTTCATCCACCGTCGACCTCCTCCAGCCTCCACCTGCGACTGTTCATCCACGGGCTCCTGTTCATCCAGCCTCCACCGCGCGCTACTCCACCGGCTACTGTTCAACCACCCATCCACCGTCTACTGTTCATCCAGCCCTCCACACAATGGGGTCCTGTTCAACCACCCCTCCACGGGCACCCCTCCACCGTCTATTTTTCATCCAGCCCTCCACACCACGGGGTCCTGTTCAACCACCCGTCCACCGTCTACTGTTCATCCAGCCCTCCACACCACGGGGTCCTGTTCGTCCACCCCTCCACGGGCACCCCTCCACCGTCTACTGTTCATCCAGCCCTCCACCACACCACGGGGTCCTGTTCATCCAGAGGCAACGCCACCGCTCACTGTTCATCCAACCCCCCCCCCCACACACACACACAATGCTCACTGTTCATCCGATCGACCGCCTTCAGTTAGCAGCAGTAGCGAAGGAATCGCTCGATCGGGTTCAGTTAACAGTCATCGATCAATCGCTCGGGTTCAGTAACGCGTAGCCTGCAGTGCAATCGCTCGGGTTCAGTTAGAGCCCAACGCCTCACGGGTTAAGTTAGAGCCAACGCCTCGCACACACGCGCGTACGTGTATGAGAGAAATGCGCATCGCTCGGCCCCCGACCTCCCAGCGTAACCGGGAACTCCCCGAAATTTTCCTCCCCCTCGCTTCTACCACGGTTTTCTCCGTCATGGACGGCCCAAAGAATGTCATGCAGCTGCGTCTCCGGCCCACCCAGGACGAAAAGCCCATTTTCTGTCATGATTTTTGTCATAGAAGTAGGAGCCCACCACATCTATGATGATACCGGGTTTTGTCACAATTATCGTTATAGAAGTGTCATATGTATGACAGAAAAAAATTCCGTTCGGCCCAAAATGTCACGGATGTGTCTTTTTTTGTAGTGTAAGCTTGGGGGAGTTGATGCGTCCATTTTGCATCATGCTTTTATATCGATATTTATTGCATTATGGGTTGTTATTTCACATTATGTCACAATACTTATGGCTATTCTTTCTTATTTTAAAAGGTTTACATAAGGAGGGAGAATGCCGGCAGCTGGAATTCTGGGCTAGAAAAGGAGCAAATATTAGAGACCTATTCTGCGCAACTCCAAAAGTCCTGAAACTCCATGGAATACCTTATAATAAATAATGAAAAATCCTCGCCAAAGATGAAGACCAGGGGGGCCACACCCTGCTCACGAGGATGGGGGGCGCCCCCCCCCCCCCAGGGCGCGCCCCCTACCTCGTGGGCCCCCTGGTGGCTCTCCGATGACCATCTTCTCCTATATGAAGTCTTTCGTCGAGAAAAAAATAAGAAGCAACCTTTCGGGACGAAACTCCGCCGCCACGAGGCGGAACCTTGGCGGAACCAATCTAGGGCTCCGGCAGAGCTGTTCTGCCGGGGAAACTTCCCTCCCGAAGGGGGAAATCATCGCCATTGTCATCACCAACGCTCCTCTCATCGGGAGAGGGCAATCTCCATCAACATCTTCATCAGCACCATCTCATCTCAAAATCCTAGTTCATCTCTTGTATCCAATTCTTGTCTCCAAGTCTGGGATTGGTGCTAGTAGGTTGCTAGTAATGTTAATTACTCCTTGTAGTTGATGCTAGTTGGTTTAATTGGTGGAAGATCATATGTTCAGATCCTTTATGCATATTATTACCCCTCTGATTATGAACATGAATATGCTTTGTGAGTAGTTATGTTTGTTCCTGAGGACAAGGGAGAAGTCTTGCTATTAGTAGTCATGTGAATTTGGTATTTGTTCGATATTTTGATGAGATGTATGTTGTCTAGCCTCTAGTGGTGTTATGTGAACGTCGACTACATAACACTTCACCATTATTTGGGCCTAGAGGAAGGCATTGGGAAGTAATAAGTAGATGATGGGTTGCTAGAGTGACAGAAGCTTAAACCCTAGTTTTTGCGTTGCTTCGTAAGGGGCTAATTTGGATCCATATGTTTCATGCTATGGTTAGTGTCGGTGTCAAAACCGGCGAATCTCGGGTAGGGGGTCCCGAACTGTGCGTCTAGGCCGGATGGTAACAGGAGGCAGGGGACACGAAGTTTTACCCAGGTTCAGGCCCTCTTGATGGAGGTAAAACCCTACGTCCTGCTTGATTAATATTGATGATATGGGTAATACAAGAGTTGATCTACCACGAGATCAAAGAGGCTAAACCCTAGAAGCTAGCCTATGGTATGATTGTTGATGTGTATATTGTCCTACGGACTAGAACCCTCCGGTTTATATAGACACCGGATAGGGTTAGGGTTACATAGAGTCGGTTACAATGGTAGGAGATCTGAACATCTGTATCGCCAAGCTTGCCTTCCACGCCAAGGAAAATCCCTTCCGAACACGGGGCAGAGTCTTCAATCTTGTATCTTCATAGTCCAGGAGTCCGGCTGAAGGTATAATTCGGCTATCCGAACACCCCCTAATCCAGGACTCCCTCAGTAGCCCCTGAACCAGGCTTCAATAACGACGAGTCCGGCGCGCAAATTGTCTTCGGCATTGCAAGGCGGGTTCCTCCTCCAAGCACTTCATAGAAGATTTTGAACATGAAGATAGTGTCCTTCTCTGCAAAATAAGTTTCCACATATTGCCATAGAGAGAATAATAATATTAACACAAATCTAATCTGCTGACGTATTCCGTGGTGCGACACGCCACGGCCAAGCCTTTATCCAAATCGTTTCATTATCCCACCTCAGCGCGTTATGCGAGGCGGTTTCCTTGGCACGTCTTCTCAAAGCAGAGATCGTGTCCCTTTATTCCGGGATTCTCATCAATACGGGCGTGGGTAACCCAACCGCGCCTTTGATTACGGCGCTTGGAGATAAGCAAGTTTTACCAGGCTGGTGGGGGCATGTAGTCGCGCCCACCCATATAAGGGGATAAGGATCCACCTTTTCACCCACGCCTTCTTCCTCCTTTGCCTATCCATTCTTGCACACTCGAGCTCCAGCGCCCAAGTCCGTACTACCACCTCGACCTTCTCCAGTCATGTCCGGAGCGGGAGGCAAGTGGATGGTTTCCTTCGGCACGGAGGGACACATAAAAAAGCTGAGGAAGGCCGGATATCTGGCCAGCGACATCGCGCACCGACTCCCCGAGAAGGGGCAGCTCATCCCCACTCCTAGGCCCCATGAGAGGGTGGTATTTCTCCCCCATTTCCTCCGCGGACTGGGCTTCCCTCTGCATCCATTTGTCCGGGGGCTCATGTTCTACTATGGCCTAGATTTCCACGATCTGGCCCCGAACTTCGTCCTCAACATCTCGGCGTTTATCGTCGTGTGCGAGGCTTTCCTCCGCATCCGCCCTCATTTCGGCTTATGGCTAAAGACCTTCAACGTCAAGCCGAAGGTGGTGTGCGGCAGCCAGGCGGAGTGCGGCGGTGCCATGGTTGGCAAGATGGCCAACGTCCTGTGGCTCGAAGGCTCCTTTGTGGAGACCTTGAAGGGGTGGCAATCGGGGTGGTTTTACATCACCGAGCCATGCGACCCCGAATGGGTCGCAGCCCCCGAGTTTCGGTCCGGACCCCCTACGCGGCTCACCTCCTGGAAGGAGACCGGCCTGTCATGGCGTAAAAAAGGAGAGCTGACCGGACTCCAAACATGCATCCAAACCCTGGTGGACAAGAAGCTCAAGGTTGTCAACGTAGTCCAGGTTATGCTCATCCGCTTGATCCTCCCGTGTCATCGACGGGCCTTCAACCTGTGGGAGTTCGACCCGGTGCAGCATCAGACTCTAAACAGGCTCTTTGACACGACGTACGAAGATGCCTGGAGGGTGCTTTTCAAGGGCGCCGAGGCTCCCGCATCCGCTGCCGAGGATCGCGGATTCAGTACTCAGCATCACGCTCATGCGGTAAGCCATTTTTGTCCTTTTACAGGGTATCAGTTTTTCATAGTTTGACTCTATGTGGGATCTGAGTTCCCTTATCTTTGATAGGATTGTGTGGCGATGTCCAGACAGATCAACTGTCCGGCTCCTCTGCCCGAAGGCCTAGCGGACGCTCGCTTGGCGAAGCTGCTGGTTCCGGCGCCCTATGTGGTGCTGGAGAAGAAGGCCACGAAAAGGGCCACGGGGACTCGAAAGAGTGCCCGGCGCCAGGAGGTGTCGGATTCGTCATCCGATGGTCCCGAAGCGCCTTCCTCTCGTGAAGACGAGGAGGAAGAAGAAGAGACCTCTCCCCCTCCAGCGGGAGGAGAGAAGAAAAGGAAGGCCGCCCTCTCCGAGGAGGCCGGAGGGTCCAAGAAGGGGAAAACCCTTCCTCCGGACTGCACCACCGACACCGACGACGACGAAGAGGAGTGGCAGCCCAGAGCCAAGCCCCTGGCGAAATCGTAAGTGTCCGGATACCAGGGTAATTCATAGTATTCGTTTTTCGCACAGCTTTTCCTTATGTCGAATATGTTTATGCAGCCCACCTAAAGACCAGCTCGACGCATCGTCGAGGGGCTCACTGGACCCGTCGGAGGTGAACTTGCTTCCGACGGCTTCATCCCCCCATCCTGCGGACGACACCGAAGTGTTGTCCCAACAGGTTCCAAGCCGGGAGGAGGTGGTCCTGGAGGCGCCGCGAGGCGACCTCCCGGACTCCATGAGTAAAGGGAATGAAACCCCCCCAGGGCTCCAAGTCCGGCTTAAGGCCGGACACAGCTCCGGAATCTTCAAGGGTTCAAGAGTCCGGCGGACGACCTCCTTCCAAGAGGAGCAAGCCTACCGTGCCGGTGACCTCCGTCCAACCAGAGGCGCCAGACAATATGTTGGAGGCGCTCCAAGGTGCCTCCATCGACGAGGGGCACCGCACTATTATGAGTGCGGTGATCCAGAAGGTTCAGTCCGCCAAAAGCGGACTGACTGAAGCTTGTACAAGCCTTTTAACAGGCTTTGAGGTAAGTAAAGAATGTTCAAATAATGTTACCGCATAGACAGTAGCCCCTGATGCTCTGTTGGGCGTTCGGGAAGAAAAGCCGAATAGAGGATCAAAGAATTCGCAGGAGTCTAACAAAAGGAGTCAATATGCGTATGCAGGCTTCTCTGCTAGCATCCGCCGCACTGACTGCGGAAGTGGACATGCTGAAGCAGAGTCTCAAGAAGTCCGAGCAAGAGCTCGGGCGTGCCAAGAAGCAGCTCGAGGAGAAGGAAGGTAAGAAATACCCTGTTTGAATATGTATATAAAAAAGGTGCAATTGCAAAAAATGACAGGATTGACATGGCTATTGCAGGGGCCATGTCTGAGGTGGCGACCCTTAAGCAAGCGCTGCTCGAGGCCGAGAAGAGTGCGGCCGTGGAGCGCACCGAGCGGGAGAGGTATGAGGCTGAGGTTGGCAAGGTGCGGCAAGAGCTCCAGGTTCTCATGAAGAAACATGAGAGTTTGGAGCTTGACTCGAAGACGCGAGCGTCCGAGCTCGCGGCAGCTATAGAAAATACCAAGTCTGCCAAGGCCGAGTCCCAGAAGACCCTCCAGGAGTTGGATGAGGTGAAGAAGATTGTGGCGGGTAAGGCATTCTTTATGCAAAGCAAACACATAAACGTGAGTTACCTGTTACTTACCCGAACCCGGAGCTCTCCAGGAGCGTTCGCAGATCTTCCCCGGAGTGTATCTGATGCCGCCGCATTCTATCGAGCTGAGGAGGGCAGCTCAACGGAGAAGGTGTTCTGGTCTCAGTACGCTGAGGCCGGACACCCCGTGCCCCTGAGCGACCAGCTGAAGCAACTAGTCGAGCTCCACAAGGTGGCCGAACAGGCCATGAAGGGCCTCCTAGTTCGGCTATGGCCTGGAGAGGCTCTGCCTGGGAGCTATTTCGGGCTGGTGCGGCGGCTGGTGGAGGCCTGTCCGAGGCTTGAAGACATCAAGCACTCCGTCTGCATTGAAGGTGCCCGTAGGGCCCTTGCCCGTGCTAAGGTGCACTGGGGCAAGCTGGATGCGGAGAAGATTGTGAAGGACGGGCCACCGCCGGGGAAAGAGCATCGCAAGCCCGAGAATTATTATAAGGATGTTCTGAAGGGTGCCCGCCTTGTTGCGGATGAATGTACCAAGGATGTATTTTTTGAGTAAAACCCGCTCGTGTTATCCTGTGCGCTGAAAACTTGTTCATATGCGCTAAGCAATGCTGCTTGAATTTAAAATATTACCTTCCGTGCGGCTGTTTATCAATACTGAGAGATGGCGAGTTGTCGGCTTCTGCCCCCATGCCGCTAGTGCTGGGGTGTTCGGGGATAAACCTGGGCGCTCTTTTTGCCATATTTGGGTCCTTTGAGGGAGGCGCTCAGCCCAACGAACGAGGCAATCGGACTATAATGCGTGAACACTCTCACTTAGCCATAGAATTCTATAATTTTAAATTTCGGCGAAGCCCCTAGTATTCAGAAGACCGATTTCGGGGCGCTATCCACGCCTTGGCCGGACAGAGCCGACTCCTCGCCCGAAGCGGCATAAGTCTTTAGGGACTCGAAAAAACCTCTCGAACAGCGACCAGCTCTCGCTTCATCATGACAGTCAGTTTTAGCTTTCTCCACTGAGGTGCTCGGCCCAGCTCAACTGGGGCACAATCACAGTGGCTCTCCTAGTGCTACCTTAGCCGATATAGCGGAACGTAAGGCACCAAAACATAGGAGCCGGGCAAACCCAGCTATTGACCCAAGACATGATTCAGAGCCGATGCATATAATGCTATAAGTTCGGGGTGCCGCACTTGTTAAAGTGTTCGGACTTCTCACACCATGTTGAGGGGTACTGAAGCCCCTGGCGTATTTTGGCCGTACCAAAGTGTACGGGTGCAACATGTCATTAAGGAACATATATATATATTAAAAAAAGGTAATGCAAAAAAAATAGACAAAAGCTATATATGCATTGTTCATTAAAGTAGTTGCGATAAAGCAGAACGATACAAGTGATGTGATAAACGAAAAGTTGGACTATTTAACATGTCTGCTTCAGGGGCAAGCTGCGGGATAGTATGCGAAACAGGTATACTGCTCGTGATAGAGACCACCTGGGATTTCCATAATGCGGCAGGGCTTGTCTGCTTCCCTGGTCCTTGCATCGTTTGTGCGGCAATTGAACTGCCGAACAAGCCTTCCGAAGAGTAGAGTCTTGGAAGTAAGAGAAAAGTATAAAAAAAAGGTCGGCAGCCCCTGGTGCGGTTTAAGCCGTGTTTTGGGCGTGCCATGATGGTGCCCCTCCCCCTATGCCCATGGTATTTCTAGGGCGTAGTTATGTACGCGAAGTACTGGCGTCGCCTTTTTGCGGGGGTTGGGGTTGGGGCCGCATTGCTACGCCTGCTCGGAACGTGCCAGGCGGTCTTGTTATAGGTTACTCCGGGCGCGCTTGACTGTGTCCGGACGTTTAATGGCCGGACTGGAGAACTGCCTGGAGAGGCTGCTTTGTACTTCCGCTGCAAGGGCTGCCGTGTGCTCCTTCGTTCGGAGGGAGCGTTCGGTGTTTCCATTGACTTTAATTATTCCTCGAGGGCCTGGCATCCTGAGCTTAAGGTATGCGTAGTGCGGGACCGCATTGAACTTGGCGAATGCGGTTCGCCCGAGCAGTGCATGGTAGCCACTGCGGAATGGGACTATGTCGAAGATTAACTCCTCGCTTCGGAAATTATCCGGAGATCCGAAGACCACTTCAAGTGTGACTGAGCCTGTACAGCTGGCCTCTACACCTGGTATTACCCTCTTTTGGGGTGTCCACCATGTATATGTCATATGACGAGGTTGCTTTCCAGGGCCTAGTGGGCGCTGGTTCTTCATCATCTCCTTCATCGGTGTCCATACCGTCGATGTCTTCGGAGTCGAAGTCGAGCATGTCGGTTAAGTTGTCGACAGTGGCTACAAAGTGGGTGGTGGGTGGGTTTTGAATTTCTTCATCGTCCGTACCCCAACCTTGCTGACCGTAGTCCGGCCAGGGCTCTCCTGACAAAGAGAGAGACTTCAGTGATTTCAGGATATCGCCGAAAGGCGAGTGCTGAAAGATGTCCGCGGCCGTGATATCCATGATCGGCGCCCAATCGGATTTGCTCGGCAGCGGCGCGGAGGGTTCGGAGTTCGGAGAAGAATCCGGCTCCATGGAGTCACGAGTCTTGCAGAGTACGGGGCTGGTGTTCGGCTCAACCGCCGTTGGGATCACAGCCCCCGAGGTGGCGTCCAACCGCCCATCCTCGATCGGCGCGGTCGGCTCTGAACTAGGGGTCGGAGCTGATGCGGGTGCGGCCTCCAGGGCTACTGTTCGGCGGCAGAGCTAGATCATGCTCGTCGTGACAGTGCGGCGCGCACGGCAGTGGTTCGAATCCGTCGAAGATCAGGTCCCCGCGGATGTCTGTCGTGTAGTTTAAACTTCCGAATCTGACCTGACGGCCAGGGGCGTAGCTTTCGATCTGCTCTAGATGGCCAAGTGAATCGGCCCGCAGTGCGAAGCCGCCAAAGACGAAGATCTGTCCGGGGAGGAAGGTCTCACCCTGGACTGCATCGCCATTGATGATCGTAGGAGCCATCGGGCCTGACGGCGACGGCACAGAGGAACTCTCAATGAAAGCACCAATGTCGGTGTCAAAACCAGCGGATCTCGGGTAGGGGGTCCCGAACTGTGCGTCTAGGCCGGATGGTAACAGGAGGCAGGGGACACGAAGTTTTACCCAGGTTCGGGCCCTCTTGATGGAGGTAAAACCCTACGTCCTGCTTGATTAATATTGATGATATGGGTAATACAAGAGTTGATCTACCACGAGATCAGAGAGGCTAAACCCTAGAAGCTAGCCTATGGTATGATTGTTGATGTGTATATTGTCCTACGGACTAGAACCCTCCGGTTTATATAGACACCGGATAGGGTTAGGGTTACATAGAGTCGGTTACAATGGTAGGAGATCTGAACATCCGTATCGCCAAGCTTGCCTTCCACGCCAAGGAAAATCCCTTCCGGACACGGGACGGAGTCTTCAATCTTGTATCTTCATAGTCCAGGAGTCCGGCTGAAGGTATAATTCGGCTATCCGAACACCCCCTAATCCAGGACTCCCTCAGTTAGGTTTACCTTAATACTTTTGTTGTAGTTGCGGATGCTTGCAATAGAGGTTAATCATAAGTGGGATGCTTGTTCAAGTAAGAACAGCACCCAAGCACCGGTCCACCCACATGTCAAATTATCAAAGTACCGAACGTGAATCATATGAACGTGATGAAAACTAGCTTGACGATATTCCCATGTGTCCTCAGGAGCGCTTTTCCTTATATAAGAGTTTGTTCAGGCTTGTCCTTTGCTACAAAAAGGATTGGGCCACCTTGCTGCACTTTATTTACTTTTGTTACTTGTTGCTCGTTACAAATTATCTTATCACAAAACTATCTGTTACTACTTATTTCAGTACTTGCAGAGAATACCTTGCTGAAAACCGCTTATCATTTCCTTCTGCTCCTCGTTGGGTTCGACACTCTTACTTATCAAAAGGGCTACGATAGATCCCCTATACTTGTGGGTCATCATGCATTACCGAGAGGGCCCAGAGATACCTCTCCGAAAATCGGAGTGACAAATCCTAATCTCGATCTATGCCAACTCAACAAGCACCATCGGAGACACCTATAGATCACCTTTATAATCACCCAGTTACGTCGTGACGTTTGGTAGCACACAAAGTGTTCCTCCGGTACTCGGGAGTTGCATAATCTCATAGTCATAGGAACATGTATAAGTCATGAAGAAAGCAATGGCAACAAACTAAATGATCATCGTGCTAAGCTAACGGATGGGTAAAGTCAATCACATCATTCTCTAATGATGTGATCCCGTTAATCAAATGACAACTCATGTCTATGGTTAGGAAACATGACCATCATTGATTCAACGAGTTAGTCAAGTAGAGGCAAACTAGTGACACTTTGTTTGTCTATGTATTCACACATGTACTAAGTTTCCGATTAATACAATTCTAGCATGAATAATAAACATTTATCATGATATAAGGAAATATATAAATAACAACTTTATTATTGCCTCTAGGGCATATTTCCTTCACAGACATGCATCTTCCTTTAGACTTTTTGACTTAAGATGATGAGCCCATACAACCAGATCATCTAAAATAGCTCTATTGGACTCCGAAGCATCAAGATCTAGACCCTGGAAAACTTTTTTGTTCCGTGCATCCCAAATCTTCTAGAGTATAAGGAGTAACATGAACGCTAAAATCGAGGTGGGCTACGTAGCTGGTAGAGTCGTCCTGAAGAGATCTCCAATAGGCGCGAAATGTAGGTGAATGCTAGTAGCCCGCCAATTCCTTCGAGCTGCCGGGCAGGTGAAGAAAAGGTGCTCACGGTCTTCCACCTGGTGAGAACATCTTGGACAGACTTCGGTATCCAGAATGTTCGTTTTGTGCAGATTCTTCCTGGTGTTAAGGCGATCAAGGTAGAAGAGCCACCCAAATATCATGTCCTTTTTGGGCACCCTTGAGTCCCAAATGGTAGCAAGCATGGGGTCGGAGAGGTGCTCCGAGAGAGCCCCATGTGCTCCCTGAGTCGAGAAGGCAGCGCGGTTGAGCAGGCGGCGAGTGTTCGGAGCCTGTGAGAGAACACAATCCTGCAACAAAGAGTTTAGAGAGGCAAGTCCCGCAATCGCAGTAGTGGTTACCCAATTACGAAGAGCAAGTTCGATCCCATCCTGCATAATGGCTACCATGGCATTTGGTTTTGTATGGTGGGAAAAAATAGCAGGGTTCCTCCTTTATCGAGCGATCTAACCAAAATAAGGTGGAGCAACCATCTCCAATAGTGCACTGAGAGATCTCTCTCAAACTCTGTAAATGCTTAAAAATGGTTTTTGCAAGGAAGGAATTGTTCTTGCCATGACCAATGTGGAGCGGCGAGTGATCTAAAACCCAGTCCTTCCAAGGGAGGTTGGTGGAATGTAAAAACTTGTAAGCAAATTTCAGCAGAAGACAACAATTTTGTGCGCGAAGGTTTTGACACCCAGACGACCCGCATCCTGAGAAGTAAACACTTTATCCCAAGCAACCAAGCATTTAGCCCCAAAGCAAGTATCATCATTGGACCAGAAAAAGGTGTGTCTACGTTTGTCAATCGCTTCAATAACCAAAATGGTAAGAGAGAAACAGAGCATAAAATACGTGGGAAGGCTATCAAGGACGGACGATAGAAGAACCATTTGACCGCCACGCGAAAGAAGAAAGGCACACTAGCCAGCAAGATAGGTATCACAACGATCAATAACATGCTGCAAGGCTGACGGCGAAAGTTTGTGAGGAGAGAGAGGTACCCTAGCTAGGTCTGAGGGAATGAGGATATATTAATGGCAAGATCCGACGTCATTTGAGTAGCATCCTGAGGGTCAACATTTAGAGGGATGAAAGTCGTTTTTGTAAAGTTAATCTGTAGGCCAGTGGCTGCAGCAAAGTTGTCGAGAATGCGCTTAAGGTGCTTGGCTGCATCGGTCGTGCCTTTGACGATGATCAGAGTGTCGTTAGCATACTGAAAGACAGGTCAGAGCAGATGAGGGCACAAGGGATGCAGGAGGGTACCGTCCTAGTGGGCTTTGATGATCAATTGTTGCAGGATATCTGCAATAATAATGAACAGATACAGGGATAGGGAGTCGCTTTGCCGAAGTCCATTCTTGCACTGAATCCACTTCTCTGGAATGCCATTTAGCATAACAGTGGTGGATCCAATGGTAAGACCAGCAGACCGAATCAAACGCTTTTCGAAAGTCAAGCTTTACGATGAGGGATGGGGCTTTCTTTCATGGCACAATACTGAAGGATATACACGGTGTAGAGAAAATTTGTTGAACCGTCTATCCAAGTTACTCCAAGTCACTGGTATTGTAATCAACCTAAGTTTATACATCTATTTGTCAGTGTTTGCTTATGGTCTTGGCTATTGCGATCCTGACATCGGTGTAACCAGGGCAGGCTTCTTTATCTGTTTCTTGATCATGTGTTATCTGTTTTAGTGCAACAGCAAGCGAGTGAAAACTGTATGTGCAGAAGTGTCGATCATGTCCATATCTTTTGATACAACCCTTCTCTTTAGCTTTCGACATGGCTTCATTTTGGTTACTACCAAAACTTGTGTCTGTAATATGTTACATTCTTCAAGTTTTCCCTTCTATGCAGAATCGACTATATAATTTTTCTATCAGTTTTGCCTTTGGTGCAAAATCAACCATATAATACAAGTAACGGCATCTTTTATGGGGAGTTGCTAATGCAGCAAAAAGGATGCTAAATGTGTGATTCAGACTTTCAGCGCAGACTTTGGAGCACTTTCCTTCTAAAGAACCTCATGCGCTTAGGGCTTGCTCGCTTGCATGAGATTTGAGGGTTTGAACGGGTTTAAATCCACTTCAAGTCAAAATCCTCCTTGATTGTTGAAGTATGTAAATCTGTTTGCTACATGTAAGCGAATTAATTACTAGCCGGCTATTACGGTTGCATGGAAATAATGCATGGGCAGTGAGCTGACAGGCTCATGCCTCTCCACAAGGACATACATACACACATACCGATATCATATCATCAGTTATCAATTGTCTCCCTCTGCCAATCTACAGTTTCTATATTTCAACACTTCTCGAGTACATGTTCGAATCAAATCTGAGCTCGGTGTTCCCTCAATAAAACTGAACTACTGCCCATTTCTGAGCACACGTAGGACAAACTGTGCTGAAAATCACCAAAATGCTTTGGCGGAAAATGTCTGTCATTCTTCCTTGTAAGCTTGATCGAGGACTGCGTTGTGGCATGTCGGGTTGCAGGGGTATTCACAGTCGATTTCCTTCACCTCTCTCCGGTTAAAGAACCAGTCTCCCACCGATTCAGCGATTGTCTGTTGTTCAACATGATTGAAATTGAGTTAGTATATGCTCGCATAACTGAACTGACAGGGTTGTAATGGATTGATACTGTTTATTCTCAGAATATTGGTAGATAGGCAGTACTTGCAGAGTGTCACATAATGTTCCTTCTATGATGAAATATATGCTTAGCATCTACTAGGATACTCATGTAGCTCACACTGACGTTATTACAGTAAACCAAATCATTCTCCTTTCCAGAAAACATCCTAGTTTCTGAGACAATAGATTTTTTAGAACTTCAAGATTATGCCAGTTGAGAAAGGTGTAACAGCTCCCGGGTGCCCCTACACCCTCATGAACAATAAATTAGGAAAATTTGAAAGAAAAAAAAATCAAAAAATCTGAAACTTTCAGGGATCAAAGATGATCAAAGATTTGATGTGCTTGCAAAGTTTCAGCAAGAAATAGCCTTCGTGGAGCCCTCACCAAAAAAAAATCACTGCTCAAAAATGTACATAAACTTTGAACAATAATTTTGTTTTTTTAGGTGAGGGCTCCTCGAATGTTATTTTTAGCTAAAACTTTGCAAGATCACCAAAAGTTTGATCAAGTTTGATGTCCCAAAGATTCAGTTTTTTTTTTAATTACTGTTCATAGAGGGTGTAGGGGCACCCAGGTGCTGAAAATCCTGTCTCCTATGCCAGTTACCACAAGATGATCTACATTTTTAAAACGAAAACTCTAGCATCCCTTTACAGAGTCGCTGCAGTATAGATGAACGTATGACCTACCTTGTTGTTGATTCTAGGGGCAGATGGGGAGTGCCAAGTCAAGGAGTTCATTGATTGACAGTGTATAAAGCAGGCGTTAATGAACATGCCCCAATCCTTTTTCTTCTTGAATTCACTTATAGCATCAAGCAACTCTTTCCTAAAACCTGCAAATTGAATACTTGTTAAGCCAGTGAAGTGTAGATGTTACATGGAAGCAGATATGTTATATCAAAAGAAAGGCAGGGGCACATATCATGAGTTTGTTCTATCATAACCTTGGAGAGTTTCCAACTGCTTTGAATCACATTTAGTAATATCCAACCTGCAATTTTGCCACAAGCGTTCAGGGTCGGATCCTTCTGGAGACAAAACATGCTCCACCTGGAAAACAGAAGAGTGGCAAGTGTATCATGTTTTTATTGATGTTGTTACAGAACATTGAAAAGGTTTACAACAGATGCAAATTTGTACCTGCCAAACATCATATGCTGGATTGAGAATGAACATTGGGGTGTGGATGCCTTTTGCAACTTCCCGTGGAAAAATGCACTGGCAGGCACAGGATAGAGTAGTGCTTAGCATGCAGCCTGATAGTAATGGCGACACAAATGATACTAATATCATAACTGTGACATGAAATAAACTAAAGGCTAACCTGTCCTGGCTCCATATCTGAACTGCAGTGAGTAAACTTTTTCCGCAGGTCCTGCAACAAAACATTCAGAGAACACATGAATCTAGCACATATGGTTGAGTGTTAATACAAGAAATGGACGATTGCAGGGGGAAGAACACTACTGCCTGAACTAGAGAGAATGAGAGGGAGAGACCTGTAGACGAGCAACGTCGTTATAGAATCCACGCATATATCTTCTCCCAGAAATGTCTTCCCTGTAATGAACCAAAGGGACCAGTCAAATAGAGCCAACATTATTTGCTACTCAAAAGAACTAATAACTTAGGCGCGCATATGTTAACTGTGCATTACTGGAGACCATGTTAGAAGATCAGAAATGGCAAGCATAAACAACGAACTGATCTTGAACCAGCGCTGATTCATCTCGGGTGAGCATAACAGATGACAATCTCTTTTCACTGTGTTTTACAAGTGGTTTAAGATATAAACATTTTAAGCACTCGAAACTATCACTGAATAAAATCATATCAATACCAAGCACTGGTAAATTAACATCGAGATGAAGTTTTCACATGTACCATGTGACAATTGGTAGTGTCACCAGTTTATACTAAACTGCAGCAGATATCACAACGAAAAATTAATCCCTGAATACGCTAGGGCAATCAATTAGGGATGGGTTCTGAGTGGGACATGATGAAATACAGTAACAGCAGAATCAAATCAAGCACATACACGTCAAGGAAAAAACCACCATCAGCAAGACACTTAACAGTAGACGCCTTTGGTACAAGTGCACGGAAGTCATCACAGTTAATGTAAGTGGATAGGCCACCAGCCGAGCAGCCTGTAAGAAAAGCCTGAAATTGTAGGAAATGATCAGCAGCGTATCACAACAAAAAGAATGAGAAAAATAAGTGACATTACAGAGATAACACGATAAATGAAATCAAAAGGTTTGAAGATAAAATCATAAAAGCGAGTGACCCTCAACTGATCTCAAATTCTTAATTCGGCCATAAATTAAATATTCACCAAAACCTAGTGAAACTGACATGCTATCATTGATTAGACCAATCTCCAGGCCGAACCTATGTTTTTCTTTCTTTGCGTGAGCATAAAGAGTCCAAGAATATTACACACTACATTTTTTGTCGGAATCACTGCTACAAAGAAATAATATGAATGACTGGATGACATAGATGAAGATTTCCTGCGGAAATAGTATTTCAATATCTAGATATGGCCTGAATCATTAGTCTGTCACTACATCCAAAATGCATATCTTAGAGTGACTGTAGATTATAAACAAAACACAAAGATATCCATTCAGGACAACATAATCTTTGATTCATTTACAGAGAAGTGATATGAACATAAAAAAAATGCCATACTGTCTAGTGCTTGGATGGTGTCAAGTTGCTATTCTATTTCTTCATTTCATTGCGGGAGTGGCGCTAGTTGTGGGTGTGACCAATACAACTAATCTGTTAATATGGCAACAAGAGGAAATCTTGCGGCTCATACACTTCAAACTTTGCTTCTATCTAACCCAGATATCAATGATCACACCTATTTTTCTAGGAAGGCTACCTCTTTAGCACGGGATAGGCCCTTTGATAAAAGTTCACTCATGACTGCTTCCCAGATACGCTGGCCTCTGAAGAAGAAAGGGGTGCCGTCCTGCATAGATCACAGAGGATTACTCAGGATATCTGTTAAGGAACTGGGCCATATTTAGTAGGAACTGACAAGTAATTTACAGCAGGTTCTGCTGACCTGAAATTCCTCTTCAACGTTTCCAGAAAATGACGCACCATCACAATACCTTACCTTCACTTTATTCCAATTGTAAAAATCTGCAGGTTTAAGCGAAACATTTCTCAGCGGATGTCGTGAGTGTTGTGGGTGTATTGATAGATATTACTAGAGGGAGTGTATCAGAAAGAGCGTTCCAACGTAATTAGTGAAGAAAAGATTCCTCGTTCTCAAGCAGAACAGCTAGATATTACAGTATGTGCAACGTCTAGTCTAAAAATACAGTAGGAAAAAGGTCTGAAAGTTACTCGAGTAAATCATCGACAATCCTCAGGATATTTGACGGTAGAAAACTGCAGGACATTGGAACGAGCTATATACGCTCATTTATACACTGGACACTGGAGCCAATGCTGCATATTCGGCATCTGCAGAACACTAGTAGAATGTACCTGGATTCTGCAGTTGGTCGTCGCTCAGGATGCCGACGAACTCAGCCCGCCTTCCCATGTGGTCAGAAGAACCTAGATTTGTTTCTTTACGCTGAGCACACCATGTCAGGTTCCTGCACCAGCTTCCACCCTGCAGCCCAACACCAAAAAAAGCTTCAGTCATCTCCATTGAGGCAAAAGATCGAACAGATAGCCGGCGAGACGCTGGCCGTGACCTCCAAGTGGAGGAGCCACTTGTCGGACCCCTCCCCGAACCCCGGGAGCCAGTGGTACCCAGGCGGGGTCCCGTCCAGGCACACGGCGCCCCTCTCCCTGGCGCCGGCGACGAGGGTGAGGTCGACGAGCGTGGGGAGCCGGTGGCCGTAGGAAGGGTAGGATGCGGTGGACGGTGCGGAAGCGTCGCGGGAGGGGGCGAGGAAGAATGCGGCGGCGAGGAGCGCGAAGGCGAAGGCCGCGGCCCCGGCGGCCCCGCGGCGGCCCAGGCGGCGCCACCAGAGCCGCAGGCGGTGCGTCGCCGGCCCGGCGGAGGCGGAGGTGGAGGAGGAGAGGGGATGCATGAGGGGGAGGCTGGTGGCGACGGGCGGCAGCGGGAGGGTGGGGCGGTGGTTGGTGGATGTGGATCTGGCCGCGGCCGCATCGGCGACGACTTCCCGGTGGCCTTTCTTTATCAGGCGAAGCAAGTCGACAGCACATGCGCGAGTCTTACAATACTACTAGTGGGAACGAAGCATTGTGGAGCGAGGAGCACCAGCAATGGCGACATCGGGCGCCGCCGTGTCGACTTCCGGCGGTGGCGGACGCGCCGTCGGCGGCGGTGGCTGTGCACCCGCGAATCGCCATTCCAGGTGTGGCCCGCCTGCAAGAGAGTTGCAAAGTGACTGCGAGCATTTACTGGTTGACCGTGCATTGCAACACGCCTTAGGGCATCTCCAGCCGTTTGCCCTCCCAGGAGGCATTTTTTTTTGCCCCTTGGGGGGCTGCCGGCGAAAATTTTGACCTGGAGGAGAAAATGTTCCACTCGTTGCATCCCCACAAGCAGTGTTGGACTCCCACGAACAGAGCGGCATTTTGTCGAGCATCTTGCCCGTGGCGGCGTCCGACTACCTCCTCGTCGCGCAGCTAGAGCAGGTCGCGCCCGTCTTGGCCTTGACATTGACCTTGAGCCCCTTGGCCGTGAGCAGGTCGAGGCGCGCGTCATGGGCGCCGGTCGTCTTCGCCGCTACCGGATACGCGCTGCTCGAGCTCGGCGCGCTCGTGCTCCTCGCGTGCGGCCTCGACAGCGCCCCCATGCTCCCGTTCTGCGTGGCCCGCGCCCTCCCTGCCCCGCCGTCGCGTTCGACGCCGCCGAGAAGACCTGGGCGCGGTGCTGTGGCACCCCGGACCATGGTGTCGAGCACGCCCGTCCGGCTGCTGCTGCCTGTGCATGCCCGGCCACGCAGAGGCGGGCGCGGGCCGTCCCGGCCACACCCGGCGAGCGCGGGCGAGCTCCGCCTCGGCCACGCCCCGGCGGGCGCGGGCGAGCTTCGCCCCGGCCACGCAGAGGCGGGCGCGGGCGCGGGCTGCCCCGGCCACACCCAGGCTGGCGCTGGCGAGCTCCGCCCCGGCCACGCGCAGCCGCGCGCTCCTCCTCCGTGAAGGCAAGAAGACACGATAGGCAGCTTGGCCGGCCCGCGACGAGCAGGGCGGCGACGGCGGCGCGCTGTCGGTAGGGCGGCGCGGCGGAGGTATGTGAGCAGAGGGCGGCGGAGGAGGCAGAGGCTGGCGTGCGGCAAGGAGGTGGCCGGCCGGCCGCGACCAGCAAGGGGGGGCGAGTATGTGGGCACGTGGGTGGGGACCGGGAGGAAAAGTATGAAGAGGCGAGTGAGAGGCTGACAGTGGGCCATTGACATGCAAAATCTTCTCTCTCCGCCCCCAACAGCCCCCCGGTGGCCTGGGATCGCCCTGGTACCGCCGGCTCTGTTTTTTGTCAAATCCGGCGTTTTTTAAGGTCGTGGGGGCGCGAGTGGAGAGTTGTTCGCCCGCCGGCATTGAAAAAGTGCCTCTGGGGGCTTATTGGGGAGCCTAGTGGAGATGCTCTTAGACCTTAGACTAGTCACAATGGGGAGTAAGTTAGACTAGTCAGAATGGGGAGTAACTTAGACTAGTAACATCATATTTTACTATCCTATGTTACTACCTCCACAGTGGATAGTAACATATGTGTGGTGTCATGTCATGGTTCATTTATTAGCCTATAGACTCATGTTGTCTTGGTATGTGTGATGTTACAGTAATTAGCTAAGTTACCATCATCACTTTTCTCATCATTAAATATGTGCCATATAAGTAAAATTATCTTAAAAAAGTGTGATGTTACTCCCACTATAGCCAGCCTTACGTGTTGTACATATAGTTCATCCCGACGCAACCCGCAAATTTTCTCCCGCATCCGTCTGTAGATAGGAGATCATTTCACAGACACGGATGCGGGAGTACGCATCCAACGCTAACTGCATATATTTCAAACTTTTTTTTCAGCAAACCGGATGAAATTCATGCAAACTCGGCCGGAATTCATATAAACATGATGGGTTTCATACAAACCGGACGAAAACAGTTACATTACATATTTTCAACTAAAAAAGTAGAATTATGTGCACATGTGGTCACGCGGAGCTCCACTCTCACGACACGGATATACTAGTCTACGGCCGGTCGCAGCAGATCCCTTTGTCTTTCTCATGTCCAACAGCCCGCTAACCGGACCGTCGAGAGTCCCGGAGGCATATTCTTCCCCCGTATCTTCCCTATGTCTGGTTGCGCCGCTCATCGGAGTGGCAAAGAGGGTGCCTCAGTCGAAGGGGAAGGGTGCTTCCGTGGAGCTCAGACGGGTGCCCAGAATGGTTTAAGATAAAGGAGAACCGGACAGGTCACCGGCGGTGGCCTTCTTGGGACCCATGCGACGGCGGCCTCCAGTGTTCTACTTCTCCTCGATGATGGCGGTGGGTGCGGACGTGTTGGCCGCCACCTCGTCAATATCCACGCAACCACCTTCTTTCTTTGCCTGCAAGGCGCGGCGGCGCGTGTGTCAAAGGCGGATGGTGCGGTCGCAGGCACCGGAGGTGATGATGCCCGTGCCACGATGCTCCACGCCGTACCGATCTATAACAACTCACTACTCCTCCGTGAGCTGCCTTGGAGCAGCATGTTGCTAAACCACGCGCCGACTTGGGCGGCAACTTGCTCCGTCGGGTTAGGCAAGGGAGGTGGAGCAGCGGGCGGCCTCCCTCATATCCGCTGTGCTCAGTTGGCCACCCAGCCGACTTTATGTCGTAGAACTACTCTTCTGACTCGTCGGATGCCATCGAAAGGTTGGAGAAAATGGTGGAAGGAAGAGATAGGGAGCGACGGAGTGGTGCGATTCTTGCCCGGCATCTGTCCTGGTTTAAACGGAGGGCGGAGGGAGGAGGTTGCCCGGTGTTGCGTTTAATGTCGGCCCACTGGTGAACGGACGTATGGCCGAAGTAGGTTTCTTGGCTTCCACACGGGTTTAATGGAGGCGTTTGAATGCGGCAAGGAGGCGTGTTCAACCGGGTGCGCTCTACAGCGGCATGAATGCAGGTATCTGGATGACGGGCGAGAAGCGCGCGGGGCGAGGGGAGGGTGTTTTAGTGGACCAGGGCTGTCAAACGAGGGCTTGGGAGCGTTCCGGACTCCTGCAAAGCTCCCCCGTGTTTGTCTCCGGTTTGTGGGAGATATCGCATCCAGACCGCCCCGCAGATTGATACAAGCCCGCGTCGGATGGCTTCAACAGTCCGGACGACCGCGAGAGGTTTGAGGGTCGGCGTTGGAGATGCCCTTACTCTATTATCTTAACACATGCACACATGCCACATCATTAAAGGCCCACCACAATATGCATAAGAATTATTTTTCATTATTTATTTCAACATGTAAAAATGTCACCTCATCAAAGTTCATTATAGTATATTGCCTATATTCAATAAATATTTTGCAACTATGTAGTCCATTACAATATATAATATGTATTTTTAATTTTTTCTATATTATTAATCCAAAAGTTTCATATGACCAATTTTTATTTAAAATTGCAACATATTCCCGCCACAATGTTAATAGTATTACAGTAATGCTATTTGGTTGACGTTCACTGGGAAGGGGGTGGCAAATCGAATGTTGTTTGCTGGCAGTTTTAGTTGCCATGCGAGACTAAACGATTACAGTTTTTGCTTGTTTTTACTCAAATCTTCCTTCCTCTCAGAAACTGTTATGCTAATTTGAAGAAACTATAAACCTCGAACAACTGAAACTGCCATTGAAACGTTCGCAAAAGTCCCCCTCCCCCCCACTAGCAAACATTCGCTAGATAAGAGGTCTCACATTGTAGGGAAGAAACGAGTCTTTTCTACTAATTGAGACGCAATTTTGCATACACTGGATGGATTTTTAAGACGCCCGACCTCATCAATCACCACACAGAGCCAGGGAATTTGTGAAAGAAATTCTTGATCCATTGAGCATATGTCATAGCATCTAAGCATCATATCAAATGGCAATTCTTATTTGATATGAAGGACAAATAAAGAAGATATAGACCATGCACTCTTTTTTTTTACAGAAGTACACTAACAAATAGTGTCTGAACTTGAAAGAGAGCTAAGAGCATCTATAGCCGGACGCCTCAAAGCATCCCTTATACGCCCACGGACGCGCCTGGTCAGTGACCGGATAGGAGAAAGAAGAAAAAACATGACCCAACTGGACCCTCATAGCATCCCTATACGTCCGGGCTGTCTACGAACCATCATATCCATTTCAAATATGCGGAGGATATGAGGGTCGCGGACGCGCTCGGGCGCGCCTAGGCATTCCGCCACCTAGGACGCGGCCCCATCCCGGACCATTTTTTCTTTTTTATTTATTCTTTTATTTCTCTCTCTTCATCTTCACCAGTCACGTGCAACGATGCAAGTGATCGGGCATATGAGAAGAAAAATAAGAAGTGTGGCTGCACGGACGGATAAATAGGGGCTCAAAACGGACACGTCGGTCACTGACCGGGCGCATCTGTCGGTGTTTAAGGACCATATTTGCTATGTCCGGCTAATGATGCTCTAAACAAAGCTATTCTCGGAGATTACAGAACCGCATCATACATCAAGATTCGTACGAAAATGCATACATTTGAATCAGATGATGCTAGAGATTTTTGGACATCTGCGTGTATCATTGTTTATGGATGATGATGACGCGCCAACATACTGGATGTCCTTCAAGGCAGGGAAAATTTTACGAAAATCTAACAACGACATGTGTTGCAATTAGAGGGCAGAAAACAACTGAAAGAAGAACACCCTCATGAGATTGTGCGATATGTGGAAATGTCTTACCTCAACCCGAGGCGACGTGCTACGTGTTATAAGCAGGGACACACCTCCCTCGAAGCGCATACATCATTGGAGATTTTACAGGAGAGATACAACTTGGAGAACAAGAGATACAGGTAGTTACAAGAGATAACGTTACATCAGAACCAACTATCTATCCTAGCTCCTCACGCGAAGTCTGGACTCTCCATATGTGACGTACATGACACACTGTATATTGTGTTTAACACCCTCTCTTAATCACAACTTCATCAAGTTGAGATTATGCTTGAACTCTTCAAAGCTTCTAGTGGGTAAGGTCTTGATGAATCCATCTGCAATCTGATTTTTGGAATGCATAAAGTGAATAACAAGTTGTTTTTGAGCTACTCGTTCTCTGACAAAGTGAAAATCGATTTCAATGTGTTTTTGTCCTGGCATGAAAAATGAGATTAGCAGATAAATAGGTAGCACACAGATTATCACACCATAGACATGGAGCTTGTTAACTTTTTACACCAAGCTCTTTCAATAAAGACTGCACCCATATGATCTCAGCTGTGGCATTTGCTAATGTTTTGTATTCTGCCTCAGTACTAGACCTGGAGATATAATAGCATGTTTCCTTGCACACTACGAAATCAAGTTAGGACCAAAGAACATTGCAAATCCCCCAGTGGAACGCCTATCATCCAAACATCCTGCCCAGTCAGAGTCTGAGAAAGCACTAACAAGTGTGGATGATGACTTGCTGAAATTGAGACCAATGCTAAGAGTGTTCTTGACATATCTAACTATTTGTTTGGCAAAAGTCAAGTGAATAGTGGTGGGTGCATGAAGAAACTAACAGACTTTGTTAACAGCAAATGAAATATCAGGTCTTGTAAGTGTGAGATATCACTAGTAGAAAAAGGACCTAATGTGAAGCACATTAGTCCCGGTTTGTAACTGATCTGGTACTAATGTGACCATTAGTGCCGGTTCGAACGGCTATGCATTAGTGCCGGTTCGTGTTGAACCTTTAGTGCCGGTTTGTGCCACGAGCCGGTACTAAAGGGGTGGTGGAAGGCTGGCATCAGGCCGGGGCCCCACGAGCCCCTTTACTGCCGGTTTGTGACCTTTAGTACCGGTTTGTGTCACAAATTGACACTATAGGCCAATTTTCAAACTCTACCACACCCCCCCCCCCCGCCGCGTGTATAGCCATTTCAATTTCGGAAAAAACAAAAGAAAATGATAAAAACTTCAAAAATTAAAATCCTTCGAGATGTAGTTATGTTACTACATCTACTAGTTAGGAAAATTTAAAAACTTCAATTTGGACATGTTTTTCCAAAATGTGTGATGAAAAAGTAAAACAACTATATCTTCTGCATACGATGTCGAAAAAAACATATAATATATCAAAATGTTCAGCACAAAAATCTGCATCCGATTTTGACAGCCATAGGCCTGTTTGCAAATTTTTAGAATCCTCAAATTCTAAAAGGAAAAAAGATATGCTCAAATGTCAGTTTTTTTGAATTTTGGTCAAACTGTGGCTAAAGTCCTGAGGGTTAATAGGATTGACAGCTTACTATTGTCAGCAAAACAGCAAGTGCAGACTTGGAAACTAGGGGAAATAGAACTCTGAAGTTAAGTGTGCTCAGGCTGGAGTAGTGAGAGGATGGGTGACCAGCCGGGAAGTTAGACGATTTGGAATGAGTGATCCACACTTGAGTATTTAAGAGGTTTGATTAGACACTACACCATCAAATAATTCAGAAAATTGGAAATAACCTTTAGTACCGGTTGGTGTAAAGGTCCCCCATACCACGGCGCGGGCTCGCGCCACGTGGTGGGCCTTTAGTGGCGGTTCGTGCAGAACCGGGACTAAAGGGGGGGGGGACTAAACCCCACCCTTTAGTGCCGGTTGCAGAACCGGCACTAAAGGCCCTTACGAACCGGTGCTATAGCCCGGTTCTGCACTAGTGTATTGAACTGCACCTACTAGACTCCTGTATTTGGTGTTGTCTTCTTGACTCAAGGCTTGCCCTTCTGTTAGAGACAATTTTTCTGAACTGGATAATGGAGTAGGTGAGGATTTACAACCTTGTAAGCCAGCCTTCTTTACTAGATCTGTTGCGTATTTTTCTTGGGATAGATGAAGTCCATCCTCATGTTTCTTCACTTCTATTCCTAGGAAATAGTGCAAATCTCCAAGATCCTTAAGAGCAAACTCTATACTGAGATCCTTCAATAGTCCTGTGATGGCTTCATCAGATGAACTTGTGGCAATAATATCATCAACATAGATAAGAACAAAGATGTGGGCATTGCACTTGTTACAAATAAACAATGAAGTGTCAGACTTAGAAGGAACAAAGCCAAGTGTTTGCATTTTCTGACTGATACTTGAGTACCACGCCCTTGGAGCTTGCTTTAACCCATATAACACTTTGTCAAGCTTGCACACATGCAAAGGTGCATGTTGCTTTTCAAACCCAGGAGGTCGTTTCATGTACACTTCCTTTTCCAGAACACCATGAAGGAACGCGTTCTGTACATCTAGCTGTCTGAGACTCCAGCCCCTGGACAGAGCAATAGACAAAACAAGACGGATGGTGGCAACTTTTACAACTGGACTAAATGTGTCCTTGTAGTCTATAGCATACTGGTGTTTGAATCCTTTGGCCACAAGTCTTGCCTTGTAGCGATCAATAGTGCCATCAGATTTTCTCTTGATCATGAACACCCACTTGCAATCAATAAGATTTTTACCTTGCTATGGAGGAACCAAGTGCCATGTTTTGCTTCTCTTCAATGCCATGTACTCTTCATGCATGGCCTTCTTCCAGTTTTCATCCGCAAGGGCTTCTTGAAGTGTGTGTGGTTCACCTAGTTCACCTATAGAACACACCATGCCATATTTCTTAATATGCTTATAATTAACTGGTTTTATTACCCCTTGTTGTAGCCGTGTACAACGTGGAGGTGAAGTGGTCTGCATGGGTGGCACAGAAGATCCCGTGCTATCTGTAGAAGTTGTTGGAGACTCTGATCCCGAGGCCGAGCGAGGCGAAGCAGCAGCAGGTTGGGCAGCAGGATCTGCTACTAGATCTTCAGTGGCTGTGGAAGAAGGCATGCAACGCAGTGGCTCCACAGAAGATCCCATCTGGTGGGACTCATCATGGCACCGTGATGATGGGCCAGTGTCCTTTGCGCTAGAGGTGGGTTCGCACCTGTTGGCCGGCGCAGATCACACTGCTTGTAGCACACGGGTTGCACCGGGAACCGGACGCCCGTAGGTCCAATGGGAGGCAAACAAGTGGCGGCGTGTGGTTCGCTCGGGCTGGTGGAGGCGCCACCACGAATCACAGGGGGTCGCGTGGCAGACGCGTGCTCGCTCGCAGGCACGCGGTCGGTAGCTCCACGCGTGGCTGAGGGCGCGGACTCCAGAGGTGATTCTGCTGTCCTGCCAGCGGTTGCGGATCCCGAAGCCGATTCGCTGAGCAGGTCTACCGCTGGTGCGGGATTCCGAGGCAGATTCGCTCCCTGGGCCGTGACACATGGAATATGGCATGGTGACACCATTTTTAGTCCTATTTTTCTGTATCATCACACAACTCACGCACGGTGGTTTGAGTGGTTTGAGGGTTAGTCAACATATAATCATCACGGTTTCGTTCCCCTTCATCAAGGCCGGTGAGAGGTGGTAGAAGAAGGATTTCTTTACGAAGTATGGCACCGACATTGGGATGGAGGTCGGCAAAGGGAAATTTGGTATCATGAAAAACGATATCTTGAGAAATATAGACACGCCCAGTAGAGACATCTAGGCACTTAACCCCCTTGTGTTGGGCACTATAGCCAAGAAAGACACATTGTTTTGATTGGAACATGAGTTTGTGAGGCTTGTATGGATGGAGATTGGGCCAACACGCACAACCAAAGACACGTAGGGACGTGTAGTTTGGTTTGATGTGAAGAAGCCATTCGATGGGAGTTTCGTTGTTTATAACACGACTAGGGAGCATATTGATGACGTGAACAGCAGTGAGAAATGCTTCATCCCAAAATTTGAGGGGCATGGAAGCACCTGCTAGAAGAGCTAGACCAACTTCAACTATATGCCTATGCTTGCGCTTGGGAAAACCGTTTTATTGATGAGCATGGGGGCACGACACATGGTGTCATATGCCAAGTGTTTGGAAGAAGGAATTTAATTTCTCGTATTCCCCTCCCCAGTCGGATTGGGCAGCAATGATCTTGCTATCAAACTTGCGTTCAACGAGTGCTTGGAAAATTTTGAAGACATGGAAAACATCGGATCTTTTCTTAAGAAGATATATCCAAGAAAATTTGCTAATCAATGAAGCTTACGTAGTATGCGTGTCTACCAACAGCGCTAGGGGCAGGGCCCCAGACATCAGAAAATATTAATTGCAATGGTTGAGTAGAAACTGAAGGAAATATGCCCTAGAGGCAATAATAAAGTTGTTATTTTATATTTCCTTATTCATGATAAATGTTTATTATTCACCCTAGAATTGTATTGCTCGAAAACCTAAATATGTGTGAATACATAGACAAACACTGTGTCCCTAGTGAGCCTCTACTTGACTAGCTCGTTGATCAAAGATGGTTAAGGTTTCCTAACCATGGACATGAGTTGTCATTTGATAACGGGATCACATCATTAGGAGAATGATGTGATGGACAAGATCGACCCATTCGTTAGCTTAGCATATTGATCGTTCAGTTTTATTGCTATTGCTTTCTTCATGTCAAATACATATTCCTTCGACTATGAGATTATGCAACTCCCGAATACCGGAGGAATGCCTTCTGTGATATCAAACATCAAAACGTAACTGGGTGATTATAAAGATGCTTTACATGTATCTCCGAAGGTGTTTGTTGAGTTGGCATAGATCGAGATTAGGATTTGTCACTCAGAGTATCGGAGAGGTACACTACAAGGATTCCGGTCTATTGCAACAAAATTTATTGCTACAACTACGTTTTGTTGCAATAAAACGCAATATTACCACAAATTCTCCGGTTGTGGTAATAGGCCGCACATATTGCCATAACTTAGTTTTGTCTCGATAAATACTAGATTTGTCGCAATAGAGTGCTCATATTGCAATGAATTGTGTCGGCGTTGCGATATGGTAATGGTATTGCGACAAAAAAATTTTGTTGCACGAGGGCAGCCATTTTGTTGTAATAGAGACTAGGTATTTCAACAGAATAACTATTTGTGGCAATATTCAAAAAAATATTGCAACATCAGCGTGGCGTTGCATTAGTTACACATATTGTTGCAAAAAAGTGGCTACCTATTGCAACAAACTGCATCGGCGTTGCAATATGGCAGCGATATTGCAACAAACAGATTCCGTTGCGCGAGGCAGTCATTTTCTTGTAATTGAGACTAGGTATTTCAACAATCTTTGTCTTTGACATAAGCTTGTACATAGGTCTTCAACTTTTTTCTATATTACTTGAACCTTAATTGAGATACATATATTACTCAAATTGGAATTACTTCCGATATGTACGCATAAATTCATTCACTTAACCTATTGAAAATAGAGAATAAATTTAAAAAATTGTTCTCAAAATTATACGGGCAACAAGTATTGTGATACAAAGGGAGTAGATATTAGCATGAGAGCATATTATATATACATATTCTTCATATAAAAAAATAGAACATGCAAGCCCGTGAACAAAATAAAATGACCAACAATGGGGCATGCATGAAGAAACAAAAATGATCCATTCAAATTGGAATTACTTCCGATATGTACGCATAAATTCATTCACTTAACCTATTGAAAATAGAGAATAAATTTAAAAAATTGTTCTCAAAATTATACGGGCAACAAGTATTGTGATACAAAGGGAGTAGATATTAGCATGAGAGCATATTATATATACATATTCTTCATATAAAAAAATAGAACATGCAAGCCCGTGAACAAAATAAAATGACCAACAATGGGGCATGCATGAAGAAACAAAAATGATCCATTCAAATTGGAATTACTTCCGATATGTACGCATAAATTCATTCACTTAACCTATTGAAAATAGAGAATAAATTTAAAAAATTGTTCTCAAAATTATACGGGCAACAAGTATTGTGATACAAAGGGAGTAGATATTAGCATGAGAGCATATTATATATACATATTCTTCATATAAAAAAATAGAACATGCAGGCCCGTGAACAAAATAAAATGACCAACAATGGGGCATGCATGAAGAAACAAAAATGATCCATTCAAAGAATCGAACATACTACCTCCTACCTAGGGAAAGAAGTGATTACCAACAGACTAAACACCATTTGTACACTTATTGTTAATAAATAAACTTATTCTTAAACATAATGAACGGCTGGGCTAAGGCCCATTAAAAAGAAAGGTGTTCGGCTGACCAGCGAGGAGTTAAATTGGGCTGCCATTCCGTGACTTAGGCCCGGTTTTGCTTCTGGAAACTTCCGCATAGTTTTTCTTTTGTCTAAAAAAACCTAGTTTTTCTTCTTTTTCGGCTAGGTTTATCCTCAGCAGCTTTTTTTTTGTTTTTATTCCAGTTTACTATTTGGTTTTTATTCTCCTTTTCCTATTTCCTTTTACTTTTTAGTTTCCATTTTCCATTTTTATTTCTAAATTTCAGTAACTTTTTCCTTGAAATTTGTGTATTTTTTTAAAAAAGTAGCAACAATTTTAAAATTTACCAACTTATTCAAATTCGTGAATGTGTTTTGATAAATTGGGGAACTATTTTAATTTTTTTAATTTTTTGGAACCGTGATTTTTTTTCCAAATTTACAAACTTTTTTTTTGAGTGGATGAACATTTTCATTTTCGCCAATATTTTTTCATGCCACGATTTTTTCAAATTTGTGTTGTTTTTTCAAATACTGAACTTATTTTGACTTTGGTAACTTTTTTCGAGATCGCAATTTGTTTTAGAATGGACGACCTTTTTCTGAAATATATTAAAAAATTCAAATTCATGACTCTTTTTTGAGTCTGTGAATTTTTTAAAATTAGTGATCTTTTTTAGAATTGAGAAACATTTCTTTCAAATTCTTGAACATTTTCAAATTCATTAACATTTTTTGAAGCCACAAACTTTTTTCAAAGTTGAATTTTTTTATAATTCTAAACTTTATATAGATGTGTACGGTCAACTATGCCATGGGTCAACGGTCAACCAGTCGACCGTTCAACATGGTTTTTTTTGAGCAACTGCACCCTTTATTAAACGTTCAGAAACATAGGGATACAGATGATATCGGGCAAACTAGTAAGCCACACATGGCGCCCTGAGCTAAGCGAGGCAGCAGCCTTTGCTAAGGCGTGCGCCTCCCCATTATGTTTCCTACTTTCATAAATAAATTTTACATCGTGGAAAAGCCTCCTCTGGTACTTAATTTCTTGCAAGATAGCAAAATATCGGCATGGGACTTCATCCTCTATGTTGGTCACCACTTCGAGGCAGTCCGATGCGACACAGATGGATTGGGCATGCAGGTCCATAGCGAGCGAGAGTGCCTCGCTGCAAGCTTGTGCTTCAAGAACTGCGGGATCGAGGAGTCCGTCGTGTATGATGGCAGAAGCACCGAGAAACATACCTCGCTTGTCTCTGCATATCACTGCTGACGCTGCCCGGTCGCCGATCTTCGAGAAGCCACCATCAACATTCATTTTGACCTCGTGGTTGGCGGGTGGAATCCACAAGCTAGGTTGCATCTGGTTGTTCGAACTCCCTGAATTTGCATGCAGGTCCCCAGATTTTACATGCAGGTCCCTGAGATTTGCTTGCCGGCCCTTAGGCTTTGCCTTCTTCTCGGGAATCATCTCCAGCTCAGCCAGGAATTTGCTAATGAAAACATGGGTGCTCAGTGGGCTTTGGAACTGATTGTCGTGGATGGCGCGACGCCTTGCCCACCAGATGGCCCACATCGTCACAAGCACCCATGCTAATTCCGCCGAGGGTAAAGTATCAACCAGCCATAACATCCATAGCTTCGCATCCTCCGATCGGTTTGATATGATCGTCTCCGTGAGGTCTTCATAAGCAAATGCCCAAACACACCGGGCCATATGGCAGTCGAAAAGGGAATGGCGCCAAGTATCATTTGCCGCGTGACATATCGAGCACTCCGCCGAATCAGCCATGCTACGGTGGTGACGCACCGCACCCGTCGGGATGGACGTATTAGCTAGTCTCCAGGTAAAGACTTTGACTTTTGAAGGAACCAAGGCTCCCCACAGCCGGCTCCATGACTTACGGTCAGACTCTCCATTAGACTCAACATGGTGAACCGATGGAAACAGCCGAGCGAGTGAGCTGGGCAAAGCGACCTCGCTTAGCTGGGTCAGCCCAGGGCGCGCGGCGGGTGAGTGTCAATTAGCGTTGCTTGCGCCACTAGTGATGTATAGGCGCTCTTTATATTTTAATATGCAATAACATGAAAAATTAAACACATCCAAATCAAACAATGCACAAATTCAAATTCATACATACTCGAATACTCTCAAACAATAATTTCGCTATTAGTTTTGCATGCAAATTCAAATTTTCTAAAAATATATGTTTTTCTCACAATGAGATATAAATATTTTCTTGTATGTGATGTTTCGTTAGATATGAGATGTGAGAGTATGGAGCTTACTGGGAAGAAAGAGCCTTTAAACAGGTAACCACGAAAGTAACGGCTATGAGGGCAACCCATAGGTTATTCCTTGTATATCGGGCTAAGAGCAACTCTAACAGATCCCACATATTGACCCGATCCCCAAAAATCGGATGATATGCGGTTTATGGGCCAAACAATGACTAATAGATCCCGTATCTTGGCCCAGCCCGCATATTTTTTTACTGGAAACCTAAAGTCGTCCCCCTTGGAGCGGTATTTGTACGGGATTTGGGGGCACATTTCTAGGACCCTAAAAAATCCATTTTGGTAGAAGAACGGGGAGGCACTGAAGAGCGAGAGAGAGATCTTACCAGCATCGACCGAGCATCCTGATCCAAAGCGAAGGGAGGTCTGAAGATGATTGTCAGGCGTCCGGGTCGTCCTTCTTGGCTGCCCCTGGACTGTCAGCCGAAGAGAGTTATGGTCGGTGCTGTACTGGAGTGAAGGAAGGTCGGAGTTGAACCAGGCGAGATAGCATACCAAAGACGCTAGCTCTCGCGAGGTAGAGAAGCGTACTGCATTTGGCCGTCGGGATAGCAGATCAAGGACGCAAATGGTTCCAGCGAGTCGTCTGCAACCTTAATGCTTTTTTAATATTAACTAGTAGATCATAATCTCAATGTATAGTAATCCCTTGCTTGCTAGTGTACTCAATTATAGTGTGCTTGGGACACCCCACTTCCCATGTCACAGATAGTAGCCAGTAGCCCTTGTCATTGTCGTTTGACGTGGGTTATAAATAGTGTTGCATCAATCTTCTTTGAGCTAGAGTACATGCCAAGATCCTCTAGAATGTCCCCGCTTTGATGAAGCCTCGACACGATCTCTTGTATAGGTAGGCATGACTTGGTAGTTTCCTATTTTTAGAGGATGCGATACGATCAGATTTACCCCCCCCCCCCCCCCAGCTCCCCGCTTTGATGACCCCATTGTGGAAAAAATTAAAGAAAAGAATACAAATTCAGTAAATGCAATCCTTTCGCATCGAGTCCTTTTATGTCTACTAGTTGCGAGAAAAAAAATACTAAACTTGCAATATGATCATTTTGAAGAAAAGAATCTTCACAAAACAAGGTATCATGTATGAATATTCATGACTTTCCAAGGTGATGGCCATATTCTTGCATAGTTTATGATAATGTGCCCAAATTGAGCACATAGGTGCATCTTGCCATTACAAAAAATATTGACAAACATCAAAACAAAAAACAATGTTGACAAATAGAGTTTCTAAACTTTTGTTTTAAAAAAATTCTAGTTTTATAGTGTAAAAAATGGGTATTTTTTGTGAAGCAAGTACGGAAATAGGTTTGAAATGGCACAACTTAAATTTGCACAGAAAGTAGACCATATTTGAGTGACAATTCCCAAGTTTCATGGGTTCTTTCGTACATTTAATGCATTTATAGTCATTTATTGCATAGAATTCAAATTTAAATCACAAGTGCATAAAAATGTTGGCAAAATTTTGGTGTTAAAGAAAATCCTATTTATATCCATTAATAGGCCTTATTAAAAAAGCAAGAAAAAGATAAGGGAAGAAAAAAAATATTAAAATTTTACCGAGTGCAAAAATATACCACTAAAAAATACACCGTGTTTTGATTGGTCAAGATGGCCCTCTCATGGATCACACATCGGAACTGTTATGTTTGCTTAGATCGAACGGCTGTGGCCCTGCAGGTGCCCTATCCTTTTATCTCCTCTCTCTCCTTATCCTTCACACGCACGCCTACCCATCGAAGCCACCGCATACCACGCCGCAAGTCGCCTCATGCCGCCACCGCTCGCCCCTTTCTCTGTATATAAGTCGCCAACGCAACCCTGGGCCCCAGGATCGTTCCCTCCTCCCAACCAGGCTCGAGGAGGCGGCCATGAGGAGCGCGCAGTCGCCGCAATCCTGGGCAGATCTAGCCGGGGTCGTCGGCAGCCATCCCTCCCTCCGGGCGGCCATGAAGAATTGAAGCGGCTTGCACAGAACTAGCGCATGGACCATGCGCGCCTCCCGCGCTAGGAGCCACCGGTCCTCGTCATCCGCTAGCATCCACGAGGAATCGATCCATATGTAAGCTACCTTCCACAATAATCCATCCAACAGGATGCTTGCTTGTTTGTGTACTAGTGCCAAGGGGAGCAAGATGCAAGGACGACATCGAGGGTACATGCCCGCTGCTAATTGATTCTCCTGGTAATAATAGTAGTACGTACGTGTTCCTGCCCATGGTGGAGATGCATATACCCGAATACCCGTAACATATTCATACATACTCGAATACTCTCAAACTGGCACGTATACATACATACCCGAATACCTGTGCGATTTTTTAATTCAGCTAAATAGGTCTACTGATTGTCAAATTGGGTATTAGAAATTGTGAAGAGCAACACGGACATGTACTTTACTGATAGGGAATGTAGGTGTAATACATAGTGCTTTTCATGGTAAGGGTTCTAGTACATGTATGATCATTTTAGTGTAGTATATCCCAACTTCACTATGAAAATACAGCAGAAACTTGTCTATTTATTTCACTTCAATTATTATATTTCTCGTATCTCAATCTCATATGCTTGTTTGATATATAATCCAATGGGTGATAGCATCACTTTTTACAACTACCCATCAGGGTTACCTTTTTATTTAGGTAAATGTAAGACTTCATCACCTTTTACCAAGTATCCATCCTGGTTACATTATGCGCAAAATAGGTTCCACATTTAATTCCAGGGCGACTGCACAGGGCCCCCAAAAATTAGGGTTCTTGTCTGATGCTTTATCTCGTATTCGGTTTGTCTTGATGCTTTATCTCTGGTGGTTCTTGTCTGATGCACACTGTTCTTTGCAGGGCCGTTGACGAGGATGTGAGGTGGGTGACTGCACAGGGCCCCCAAAAATTAGGGGGCTTCAAATCCTGTATATGTGTTCTTCATCGCCATGGATCTGAGAGTGCCCGAACTGCTTGTTTTTGTTGGAGAAGAGAGAACATGAAGAAGAGGGACCTAGGTCGTGGGCCCCTTTGGCGAAGGGGTAAGTGCCTACTGCAGGTCTGGTTCAACCAGCTGTACGTGTGCGATTCAGCCACTTCTTCAAGGAGCCACAAAAAACCAGTCAGTACACCTGATCGAAATACGAGAGGGGAAAGCCCTAGATGGACGACGTGGTCATGGCTGACGGCCGCACCGATACGAGCGGCATCCTTGGTTCCTCTGTGTGTCCTAGGGCGGTGAGGCCCATGATCTCGTCCATGGAGCACTATAGCATCATTGTTGTGCCTATGCTATCATCCGTCGCCAGAACAAGCAGGCATGTACGTTTCCCTTGCCTGACGCATTCCCATAGTCAATGTGAATATTTTGTTCATATTGACATCACCACATGGCTATTTCTAATTTCCATGTTCCTCTTTTGTATGATTGGGAATTCCTTCTGTCATGTTTATTTGTTGCCCATCTCATGGCTGGAATCGTTCCTAATTAGAGGCTCTTTTCTTGAGTTGGTCAGTACTAGAAGGCACTAACATGCTAATTGAGACAAGCATGGAAAATAACTTGTACAGTCAATGCTGTACTAGACCACTACATTAGAACAGATGCATTATTTTAGTTTAATTTCCAATACAACTTGCCCCAAACAGCTACTCCTAGTTAGATTTGGAGTATATATGCAGAGTTAGATTTGAATGAAACTAGCTACTTCTGTCAATGTCAGAACTTTAAGTTTTAGGTATATATGTTATTCCTAATATGCTTGCTTCCCCTTATAATTTCAGTCATTTTGGCTACTTAGATGTTGGTTTAATTTGATTATGTGGCATGTAGTTCATTTGTTGTTAGCCACAGTCCAGGGGCCTCAATTTTCTGGAGATCGCCTGGGTTCTTTGCAGGGTTCTGATGATATTTCCAAGGAAATATACTGATCCTGATGTGAAAAAACTGCCCATTTTTCCCTTTCTTAAACATTTTTACTCTGTTTTTTGTTCTTCCTAGTTCCAGCTTCACATTGCTGGTGTTTCATGCCATATTCATCAGATCCTGCTTACATGCCTTATGATTAACTTGATTAGTATTTCTGACACTGTCCAACTGGTTCTTAAAGGTACTAAATCCAGATTGAAGAGCAAACTCTATTTGCAGGTGCCAACGAAGAGGATTGACATATAAGATAGTAGTCCAAACTTGCAAAATACCTTTTTCAGAGATCTAGTCCTAATAAGACTCCAGGTGCAAGGCTAACTGTTATTTCTTCAAGTGCGCTCTAATTGTTATTTCTTCAAGTGCGCTCATACAAGCTGAACAAGGAATTCTCAAATGTTTAAAGTGGTAAGTCACGACCTTGCTTTCTCTTAATGTTCACCTGCATTTTATATGTATGGCCTTCATAATTAGCTAGCTGCTTCTTCTCTTTCACAATGTGTTGTTGCTGCATCGAGTCACAACTTTGAAAAAACGAATATGTGCTAGCTAGGGACATGAACTTAACCGAAACTCCAGATTGAGTCACAACTTAAATCAACAGTGGATGCTTTTAGTACATGTACTTGTGCTTATGCTTTAGACATTTACACTTGTAAAACTGTTCTGATCCCTCAGTTACATGCTTGTTGACACAAATAGTTTGGTGATAGTTATTTTTAACAAGGGCTGGAATAATTGTATGATGTATGTTATGTTGGACTCATTAACTAGAACTATTTTTTTGATTTCTTGATTGCAGGATCCAAAGATCTAGCTCGACTGGACAGTTAGTCTTGGCCTTAATTAGGATGGCCAAATTACATTTGAGTATCATTTGATGGATATTTGCTATGAGAATTATGAATTTTATGAATCTATATATTATACGTATGGTTTTGAATATTGTAATTGAATGCATGTATTTTTTTTATGGTTGCAATAGGCTATTACCACAATCCACTTTCGGTTGCCACATGTTAGCATCACGAAAAGTTTAAATTGTCGCAATAGTTTCTCGCAACAAACATTTCACCTGTTGTGTTACCTATTTATCACCACTAAAACTACTATGTTGCAATTTCCTGTTACGACGATTGGAATATTTGTTGCGATAAGTTAATGCCACAAGTGTAGTGGTTCGTGGCAAAATGTCTAATACCACGAAATCAAGTATCGTTGCCATAGTTTATTGCCACAATTGACTATTGCCACGGAAGAGCATGCACCACAAAACGAGCATCGTTGGCATAGGTTGTTGCCACAAATGTCTATCGCCACGAGCTATCAGTCGCCATGATTTGTTACACGTTGCATTAAAGGTATCCCCACAAAGCAAATTGTGGCATCAGGTGAGTGTTACCACGGGAAAATATGTGCCAACTTCCTGCATGGTTGTTGCAATAGCAGACTTTATTGCCACGGTTGTTTTTTTGTGGCAATAACCTATTACCATGCGTCCAGTCGCAACGGCTGCCAACAAATGTTGTTTTGTGGCAATAGGTACTTATCGCCACAAATCGACATGTATTGCGACGACCAATTTTGTTACAATAGACCCGGATCCTTGTAGTGGTATCTCTGGGCCCTCTCGGTAATACACATCATAAGAAGCCTTCCAAGCAATGAAGAAAATATGCCCTAGAGGCAATAATAAAGTTGTTATTTATATTTCCTTATATCATGATAAATTTTTATTACTCATGCTAGAATTGTATTAACCGGAAACTTAGTACATGTGTGAATACATAGATAAACAGAGTGTCCCTAGTATGCCTCTACTAGACTAGCTCGTTAATCAAAGATGGTTAAGATTCCTGGCCATAGACATGTGTTGTCATTTGATGAACGGGATCACATCATTAATCATTAGAGAATGATGTGATGTACAAGACCCATCCGTTAGCTTAGCATAAAGATCGTTTAGTTTTATTGCTATTGCTTCATCATGACTTATACATGTTCCTCTAACTATGAGATTATGCAACTCCCAAATACAGGAGGAACACCTTGTGTGCTATCAAACGTCACAATGTAATTGGGTGATTATAAAGATGCTCTACAGGTGTCTCCTATAGTGTTTGTTGAGTTGGCATAGATCAAGATTAGGATTTGTCACTCCGTGTATCGGAGAGGTATCTTTGGGCCCTCTCGGTAATGCACATCACTATGAGCCTTGCAAGCAATGTAACTAATGAGTTAGTTACGGGATGATGCATTACGGAATGCGTAAAGAGATTTGCCGGTAACGAGATTGAACTAGGTATGAAGATACTGACGATCGAATCTCGGGCAAGTAACATACCGATGACAAAGGGAATAACGTATGTTGTTATGCGGTTTGACCGATAAAGATCTTCGTAGAATATGTAGGAGCCAATGTGAGCATCTAGGTTCCGCTATTGGTTATTGAGCGGTGATGTGTCTCGGTCATGTCTGCATAGTTCTCGAACCCGTAGGATCCGCACACTTAACGTTCGATGACGATTTGTAATATGAGTTATGTGATTTGATGACCGAAGCTTGTTCGTATTCCCGGATGAGATCACTGATATGACGAGAAGTCTCGAAATGGTCAAGAGGTAAAGATCGATTTGTTGGAAGGTTATATTCGGACACCGGAATGGTTCCGAAGTGTTCTGGGTATTTTTCGGAGTACCGGGGGTTACCGGGCCCCAGTAGTGGGCCTTCATGGGCCTTAGTGGAAAGGAGAGGAGGGCCGCAAGGGAGGCCGCCCCCCATGGCCAGTCTGAATTGGACTAGGGAGGGGGCGACACCCCCCTCTTTCCTTCTCCCTTCCTCCACCTTCCCTCTCTCCCTCTCTTGGAAAGGAAAGGGACTCCAACTAGGATTGGGAATCCTAGTTGTACTCCCCTATGGCGCGCGCCCCCCTTAGGACGGCCTCCTCCTCTCCCCTCCTTTATATACGTGGGTAGGGGGCACCCCAAAGAACAACAGACGATCTCTTAGCCGTGTGCGGTGCCCCCCTCCATAGTTTACCACCTCGGTCATATTGTCCTCGGTCATATTGTCGTAGTGCTTAGGAGAAGCCATGCACCGGCAACTTCATCATCACCGTCACCACACCGTTGTGCTGACAGAACTCTCCCTTGTCCTCAACTGGATCAAGATCTCGAGGGACGTCATCATGCTGAACGTGTGAAGAACACGGAGGTACCGTACGTTTGGTACTTGGATCGGTTGGATCGTGAAGACGTTCGACTACATCAATCGCGTTACTAAACGCTTCCGCTTTCAGTCTACAAGGGTACGTAGACACACTCTCCCCTCTTGTTGCTATGCATCTCCTAGATAGATCTTGCGTGATCGTAGGAATTTTTTTCAAATACTGTGTTACCCAACAGTGGCATCCGAGCTAGGTCTATGCATAGATGTTATATGCACGAGTAGAACACAATGAGTTGTGGGCGATAATAGTCATACTCCTTACCACCAACGTCTTACTTTGATTCGGTGGTATTGTTGGATGAAGTGGCCCGAACCGACATTACATGACCGCGTTCATGAGAATGGTACCACCGACGTGCTTCACACACAGGTGGCTAGCGGGTGTATGTTTCTCCAACTTTAGTTGAATCGAGTTTGACTACGGCCGGTCCTTGTTGAAGGTTAAAACAGCGCACTTGACGAAAAATCGTTGTGGTTTTGATGCGTACGTAAGAACGGTTCTTGCTAGAAGCCCGTAGCAGCCACGTAAAACTTGCAACAACAAAGTAGAGGACGTCTAACTTGTTTTTGCAGGGCATGTTGTGATGTGATATGGTCAAGACGTGATGAGATAGAAATTGTTCTATGAGATGATCATGTTTTGTAAAAGTTATCGGCAACTGGCAGGAGCCTTATAGTTGTCGCTTTATTGTATGAAATGCAATCACCATGTTATTGCTTTACTTTATCACTAAGCGGTAGCGATAGTCGTGGAAGCAATAGTTGGCGAGACGACAACGATGCTACGATGGAGATCAAGGTATCAAGCCGGCGATGATGGAGATCATGACGGTGATTTGGAGATGGAGATCAAAGGCACAAGATGATGATAGCCATATCATGTCACATATATTGATTGCATCTGATGTTTATCCTTTATGCATCTTATTTGCTTAGTAAGGTGGTTGCATTATAAGATGATCTCTCACTAAATTTCAAGGTATAAGTGTTCTCCGTGAGTATGCACCGTTGCTACAGTTTGTCATGCCGAGACACCACGTGATGATCGGGTGTGATAAGCTCTACGTTCACATACAACGGGTGCAAGCCAGTTTTGCACATGCAGAATACTCGTGTTAAACTTGACGAGCCTAGTATATGCAGATATGGCCTTGGAACACTGGGACCAAAAGGTCAAACGTAAATCATCTAGTAGATATGATCAACATAGTGATGTTCACCATTGAAAACTACTCTATCTCACATGATGATCGGACATGGTTTAGTTGATATGGATCACGTGATCATTTAGATGACTAGAGGGATGTCTGTCTAAGTGAGAGTTCTTTAGTAATAAGATTAATTGACCTTTAATTTATCATGAACTTAGTACCTGATAGTATTTGCATGTCTATGTTGTTGTAGATCAATGGCCCATGCTATTGTTCCCTTGAATTTTACTGTGTTCCTAGAGAAAGCTAAGTTGAAAGATGATGGTAGCAACTACACAGACTGGGTCCGTAACTTGAGGATTATCCTCATTGCTACATAGAAAAATTACATCCTGGAAGCACCGCTAGGTGCAAGACCTGCTGCAGGAGCAACTCCGGATGTTGTGAACGTCTGGCAGAGCAAATCTGATGACTACTCGATAGTTCAGTGTGCCATGCTTTACGGCTTAGAATCGAGACTTCAAAGACGTTTTGAACATCATCGATTATATGAGATGTTCCAGGAGTTGAACTTAATATTCCAAGTAAATGCCCGAATTGAGAGATATGAAGTCTCCAATAAGTTCTATAGCTGCAAGATGGAGGAGAACGAAGCCATGGTGGAGCAAGGAGCACGAGCAATGGCGGGATCGGCCGCCGCCGTGTCGGCATTGGATGTTTACGGTGGTGGTGGACGGGCCGGCGGCGGCGGTGGCTGTGCACCCACGAGTCGCCATTCCTGGTGTGGCCCGCCTGCAAGAGAGAGTTGCAAAGTGACCACGAGCATTTACTGGTTGACCGTGCATTACATATAGTTCATCTCCATTAGCACGTCTCCAACATCAACCCACAAATTTCCTCCCGCATTCGTCCTCAATAGAGGATCCACGGACACAGATGCGGGAGGACGACATCCAACGCTAATCGCATATATTTCAAACTCCTTTTCAGCAAACCGGATGAAATTCATGCAAACTCAGCCAGATTTTATATAACTTGATGGGTTTCATACAAATCGGACGAAAACGGTTACATTTTGGATTTTGGACATATTTTCAACTAAAAAGGAAAAATTATGTGCACATGTGGTCACGCGGAGCTTCACTCTCATGACACGGATACACTAGTCTACGGCCGGCCGCGGTGGATCCCTTTGTCTTCCACATGTCCGGAAGCCCGCTAACCGGACCGCCAAGAGTCCCACAGGCATATTGTTTCCCCGTATCTTCCCTATGTTCGGTTGCGTCGCTCATCGAAACGGCAAAGAGGGTGCTTCAGCCAGAGGGGAAGGGTGTTTCTGTGGAGCTCAGACGGGTGCCCAGAATGGATTAAGTTAAAGGAGAACTAGACAGGTCACCGACGGTGGCCTTCCGAGACTCAAGCGACCGCGGCCTCCAGTGTTCTACTTCTCCTCGATGATGGCTCCTACCTCTTGAGCACTGTGTTGGTTTTCCCTTGAAGAGGAAAGGGTGATGCAGTAAAGTAGCGTAAGTATTTTCCTCAGTTTTTGAGAACCAAGGTATCAGTCCAATAGGAGATTACACGCAAATCCCTCGTACCTACACAAACAAATAAGAACCTCTCAACCAGCGCGATAAAGGGGTTGTCAATCCCTTCACGGTCACTTACGAGAGTGAGATCTGATAGAGATAATAATAATAATAGGATAAATATTTTTGGTATTTTTATGATATAGATTGAAAGTAAAGATTGTGAAATAAAATAGATTTGGAAACTTATATGATAAAAGATAGACCCGGGGGCCATAGGTTTCACTAGTGGCTTCTGTCAAGATAGCATAAGTATTACGGTGGGTGAACAAATTACTATCGAGCAATTGATAGGAAAGTGCATAATTATGAGAATATCTAGGCATGATCATGTATATAGGCATCACGTCCGCGACAAGTAGACCGAAACGATTCTGCATCTACTACTATTACTCCACACATCGACCGCTATCCAGCATGCATCTAGAGTATTAAGTTCATAAGAACAGAGTAACGCGTTAAGCAAGATGACATGATGTAGAGGGATAAACTCAAGCAATATGATATAAACCTCATCTTTTTATCCTCGATGGAAATAATACAATACGTGCCTTGCTGCCCCTGCTGTCACCGGGAAAGGACACCGCAAGATTGAACCCAAAGCTAAGCACTTCTCCCATTGCAAGAAAGATCAATCTAGTAGCCAAACCAAACTGATAATTTAAAGAGACTTGCGAAGATAATTAAATCATACATATAAGAATTCAGAGAAGAACCAAATATTGTTCATAGATAATCTTGATCATAAACCACAATTCATCGGATCTCGACAAACACACCGCAAAATGAGTTACATCGAATAGATCTCCAAGAAGATCGAGGAGAACTTTGTATTGAGATCCAAAGAGAGAGAAGAAGCCATGTAGCTAATAACTATGGACCCGAAGGTTTGAGGTAAACTACTCACACATCATCGGAGAGGCTATGGTGTTGATGCAGAAGCCCTCCGTGATTGATTTCCCCTCCGGCGGAGCTCCGAAAAAGGCCCCAAGATGGGGTCTCTTGGGTCCAGAAGGTTGCGACGGTGGAAATAGGGTTTCGTGGTGCTCCTGGATGTTTTCGGGGTACATGGATATATATAGGAGGAAGAAGTAGGTCGGTGGAGCTACGAGGGGCCCACGAGGGTGGGGGCGCGCCCAGGGAGGGCAGGCGCACCTCCCTGCCTCGTGGCCTCCTCGTTGATTTCTTGACGTCCACTCCAAGTCCCCTGGATCACGTTTGTTCCAAAAATAACTCTCCCAAAGGTTTCATTCCATTTGGATTCCGTTTGATATTCCTTTTCTGCGAAATACTGAAATAGGCAAAAAAAACAACAATTTGCACTGGGCCTTGGGTTAGTAGGGTAGTCCCAAAAATAATATAAAAGTGTATAAATAAGCCCATTAACATCCAAAACAGATAATATAATAGCATGCAACAATAAAAATTATAGATACGTTGGAGACGTATCAATGGCGGTGGGCGCGGACGTGCTGGTCGCCACCTCGTCGACTTCCGCACAACCGGCTTCTTTCTATGCCTGCATGACATGGATGCGCGCGCGTCGACGACAGATGCACGGTCGCAGGCACTGGAGGCGGCGATGCTCGTGCCGCCATGCTCCCCGCCATGCCGGTCAGGAGCAACTCACCACTCCTCTACGACCTGGCTTGGAGCAGCGTGTTGCTGAACCACGCACCGGCTTGGGGCGACAACTTGCTCTATCGGGCTAGGCAAGGGAGGTGGAGCAGCAAGCTGCCTCGCTCGTATCCGCCGGGCTCGGTGGGCCACCCAGCCAACTTTTATGTCGTACAACTGCTCTTTCGACTCGTCGGATGCCATCGAAAGATTGGAGAAAATGGTGGAAGAAGGAGATAGGGGAGCGGCGGAGTGGTGCGATTCTTGCTCGGTGTCTATCCTAGTTTGAATGGAGGGCGGATGGGAGGAGCCTGCCCGGCGTAGCGTTTAATGCCATCCCATTGCTGAATGGACGAGTGGCCGGACTAGGTTTCTTGGCTTCCACATGGGTTTAATGGAGACGTTTGAATGCGGCAAGGAGGCGTGTTTAAACGGGCATGCAGCAGGTGGCGCCCTTGGTCGGCGCATCGCTTCAATGGCAGTGAGAGGTTGCATCCGCCCTGAGGCGCCTTCAATGTGGAGCAGCGCGCTCTAGAACGACATGAATGTGGGCAGCTGGACGACGGGCGGGAAGCGCGCGCGGGCGAGGAGGGGGGTGGTGGGCCAGGGCGGTTAGACGAGGGCTTGGGAGCGTTTCAGACTCCCTCAAAGCTCCCCCCCCCCCCCCCGTTTGTCTCCGGTTTGCGGGAGATATCGCGTCCAGACCGTCCCGCAGACTGATACAGGCCCGCGTAGGATGTCTTTCGTGGTCCGAACAGCGTGGCCCGGACTGTTGCGAGAGGTTTGAGGATCGGCGTTCGAGATGCCCTTACTCTATTATCTTAACACATGCACACATGCCACATCATTAAAGGTCCACCATAATATGCATAAGAATTACTTTTCGTCATTAGCTTTTTCTCACTAATTTTATTTATTTCTACATGCACACATATCACCTCATCAAAATTCATTATAGAATACTGCCTATATTAAATAAATATTTTGCAACTATATAATAATCCAATACAATATATAATATGTATTTTTAGTTTTCTATATGTTATTAATCCAGATATTTCATATGACCAAATTTTATTTAAAATTGCAACATATTCCCACCGCAATGTTAATAGTTTTACAGTAATGCTATTTGGTGGGCGTTCGTTGGGAAGGGGGGTGGCAATAGAATGTTATTTTCTGGCAGTTTTAGTTGCCACACGAGATTAAACAATTACAGTTTCTTCTTGTTTTTACTCATATTTTCGTTCCTCTCAAAAACTGTCATCAAAACGTTCGCAAAAGTCACCCCCTACTAGCGAACGTTCGCTAGATAAGAGGTCTCACATTGTAGGGAAGAAGCAAGTCTTTTGTACTAACTGAAATGCAGTTTTGCATACACTGGATGGATTTTTAAGACGCCCGACCTCATCAATCACCACACAGAGCCAGGGAATTTGTGAAAGAAATTCTTGATCCTTTGAGCCTATGTCATAGCTTCTAAGCATCACATCAAATGGCAATTCTTATTTGATATGAAGGACAAATAAAGAAGATATAGACCATGCACTCTTTTTTTTTACAGAAGTACACTAACAAATAGTGTCTAAACTTGGAAGAGAGCTAAACAAAGCTATTCTCGGTGATTGAAAAACCGCATCATACATCAAAGATCCGTACGAAAATAGCATACATTTGAATCAGATGATGCTGGGGATTTTTGGACATCTGCGTGTATCATTTTTCATGGATGATGATGATACGCCGACATACTGGATGTCCTTCATGGCAGGGAAAATTTTACGAAAATCTAACAACGACATGTGTCGCATTTAGAGGGCAGAAAACAACTGAAAGAAGAATACCCTCATGAGATGAAATCGAAATGATAGAGCAATAAGCTCTTAAGTTGTCAAATGAATGAAATTAAATAAGGTAATGTACACATGAAATGGTCCAAGAGCAATGTGTTTGATCTTCAAATAGCTTAACAGAGAAACTTTTTGTAGGGTCTTTCCCAGTCACATCTGCCCACAGTGAGCATAAACATCAACCATCAGAAAAGCAAACTATGGTTATGAAAATGTCAGCGCCCAATTTCAAATACATCCACACCCAAGTAATCATTTAGAGAAGTACGGGCTGGAAGCAAATGGGTCACCTCAACGCCTGGAAAAGAAATGGTATTTAACTGATTAATGGGAACAACATACTGAGGCTCAGATGTAGGGTGGCGGGGGGATAAATATTAACAAACAACTTCCATCTTTTATCAGTCTATCCCCTTGAAAGTACTGTGCTGATGTTATGGTCAAAACAAACTTCGATCAAACAGTGCACATTGTAAGGTATAAATAAACAACTGATTAATGTTTGATAGGTTTGCAGAAGTGCTTAGTTTTCAAACCAAACTTCAGTCAAAAGCTGCTCTCCGTTATGCCAAAAATATACCCACTAGAAGATTGTAACTCGTAATATTCTTTTTTTTTTGAAACGGAGGCAAAAGATTTGCCTCATCAATTAAATAAGTAGAGAATAGAGTTTAGAGTTATATAACACACCCACAGTAGCGGCATGACAATTACTCGCGCAACAACAAGTTCCCTAGTCTTTTAGCGCCAGCGGTTACCCAAAGCTTGGCCTCGTCCAGAATGGTGGTAAGGATAACAGGCGGTGGCATGCACTTGTGACGGAACACCCTAGCATTTCTTTCGTTCCAAATTGTCCAAGAGACAAGCATGGTGAGGGAGGCCATAGCATGCCAATTAGGATTGGTACAGTCGGTTCTCTTGTCCCACCACTCTTTGACGGTTTCGTGGAGGTGCCACGTTGATGTATCCATGTGATGTAAGCCAATCTTCTCGATGATGGCTCTCCAAAGCCTAATCGTGTAGCGGCACTTGAAGAAAAGGTGAGCACCGTTTTCCTGCTCCCTCTTGCAAAGAGGGCAGAGGCCACAATTTGGCCACCCACGCCTCTCCAAGCGATCGGCGGTCCAAATCCTATCTTGCAATGCCAACCAGGAAAAGAATTTAACCTTGGGAGGAGCCCAAACCTTCCAGACCATGCGGTCCATGGGAGAGAGGGTCAAGCCAAGGAACTGAGCCTTGTATGCGGTAGCCGCCGTGTAGATTCCGTCATTCGCGTGTTTCCAAACAATTTCATCTTCGGCTTGTTCATCAAGGTGGAAGTTGTGCACAAGCATCCAAAGAGTGAAAAATTCCCGAATGTGGTTGCTGGAGATAGTGGTGTTGTGGCGGATTTTGAAGATCCACGCATTCCCTCGAAGAGCCTCACACACCGACCAATTCTTCCGTCTTGATGCCTCGTAGATTAGCGGCGCAATATCCTTGGGCTTGCGACCAAGAAGCCAGGGGGCATCCCAAAACGGTGTTCTAGAGCCGTCACCCACAGTGATGGTGGTAGAGGCGTAGAAAAACTGGCGGTCATCCTCGGTGCAAGGATTGCCAAAACCCACCCACAGCTTGTGGGGTTCCGTCTATTCATACCAAAGCCAGCGAAGGCGCAGAGCACGTGCGAACTTGTCGGTATTGAGGACTCCTAATCCACCGTACTCCTTTGGTCGGCACACCACTTACCAGTTGACCTTGCACTTGGCTCCCGTTGTTTTATCCGCGCCGGACCAAAGGAAAGCCCTCTCAATTTTGTTTAGGTTATGAAGTGATCTTGCTGGCACGATAAGAGGCGTAATAGAGTACACCGCTTGGGAGGAGATGACCGACTTGACGAGGGTCGTGCGTCCGATGGTAGTGATGTCTTGGCCCTCCCAAGTGACCAATTTGCCAGCCGCCTTGTCTTCGAGGTATTGGAAGTCAACATGCTTAAGTTGCCAAACAGAGAGAGGCAACCCCAAGTATTTAACCAGGAAAGATGCCCATGCGGCTGGCATGCTCTGAAGAATATGGTCAAGGTCAAGGTGATTGCAGTGGATTGGCACGACGGAGCTTTTTTGGAAGTTGGTGCATAGGCCCGTCACCTCGCCAAAGCCTCTCAAGATAGAGGCAAGGTTGTCAATGTCCTTCTTGATAGGAGCCACAAAAACCGCCGCGTCGTCAGCATAGAGGGAGGTTCGCACCATGGCCCCACGCCCACGGATCTTATGCAGGAGACCTTTTCGAGTTGCAAGGGCCAAAATCTTGTGGAGGGGGTCGATCGCAATGACAAAAAGCAGGGGGGAAATGGGGTCCCCCTGCCTAAGTCCGCACCTATGCTTCACTGGAGGGCCGGGCAACCCATTTAAAAGGATCCGAAATGAAGATGTGGATAGAAGCGCGGCAATCCAAGCCCGGAATTTGTCGGGGAACCCCAACCGTTGAAGCACATCAAGGATGTATTCCCACTTGATTGAGTCAAAAGCCTTCTTGATGTCAAGTTTGAACAGAAGAGCTGGGGTCTTGCACTTGTGCAGGCGTCTAGCAAAATTTCGCACACACATGAAGTTATCATGTATGCTTCTTCTCTTGATGAAGGCGCTCTGAGCGTTTGAGACAAGGTCGTTCATGTGGGGGGCCAGCCGAAGTGAGAGAACTTTGGCAATGATTTTGGCAATGGCGTGGACAAGGCTAATAGGTCTGTAATCAGAGATGCCTTCCGCACCCTCCTTCTTGGGCAAGAGAACGACATTGGCAGAATTGAGCCATTGCAAGTTGGAGGTGTGTAGGGAATCGAAGCGTTGAATAACCCTCATGACGGAATGCTTGATGATTCCCCAACACTTTTTGAAGAAGGTTCCCGTGAAGCCATCCGGTCCAGGCGCCTTATTGCCAGGCATCTCCTTAATGCCCCCCCACACCTCATCCTCCGTGATGGTGTTGCCAAGGTCATGCAAGTCATGGGGCTCGGTGCTGAGCTCCTCCCAATTAAAATCTTTGTTGCACGTGCCTCTCCTCCCCATGACCTCAGAGAAGTGGTCATGGATGATCTTTTCTTTTACCTCATGTTCAGTCACCCACCCTTGTGCATGTTTGATACGATGAATGTAGTTTTTCCATCTTCGGGCATTAATGCGGTGATGAAAGAATCTGGTGTTTGCATCACCATCCCTCAGATTTGAAATCCTGGCACATTGGCTTTTCCTAGCCCTCTCAAGCACCGCCAAACTAATAACCCTCCGCTTGAGCCTAGAAAGTAAGTCACGTTCCTCGGGAGAAAGAATCCGCTCTTCTTGTGCAATGTCGAGGCGAAGAATCACAAGCAGGGCTGCATGTAGTTGAATCTTAGCCTTGGAAAAGAGCTTCTTGCTCCACTCGGAGAGCCGAATCACAGTTTTCTTGAGCCTATGGTGCAAGACTTGATAAGGCTCCGTGTGACCCACGTGCTCGTCCCACGCCTTCTGAACCACCTCGTTGAATCCAGGCAAAGATACCCAGAAATTCTCGAATTTGAAGGACCGTGGCCTTCTGGGGCCCCTGTCATCCGCGAGAAGGAGCGGACAATGATCGGAAAGGGAGGACGACAAAGCATGCAAGACATGGGTGTTGAATGTTGTATCCCATTCCGCATTGCAGAAGAAGGAGTCAAGCTTGCAAAGCGTTGGGTTGTCCCGCTCATTACTCCACGTGAAGCGTCTATTCTGAAGATGGATTTCCTTGAGCTCGCAGGATTGCAAAGTAGCGCAGAACCGGTTAATCCTACTTCGATTAACATTTCTCTTGTTTTTGTCACATGCACGATAGATCTGATTGAAGTCTCCTAGAGCAAGCCAACCAACACCAGCCAAAGGCTTGTGGGCGGTAAGTTCGGCGAAGAAGTCGTCCTTGCAAGCATAGTCTGTGGGACCATAGACGGAAGTGAGTTTGTAACACATGTCGGTCGCACGGATGCGGACCATGCCAGAGATGCAATAGGTCGAAGCTGAGAAATCGGAGACGTCAAGAACATTGTCGTCCCACAATAAAAGGATCCCTCCCCTAGTCCCAATGGCTGGGCGTTGCGCGAGATTTTTGAGTCTGTTACCACCAAGGAAGGCAGCAACAAACTTGTCAACACTGGCAAGCTTCGTCTCTTGTAAGCAGACGAGTTGACACGAGGAGGCAGCGATCGTTGCACTGACTGTTGCCCGCCTAGCTGAGCAGTTTAAGCCACGGACGTTCCAACTGAGCGTGTTGATCGGCTGTATCAGCATGGGACACACCATCATGCACATAGACCTGACGGTCCTGACCATGTAGCTAGAAAGGACACAGAACGTAGCCATTGATACAGCTGTCCAACTAGAGCAGTACAACACCGCATGTAGCCCAACACAAGGCAACGCCATGCACCCCTGATACAACACACACACCTAAAAACGAAAGCAACAGGGCCACCCCATGACACATTACTTAGTTGGACTAACATAATCAACTAAAACAGCCCAAGCATGCAGACTGGGAGATCAAGCCGTAGCCGGCTGCGATCCCACGACTTCCTGTGCTAGATGGCCCTCTTGAGCAAGCTCCAGCGCACCCTCACCACCATGGTCCAGCAATGCATCCTCGACACCGTTGACAGCAGCATCAACAAGGTGGAAGAACTCCCTCATGGCCATGATCACCTCTGGAGCCAGCTGCTCCTTAAACTTGGCTGTGAAGTCGTTCAAGGTAGCCTCAGTAACATCTTCTCCATCTCTTGTGATTCCCATTGTGCGACAGATGAGCTTCTCCGCCACCTTGGCTGCTGGAGCTGCAACAACACCTGCACCCGCTCGTTTGATCCTTTGCAGTGAGAGGCCGCCCTTGTTGGAGATTTTAACTCCTGCCAGGGTCTTCCGACGAGCCACTGGAGGGCTGGGACGAGGCGACGCAGGAGGGGCGAGGATGCCCAGCTGCCGCTCCTCGAAGATGGGCGCCAGGGTCTCCACTCCGTCTTGTGCGGCGCGACGGTGCACTGGGGAGGGGGTACGCCTCATGGTGCCGACGCAGACCAGCGGCGGCGTTGGCGACGACTGGAAGCCAGGTGGCCTGGACGGCGATGGAAGGGGCCTCACCATGGCCTCAGGCGAGCACAGCTCTAGCAGAGGCTGGCTATGAGTCGCACCCAACAGGAGGGAGCTCCTGGTCTCGTCACGTTTAGAAGCAGGGCTTGGCGGCAGGACCGTGGTTGGGGAGAGCGGCGGGGACACCGGTGGAGTGCACTCATCTTGGGATCGCAGCCTGGAGGAGCGAGGCGAGGCGTGACGGATGGGGCTACGCCCACGCGCAAGCTGCTCCGCCGGCAGCTGGACGGGCAGCAGCTCGAGGACACGAGTTGGCTCACCACTACCCGATCCCGAGCCTCGCAGAACTGCAGCAGAGCCGGGGCATGCAAGGGGGGCAAGCACAGCAGCGTTGCCCTCCCGTCGGTGCCCCCCCGAGCGGTCCCTGGTGCGGTCCTGGCCATCATCGCGGTGGCGCTCACGAGTGTTGCGAGAGAGCGAGCGCCGCACCTTGGCGCCCCAGCCCTCCCGAGCACGGCCACCATCGCGCCCGCGCCGGCCGTCGCGGTCGCCGTCATCTTGGCGCCTATCTGGGCGCCGCTCAGTACACCCCTGCGCAGGTCGGCGATCCCTTGGGGTGTACGTGCCATCGACAAACTTCCTATACCAGGTGAATTCATGAACTTCCGGTGGCGGCGGGTTGTCATCGTCGTCGCCGGCCTTGGAGTGGTCCTCGTGGAGGTCCAGATGGATGATGACGCAATGACGAAGGCCGCGCCGTCCCCGACGGCGGTGACCACGGGCCGGCAGCGTTAGCCATTTGACCTTGGGGATGGCACTGGGATCGGCCGTCCATGCCCACAGCGCCATGTCCTTCGTGTCCTCCTTGCGAAGGGAACGTGGCTCGATGTAGTCGAGAGAGCAGCCACGGTCGATGAGGAAGGTGGCGATGTAGTTGTTCCAGCCGTGCAGCGGGACGCCTTCCAAGCAGAGCCGGACGTGGTGGAGCTGGTCCTCGTTGTCGGCGTGCGCTTCAAGCCTCCACTCACGCACATAGATGCGGTAGCCAGCGTCGGGAAGATCACCGCGGGACAGAGCCTCGGCGCAGTGGTGCTGATGCATAAACCGAACAAAGAATTGCTTGGGATAGTGCTGGACCACCTCGCCGTCCGCCTGACGCGCGCCCAGGGCCGTTGCAAGCTCAGAGGCCACCTGCCGGCAGGAGACGTCCTGCCGGCCACCCTCGAGCCAAGCGACCGCACCGTTGGAGGAGAGGACGGCCGCTTCCAGCTGCATCTCAGGCGTCGCTGGGACAACAACGAAGTCTTCCGCCGGCCGTAGCGAAGCGTCACCAGGCCGTAGCGAGGCGCCACCAGGCCGCGCCATGTTGGTCCGAGGGGTAGCAGGCAGCAGCAGCGGGCGAGGGGCTTCCCAGCCACGACCCAGGCGAGATGCCCCGAAGACAGCAGCAGTAGGGCGGGGGAGAGGTGGTGGAGGCACGGCTAGGCTGTCAAGAGAGCTCAGAGGCTTCCAGAGGTTTTGACGGCCGCGCGATTTGTGCCCATTTTGTAGGCAGCGGGAGCAGCGAATTGGGTCGCGGCACCCCTCAGCACGATGACCGCGGAAGAGGCACCGACAACACCGGCCTAGGAGCCATCGGGGAATGGGCGCCGGCTTGAATGCCGGGGCGGCCAAAGCCGGGCGGCGCGGGCCTTTACGCGATGCGACGAGGCGCCAGTCGCCGGTCACTTCATCCTCGCGCCCCGCGCAGGGCTGCAACCCCGGCATTGAAGACGCACCAGCAGCATGGTGGAAGAAGGCCAGCTGCCTCCCAACAGCGCAATTAAGGCTGGCTTCGCCTGGGACTTGAATGCGCGAGGAAGCCACAGCAGGGGCGGCGAGCCCCGGCCCAACCAAAGCCTGGCTCGGAGATGCACTTGGCGGCTGCGAGTCGGGGACGAAGCCGCCTGAAGAGGTAGATCCGCCCTGACCTGCCGGCAGCGAATCTGGATCTGGCGAGGCTGCAGCAGATGAGCACCGGAAGGACGAAGTTCTCCTAAGCAGCGCGAGCTGGACGCCAACAGGGCCGCCAGCAGGCGGCGGCGGCAGGGGCATAAACCAGGAGGCGAAGCCGGAGCAGGGAGCTGCGGCCGCCCCCGCCGGCGCAGGCGCAGGCGCGGACGAGGGCGCGGGTGGGGAGAGCGTGGGCGGGCACATGGTGCAAGGATTTTATTACTCGTAATATTCTCATGCTCAGGGAAACCACAGTCCGTGTCCACTTCCCTGCTTCAATACAATTGAACTCTTTATTAATATTATGGATTAAATACACAAATGATTAACTATTTAGCTACTCTGGTTTATTCATATCTTAAGCAATAAAAGGCACCAAGAGACGTACAAAGCCAATAATGCATAGGAGATGAGTAATCCGTCCTAGAAATCACACCCTTACAATTTGGAATCAAGGATATGAAGAGCGTGCCAGCGTGGTCTGTCTACAAGTACATATGGACTTCTATACTTCAGCAAGTTATATATTTCCAGGTACCTCCAAGTGGTGTTCAGCTAGAAACAAATTTCAGAGAACTTTTTTTCAAACCAGATAAATTTTATAACAATCGCAATCAAAGAACAGTGGTTTTCGCTAGTTCCAGAAAAGAAGAGAAGGACTGGTTCAGTTGGTTGGATATTGTGCCCAGTCAATATAATTGTAGCAAATAGCACACCATATACATTCCATACATTCCAAGATCGTTGGAGTATGTGATATTCTTCCAGGGCTTTGCGGCATTTTTTTTCCGAAAAGGAGGAATACCCCCAGCCTCTGCATTTCTTGATGCACACAACCATATAATTAAAAATCCAGGTTCAGAACAAGGTCTCAAACAGTGCTGCAAAATTCAGAAAAAAGTTGTCATAACCGGCGAAAATAGGGTAAGATGACTAGACATCTATCCTATTGTTGGACTGTCATCCCAACCAATTGTAAGCACTCAGTGGTCCGCGTGACTGAGTAAACATCTTTCACAAAAACAATTACTTATATGCCCTCGGAATGGCCTTTACATGGAAGGTAAAGGCCATTTGAAATGTTAGATCTCAACTAAACACCATTCACAAAAACAACTACTTATATACGCAAGCGGACAGGCGGGGCGCACGATGATGGGGTGAGGACGGCAGCGTGACCAAGGTGGTGCTAAATCATGGCTTGACGGGGGTGGCGGCAGCGTCCGAACTGCGATGTCGACATGTGCGGTTGTCGGCGTCCACGACCGCTGCAGCGAGAATGGCAGGCGGCGCGTGACGATGGGAGTGCGAGGGCGGGGATTATGCGAGCCGGTCATGGCGTGTACATCAGATCAGACGTTAGATGCGTGCAATATGTATCCACGTCACATAACGATAGAGATATAGACACATCCTACAAGGGGGTGTCTTTTCTGCAAATGTGATAAGAAAATTGTGAGTTTTGGTATGATATAATGCCAAGCTCATGTGTTGAATATTCTATTAAAGCCTATGAAAGCTAGTCTTTAGGGAGGTTGATGGAGTCCTTGATTAGGGGGTGCTCAGCATATGTCGGTTTCCCACCCTTTGGGTTTGGCCGAGGACCCTCCCTAAGCCTGTCCATGGTGGGCCTCGTTCGTCTGGTCCAGAAGCTTCAAGAAGGAAGGACACGAAGACTTGGCGCATACTCCAAGGCATAGAGATAGTCCTCAGAACGGTTGCCCCTTAGATACGGCCGACCATGTGTAAACTTTAGGGACCCCCGATATCTATATAAGCCGGGGTGCCAAGGCCGTAGAGGGCAGATTCATTCACATTTGATCTCGTAGTAGATCACCTATACTCTGTACATCATCCATAATCAATACTCCCTCTGTCCGGAAATACTCGTCGAAGAAATGCATAAAAATGGATGTATCTAGAACTAAAATGCATCTAGATACATCCATTTCTCCGACAAGTATTTCGGGACGCAGGGAGTACAACAAAGCAGGATGTAAGGTTTTACCTCTTCGAGAGGGCCTGAACCTAGATAAACCTCGTGTCCCTTGTGTCCTTTTTACCATCCTAGGCAAGACTACCAGATCGGGACCTGCTACCCGAGATCCGCCAAATTTAGCTCCGATGGAGATGGAAGCGAGACAGACAAGTGTGTGTCATGACAGTGAGGTACGTAGAGGCTGGCCATCAAAAAGTTGCCCCCCTTGAATTTGATAGTATTTAAGTGGAGTATTACCCACTTGCTGAAAGATCGTGGATGTCGCCTAGAGGGGGGGGGGGTGAATAGGCGTTTTAAAATAATTACGGTTTAGGTTTGAACAAATGCGGAATAAACCTAACAGTTAATTTGTCAAGCACAAAACCTAAAACGACTAGGCTCACCTATGTGCACCAGCAACTTATGCTAAGCAAGATAAACTACTTAGGTGATAGCAAGATATATGACAAGAAACAATATGGCTATCACAAAGTAAAGTGCATAAGTAAAGGGCTCGGGTAAGAGATAACCGAGGCACGCGAAGACGACGATGTATCCCGAAGTTCACACCCTTGCGGATGCTAATCTCCGTTTGGAGCGGTGTGGAGGCACAATGCTCCTCAAGAAGCCACTAGGGCCACCGTAATCTCCTCACGCCCTCGCACAATGCAAGATGTCGTGATTCCACTAAGGGACCCTTGAGGGCGGTCACCGAACCCATACAAATGGCAACCCTTGGGGGCGGTCACCGAACCCGTACACTTTGGCAACCCTTGGGGGCGGTCGCCGGTACCCGTCAAATTGCTCGGGGCGATCTCCACAACCTAATTGGAGACCCCGACGCTTGCCCGGAGCTTTACACCACAATGATTGAGCTCCGAACAACACCAACCGTCTAGGGCGCCAAGGCACCCAAGAGGAACAAGCTCTAGGGTGCCCAAACACCCAAGAGTAATAAGTTTCTCAAACTTCACTTCCACGTATCACTGTGGAGAACTCAAACCGATGCACCAAATGCAATGGCAAGGGCACACGGAGTGCCCAAGTCCTTCTCTCTCAAATCCCACCGGAGCAACTAATACTAGGGAGGAAAATGAGAGGAAGAACAAGAAGGAGAACACCAAGAACTCCAAGATCTAGATCCAAGGGGTTCCTCTCACATAGAGGAGAAAGTGATTGGTGGAAATGTGGATCTAGATCTCCTCTCTCTTTTCCCTCAAAAACTAGCAAGAATCCATGGAGGGATTGAGAGTTAGAAAGCTCGAAGAAGGTCAACAATGGGGGAAGAACACGAGTTCAAAGGATAAGGTTCATTGGGGAAGAAGACCCCCTTTTATAGGTGGGGAAAAATCCAACCGTTACCCACCAACCAGCCCGCGGCCAGCGGTACTACCGCGCCTGGCCAGCGGTACTACCGCAAGGCCGCGCGGTACTACTGCTTGCATCCAAGCGGTACTACCGCACGGCTGTGCGGTACTATCGTACTGACCCACGGTACTGCCGCAACCCCAGCACAGAACCGATAAACAGACGCACAGGAGCTGGGGGCGGAACTTCCGCACGCGCGGTACTACCGCGCCCCCCATGCGGTACTACCGCGAGGCAAAAGTCCCAGCCAGGGGAAAAGGAAAACTTCCGTTCCTACTTCCGCAAAGAAACGGAAGTAGCAAAAACCCGACACAGTAGTACTGCCGAGGGGCGGTACTACTGACTGACCGCATAGCGCGGCACTACCGCACGGCGAAAGCGGTACTACCGCGGTAGGTGTGGATGTAAAAAGTTACATCCGCTCCTACTACCGCAAAGGGGCGGCACTAGCCTGGTGGGCAGCGATAGTGCGGCTCCAGGGGAGCGGTACTACCGTGGGCACCTGCGGTACTACCATGCCACTGCACGGTACTACCGCTGATGCCTACGGTACTACCGCTTTCTTGGGAGCAGTACTACCGCAACCAACAACGGCAGCCACACAAGGGAGGCAAGAAAACGGAGGAAGCTCCAAGGAAGAAGGAGGGGAAAATAAGGAGACGTGAACGTGATGAATCCACCCAAACCTTTCCAACGCGGACCCTGACAAAACCACACTCAAGAGAACAAGAACTGCCATAACTTCTGCATATGAGCTCCGAATTGAGCAAACTCAAGCTTGTTGGAAACAAGACGACGAGTAGCATCAAAACAACGACTGGTTATAGTAAGAAGAGGCAGTGGAGGTATGCCAACAAATAGAGGAGTGAAACCTCCAACCGAGAAGAACCGGCAAAACCTCCAACAATGAAAACATCATAGAGTATGCAAGCGAACTCCGTTTTCGATGAACTCAAGCTTGTCATCAAGATGACCAAAAGCTCTAAGACTCTCAAAGAGAACCAAACAAGAACCAAGAAATATGATGCAAGGATGCAATGGTTTGAGCTCTCAGCGAACGATACGATCAAGCTACTCATCGAGAGCCCCCTTGATAGTACGGCAATCGATCCTATAACCCAGTCTCCCAACTACCATCATGAGACCGGTAAAATAGAAAACCTATCAAGGGCAAACCTTTGCCTTGCACATGGTCCACTTGAGCTAGATGAAGACGATCTTGACTCCCTCAAGTTGGACCACCTTTCTTGATTGGGTTGACTTGATGAAGACTAGTTGATTGCTCCCCCATACTCCACTATGGGTGAGCCACTCTTCCGCACATCTTCACAAGTCCATTGTCACCACAAAGGACGGCAAGCTTCAAGCATTTGATCTCTTCGGGGATGCTCCACTTGAACTTGCACACCGCAACCTAACCCCACAAAGAACCCTCACGAAGACCATGGGTTAGTACACGAAGTGTAATTGACAATGCTTACCATACCATGGGATACCATACCATGGGATCACTTGATCCCTCTCGGTACATCTTCTACGCTTTGTGGGTTGGTCAACTTGATTCACTCTTTGACTTAGTCTTGATCAACCTCTCACAAGACCAATCTTTAGGTAATTCCTTGAATAGCACCTTGGTCGACACAAACTCTCCTTGAAACCAACACATGTACTCCAAGAAAAGCCTATGGACAAAAACCTTCAAATATAACTCAAGGCAACCATTAGTCCATAGAGATTGTCATCAATTACCAAAACCAAACATGGGGGCACCGCATGTTCTTTCACTTGCGTTCATGCTTACAAACATGACTAAATGTCGTTTTACATGTCACTCAACACCGAATTTTCAAAAATATTGAGGAGATATTAAACAACTCCTAAAAAAATAGAGTACAAATTGAGATAATAGTTGTTCACAATGAGTTTTTTTTATACTTTTCTGTTATTCCCTATTTTCTCTGGACAAAAATAAACATGAACTGAAATTTTGAAGCAACATTTGACGAATCAACAAAATAATGCATCTTTTTGGGAAAATTTCCAATGATAATGTACTTGAAATATTTATTTTTATTTTTACTCCATATGTTGTAACCCATCTGCCATATTTAATTTCATTATGTGTGATCATTGCTTTTCTCTTTGATGCACAATCCAATATGAAGATTGTGTTTTTGTCTTGAATCTTTACATAGTAAATATCAACACAATCCAATATACCCCCTCCAATCCATATTAATTGACGCTACTTTGGTACAATACTAAAGCAGCATCAATTAATATGGATAGGAGGGAGTAGTAACAGATCATGGTGGTGGCAGACTATTGCATGTTGGATTGCATGGATACTCGCAGTCAATCTCTTTCACTCCTTGGCTCCTTCCAAAGTACCAATCTCCAACAACCTTTGCAATATTCTGCTCCACAAAATGGTAACGAAATTATATCAATCCAAGTGACAATATGGTGCATCAAATATAACACAGAAAATTCAAGTTTCTAGTAGAATTTTGAACTCCCTGCCTTATTTCCCAGCCTTGGGGATGTTGGTGAACTCCAAGAGATGCGAAAGAGCGTTTGGCAGTGAGTGAAGCATGAATCAATGAACATGCCCCATTCTGCCTTATCATTGATGACCTTCAAATCATTGATCATTGTGTTCCTGATTTCTATCGAAGAAGAAGAGATATTATTTAGTGTTCCAGACAACAGGAAGAGCACCGGTGATGAATGAGAGGGTAAAAAGGAAGTAGATTGACAAGCTTAGCCAACCATCAAGAACTTTAATTTGGGTTGAATTGCAGTTTCCGATATTGTCCTTGCAACTCAACCACGACTTTTCAGGGGAAGATGAACTCGGTAGGAGAACATTCTGTATCTATGGTGAAGAACCACATATAAAACAGTCATAACATCAATACACATAAGTAGATATTAGAATAACAATAAAAAATATTGAAAATACCTGCCATGAATCATACGCAGAGTTGAGAATAAACATGGGGGTGCGGATGCTCTTAATAAGCTCTGTGGGGAAGAAACACTAGGAGCAACATTATTTCAGATAACAAACTTACTGACATAATCTGGTGATGGCATGCGGAAGTGTGGGAAGCAATTCAAAATATACAGCGGAAACTACCTCGGTTGGGTCCTTGTTGGCAAGGCAGTCCTTGTGCAACACTTGTCTAACATTCTGAAATTAAGTTAGCAAAAGAAGGCGAGAAAAATTACTAAAGGTATTTATTATCAAATGACATCAATCACATGGACAGAATTTTTTTGCAGTTTTGCACAAGACTAACCACATGAAGAACTAGAGTTTTACAAAAGCCTACTATTGTATTCATGTTTCAGAGAAAGTGCATAAAAAATTAGAAGATGACCGGAATGTTTGATCATAAATAAGACATATCCTTTAAAGTCTCAAGCAAGCCCGACAGCTAACCTGGAGCTGCACAACTCGGTTGTAGAAAGACCAAAAGGACCTTTCTCCAGAAATATCCTTTCTGCTAGAAAAAAGTGGTACTTTAGTTCAGGTATACAATGCTAGTGGACTACATTTATTTTCAGGGGTCTTACACGTCAAGAAAAAACCCAGCATCCGCAAAGCATTTAACTGAAACCTGCTGTGGAAACCGTGCACTAAAATCATCGCAATGCAGTATCGTGGCTAGACCTCCGGCAGAACAACCTGTAAAGAGCACCTGAAATATGTAGAAATATGAGTTTTATTTTAAATTTTCACATGGTTATTGTCAAAACTAATGGTTGTCATGCAGAATACTTTTGTGCCAATGGTTCTTGGTATTCTGTGAACTCGGTAAATGAAGTATGACCTGTGTGGCATTGGCGAGTCCTTTTTCCATGAGTTCGCCAATAACTGCTTCATAGATGCGCAACCCTCTGAAGTAAACTGTGGTTCCATCCTGAAAAATTACCAACAGAGAATTACCTCTAGCGACCAAAACAACAACACCGGACCATGACCTAGAAAGTCACCTGCGCTTGACCTTCTGCATCCCCAGCAAATGACGCCCCATCGCAATACCGCACATAGACTTTATTCCAGTTGTAGAAATCTAATAATGTGATGATCAAAATTAGTGCAAGGACATATCAAAGAGGTTACAGAATCACTTACGCAAACAAACAAACAGAACGAGGGCATGGAAAAAGATGGAACAAATATATAGCGAGTGGATTGGATATGAAGCACCAGTAATCACCAGGATTATATATCTCGTCACTGTCAAAAATCCCATGACCGGCGAACTGTAGTGGTTTCATGAAGTTTGATGAACCAAGAACAGACATTCTGCGACCAGAACAATCCTTGAGTGTGCTGCACCAGCCTCCCCCCTGGGTTTTTCAGTTGAGGAAATATACATGTCAGTTAATTAATTCGCCTGCCTTGAGTCCACTTGCTAAACATCCCATCCCATCATGCATTTAGGAAGGCATCTTTTGGTCCAAAAAATGACGTGGAGTGGGCGGCATGTGCGTGATGCCAAACATAATTTGGGAGTTAGGTCTGTATATATCTTGAAATATTGTGTGGGTAAGAACGTTACAAGATCGTCCCATCATCAATATAATCTTAATTTTTGCTGGCTAATTAACTTGTGTTGGACATGATAAAGAAAAACATGGCAATACATAGAATATTAACGGGTGAATGATGGATGGATGGTGGCTAATAATGGTGAGACATGAAAATTGTATGCTGAGTTATGATCTTCTTTTGTTTTGTTTTCTCAAAACGAAGGCAAAATCTATACATCATCTCATTTATTAGTAAGTAGAGTTTCCTAGTTAATTAGCCGGAAACCAATCAAAAACTATCACAACACCCCACTATAACACAAGGCAACACCGGCCAACCCGACTACCCACACGAAGACACACACACCGTTTAGGAGAAAAACACCATGAAGTTGTCATCAAGCGTAATCGCATAACTCCATCGCGAGCCAACAACTCCGACTTCACCATTGACGACCACCAACGAATATCTCATGGCAACAGGGGCTGAGAACCATGTCGTCCCATGCCAAGCAATCGACTATAGATGTCAGTGACTAGATAACTCTAACATAGAACATTGCACGGCAAAAGCACAGAGCCTGCACGGACTGGCCTCCACAACCAACCACCAATCTCGTGTCATGGTCACCACCAAGGCTCCTCCTCTGCAGCTTTGACTCCACGAAGACCCGATGGCTCAGGGGCTCTGAAATACACTGGAAGAAACCGACTACCAAACCCAGCCATGACCCAACTCCGCTCGAAACCATCAACATTGCCGAATAAGAGACCAGGCCACACTGACCTAGGGCCGCCACCCCAACAAGCAGTGGCAGAACTCCGCAACCAAGATGACTCCAAGACGATGCCTAGGGCTGTGAGCCTGTGACACTAGATCTTTGTTGCTGTTGTTTCACTGCTTGCTAATTTGTGCGAGACAAGAAAAAAGACGGCGAAATAGGAAAATTAACGGGTGACTGATGAAGGGATGGATGAAACTCCGGACCTCTAGATGGAGGAGCCAGCTGCCGGATCCATCACCAGAGCCTCTCTGCAGGTGGTACCCCGGCGGGGTACCGTCCAAGCACACTGCTCCCTTTTCCTGTGCGCCGGCGAGGAGGCTGACCGCTACGGGCTCCAGCGGCGCTGCGCCGGATAGCATAGGACGAAGAGGGCCGGAAGCAGCCAGCAGCAGGAGCAGGAGCAGGGCCGCTATTGGCGCCATATCTTCTTGTTAAGCTGCACGGTTTGAATGCTCCAATACCTTCTTGCTTAAGTAGAAGAAGAAGGGCCGCTGGTACGTCATTTTCTTGGTATGAATAATACAGTAAGAGCGATCAAGCTGTATGATGGTGATCCTTGGAGGGAGGCCGGTCAAGATCAAATATCAATCAATGAGCAGTTGGACAAGCTAGCATGGATAGATATCAATGTGCCAGTCGGATGTTTTTTTCTTTTTCTTTCTTGGAACGTGACAAGGATCCACACACTGCATTAAACAAGAATTAGAGATACAATACAGTTCACAAAGAGTTCCAGCAGAATTATAGACTATAACTGGCCAAACGGGCCGGGCCAATCAGGCCAGGCCACGAGCACGCCGGCACGGCCAGCCATGGGGTCAGGCACGGCAGGGGCTAAACGGGCCGTGCCTGGCACGTGGTACGCCTTCGATCGTGCCTGGGCCTAGAGGCTGTGCACACGGGCCGGCACGGCACGGCCCGTTAATTATCTTTTATGTTTTTCCAAAAATTGTTTTATATATATGACATAAATTACAGCCCAATAAGCTGAAAAACATGCGTCTCGGCATGCTAACCACAGGCCGGCCCGTTTAATAACCAGGCCATGCGTGGGCCGAGGAGCGGCGGACATGGGCTGGCACGGCATGACCCGACTATTAAACGCGCCACGGCAGGCCGGGCCGGGCTGGGCCATGTAGTGCCGGGCTGGTCCATTTGGCCAGCTCTGTTATAGACTAGTCCCTTTGTCTTTTACAAAGAGGACCACAAACTAAGAGAAGGAAAAAACAATCTGGTCCAATGCAACCTCCGCTTGGATATGTGGAAATTATAGGATGTCTAATGTTTGTGTTGTTTGCCGTATTGATCTGACTCTCATATGGGGTATATATAGAAGTACATGTGAGTGAGAGAGACTTCGAGTAGAGGGCAAGTCATACATGATTTAATATATTCTATCTCTAACTCCTATTTCTATCTTAAACACAATATACTTGTAACATCCTCCCTCATTCATAGCGGTAGTGAAGCGGACGATTGCGGCTGGATTTGAAGTTGTGCGCTCCTGTCGTCTTCTCAGCCGCGCCATCATCAACTGCGTCTCTGATGGGTCGACACCTAGAGCGGTGACTGTGTCCCTTTCTGGTGCCTTGTCTCTCCTCTATTCCCTCCCATAGTCACAACGGGAGTGACGTGGATGCTAGTGACAACACATACATTGTTGACTGGAGTTGTTGCCGATGAGTTGTTGTAGACGTAGCCACTAATGTCGATGTCGAGGTAGCTGATCATGATGATGTAGCCGTGGTCGAGGGCGTAGTCGTCATGGATGATGAAGCCACACAAAGCCTGAGGCGCAAAAAAAATACGCCATGGTAGTGCTACGGATGTGGAGGATGCACCTTGCGGATGTCAGAGGGTGTAGTCGGCGAGGAGTACACCGATTTTTCCAGGACCAGAGGAAACCCATTGAGCACACATCTGTTTTGCCAGAACCGTGTGGCCGTGAAAGAGGTCGTCACTATAGTGACGCCGTGTCGATGTAGTCATGCCATTGTGGGTGACATAGTTGATGCCGTCGTCGTGACATGGTCATTGCCATCGTCGAGGTCGCGTCTTGCAAAAAAGTCTGCGAGAGGACGCTAGTGTCCATCTTGTGGACGAGGTGACGGCGTTGTGTTGACGATGATGGTGATGAAGACCATGTTCATGAGGACCTTGGTGATGTAGTGTCGGCGATGGCATTGCAATGGTGTGTCGACGATGATGTTACTTGAAGGTGCCTCGCAGTGAAAAGGTGTTGCTGTCGTGTCGTGTATGAGAAATCGATGTATATGTTAAAAACAAAATATGGAGTTGATGAATTTATATCGAGAGCTACTAAAAATCTAGGGATTCTCCGTTTTCGGGCAGCCTGTTGGCTGTCAAAGGAATCTTCTACAAATTTACTAGGAGAAAACTATGGGCGTGTTTGATTGCCCGCACCAAGCCCAACCAGGCCCACACGGGAAGGGAGAGGCCTGTTTGGTTGCCTGGTTTTCTTGTTGGGCCTGCATCGCACGCTTCTCAAAGTAGCCCAGAGCCTGGCTCGCTGGAAACCCTCGGGCGGCAGTTTCTCGCGAGCCAGGCTGAGTGCGGCGCGAGGTCGCACGGGCGGGAGCAAGGCGCGGGCGAGGGGGGATGGCGGGAGATGGAAATATGGCGCGCTGTCCTGGCGTCAAATTAGCCTCACCTCCCTTTCACTCGCTCACCCATAGCCACTGCCCCCTTTCTTCGCTACTGCCTCACCACCGGCGGCGGCTGCGATTTCTGATCTGTGCTATAGGCGGCGGCGGCGGAAGAGGCGGCGGCGTTTGCGGCAGATTTGGTGCTCCCCTTGCTGTTGGCCACTGTCTGGTCGACCTACTCTGTGCCATGCCCCCCCTACGCCGTCCTCGTCTCCGATGCCGGTAAGCAGCACCCCCTCCCCCTTTGTTAGCTCAGTGGTTAGGCCTTTAAGCTAGGTGTAGGATCAATTTCCCACTGAACGAACCGTCGATATCGACTAGGTTATGGACGCATGGATGAGGCTGATAATCCAGGCAGCAGCACTGATTAGTGTGATTCAGGCATGGGTCATGTTCACGCACCAGAGAGCTGTTTGTCGTGCTGGGAGACCGTTGATCCGCTATGGTCCATTGTTTCCCCGGGAACAGGAGAGGATCCAAAATCTGAACTACATCTACAACTGCAATGACGTCAAGGCTCTGTGGATGCTTAGAATGAAAAGAGCATCATTTGCCAGGCTTGTCGAGACCTTCAGGAGCAGGGGCCTGTTACAAGATAGCATCAACACCAGTGTCGAAGAGCAAGTGGCCATGTTCCTCCATGTTGTTGGCTATAACCAGAGGTTCAGGGTCATTCACAACACGTTCAGGAGATCAATGGAGACCATCTCTAGGTACTTCAAGAAGGTGCTTTTGCTGTTGGGGAGCTTAGAGGAGAGATGATCAGGAGACCATCTGGCCAGACTCCACCCAAGATTCGCGGAAGCCCAAGATGGTATCCATACTTTAAGGTGAGCATTGACAATATACACTTTTCATGGCTTGATATGCTTGTATTGTTCAAGTTCAGCACTAACACAGGCTAGTGATGCCATTTTCAGGACTGCATTGGGGCAATAGATGGTACTCATGTCACTGCCAAAGTTTCTAAGTCACAGTCTGCAGCATACAGGGGGAGGAAGCACTACACAAGCCAGAATGTGCTTGCTGCTGTTGACTTTCATCTAAAGTTCACATATGTGCTGGATGGCTGGGAGGGGTTAGCGCATGATGCAAACATTCTCACTGACAGCATGAGTTGACCTGATGGGATCAACATCCCCGACGGCAAGTTCTACCTTAGAGATGCTGGCTATGCATGTCGGCCGGGTATTCTTTCACCCTTCAGGAAAAACAAGATACCATCTCAACGAGTTCTCTGGTAGGAACTTTCCTAGGACTGCACGGGAGCTATTTAATCTCAGACACTCCAACCTTAGAGTAACTGTTGAGAGGGCATTTTCTTGATATGAATAATACAGTAAGAGCGATCAAGCTGTATGATGGTGATCCTTGGAGGGAGGCCGGTCAAGATCAACTATCAATCAGTGAGCAGTTGGACAAGCTAGCATATGGATAGATATCAATGTGCCAGTCGGGTTTTTTCCTTTTTTTTTGGAACGTGGCATGGATCCACACACTGCATTAAACAAGAACCAGAGATACAATACAGTTCACAAAGAGTTCCAGCAGAATTATAGACTAGTCCCTTTGTCTTTTACAAGGAGGACCCCAAATTAAGAGAAGGAAAAATAATCTGGTCCGATGCAACCTCCGGTTGGATCCAGCCTCGTCGTCGCCTTGGAGGGATCACTTACGGAGATGAGACCGCCATCGGTGCAGCCCCACCAAACCAAAGCTGCTCCTGCCTCCCATATGGCGTCACGGCCAGCGGGAATAGAAATGGGTGCCCTTTCACTAGAAGAGGCAGTTGCTTGCTGGTGGTCGGCTTTCAACGGCGCGTAACCGCATCATGAACCTCCTCTGCAAGCTCCAACTCACCTCTTCTCCCCGTCGTCGGGTGTTTTTTTTTGGAACCAGAGATTCAATGCAGTTCACACATAGTCCTACTAGAAATATAAAATTACAGTCTAGACCCTGTCAGGGCCAGGCCAGCGAAATTGGAGGCCCCGTGCCAAACTCTAAAATGGGGCCTATTTCTTAAAAAAAATCTTCTTTATCGCTAACAAATATAATCTATAAATAAGACATCACTTAACAAATATTATCTTCTTTGTCAGAACTACTATATGCAGTAGTGTTTCACTCAGTGATACTTCTAAGAAACTAATATTGTGTATACCACATTCCTTCCAATTGCATGGAATAAAATCAAATAGTGATACGGGCTCACTAGTGTAGAGTAAAATCAACTACTCCCTCCGATCCAAACTAATTGAGCAACTTTAAGGGAGTAGTAAATTTGGCAACAATCAAATTAGATGGCGCAATGTGCAAAAGAAAACTGATGGACTGTAGTTCTGTCGGAGAATAATGCTAGAGACCCGGAATTGATAGACTGTGACAAATTGGTACAGCAATGTACTGCACTTTCTACCGAATTGGATTAGAAAAACGTGCAATAGAAATTGATGTGCTTATAAAATTCCGATACAGAATTCATAACGTGAGCTTGAGATCACCATTGACCAGGTGGTTGACTTGCCGGAAGAACTACCGGCAGCGGTCAAGGTGGCGCTGGTAGCGCCAGCGGTGGCCATGTGACCTTCTCCCGGTGAGGTCCATGCCTCCATGGTGGCTGAAAGGTTGGCCGGGACCCGGCTTTTGGCGAAACGACGGCTCAGGGAAGGCAAAGGATTGATTGGCGATAGCCATGGCCTATAGCGCATGGATGGCAAAGAAATTTTGTCGATTGGCAAACTGACGAGGAGGCGTTGCGGCGCTGGTTCGAGTCGTCACCGACGCGCAGGATATGGTAGCATTGAGCGAATAGACGCACGGGCTTGACGCAGCCGCGCAAAGGATCAATAGTCCTGTAACCTATATATGGCCTGTGAAGTGTAGTGCTAGGAAATTGGGGGCCCCTCTGAACTGGAGGCCCTATGTGGCCGCACTGGTTGCATACCCCTCGGCCCGGGCCTGGTCCATGTGTCTTTTATAAGGAGGACCCTAGAGACTAACATAGCGAAAAATGAGTCCAGCACAATCTTCACTTGTTGTGATTCCACAATTTTGGTGTTGCTAAATGTGCATACCGCACATGGCTCCGCCACGACACGAGCTGGATCCAGCTCATGCGTCGTCGGGTGTGCTTCCATTCGGGCACAGCACAATCTTCACTTGGATACAGCCTCACCGTCGCCTTGGACAGACCACTTAGGAAACGATGCTGCCATCAGCGCAGCCCTTGCACACCAAGTCCACCATGATGTCACGGCCAAGAGGAATAGAAATGGCCGCCCTTCGACCAGAGGAGGCAGTTGCTCGCTGGTGAAAGACCGGCTTTCTACCGTCTCGAACCGCACCACGAGCCTCCTATGCAAGCTCCAAATCACCTCTTCGTCCCGTCGTCAGGTGTTTTTTCTTTTCTTTTTTTGAAACCAGAGATACAATGCAGTTCACATATAGTCCCAACCAAAAAGAGTGAAATGGGAGATGGCCATGCCCTCCCCCGCCCCTCGGAGCCCTGAGCCCCCCATGCGCCGCCGCCCGGCGACCACCAGGCCACCCCACCCAAAGTCGCCACGCCCTGCCATGCGCCTTCCTCGTCTGCCTGCCGGCCGCAGGTGCCGGCAACCCTGCCGCCGACGCCGTTCTACGAAGGGGAGCAGCTCGACCCCCTGCTTCACCCCCCATGCCGCTACATCAATGCCTCTGCTGTTGCCATGCGCGCCCTCCTTCGCGTAGGTGATGCCATGGGGCTAGACTTCCAAGACCAACTCCGCCGCATTCTCGCCGTGCCATGTGTCTCTGCCCCGTCGGACTCGGCGGTGGACGTCCTTGTCCATGTCTCGTCGGCCAGCCTCAAGTTCGACACTTTCCTTGTGGCTGCCCTACTTCAGGCCGCCCTGGGGGGTCTCTCCGCTGACCTCCTGGTCCGTGCCATCGACGGCGAACACTTCCTGTTTAGAGTCGCCTCGCCAGCCATTGCTGAGGTTCTCGTGTGTGACACACCCTTCCAGCACCGCCTCTTTTCAATGCGGTTTCTCCCCCCGCCTGAGCAGCCGCTCTGCTCTGAAAATGCCACCGCTGCTGCCACTTGCTCCACCATGGCTGACCTCCTCCACATCAGCCCCTTCCAAAGCTTCGACTTCGAAGCCGAGGCCCTCCGGCGTTTCGGCACCAATGTGGCTGGCCGGGCGCCTAGCAGTCGCTCTGGCTATCGCATGGTGGCCAGGATAATCCAGTTCCCGTTGCTGCTCTCGGCGGACACAGTTGAGCTAATACTCTGTGCGCTTTTCGATGGTGCCTTCGGTCAATATGGCGTCATCGTGGACGAGCATGACGTGCTCTCTTTCACGGTCTTCTCCTTCGCCATTGCCGGGCTCATCCGCTCCTGTGGCGACTTCAGGCTGCAGGCATCATGATCCGGTTCCCGTCTCGGCCGTCTTCTCCGACGGAACTCCCTTCAGCTTGCCTTTCTGCTCCAACATCCCTGGTAAGCTCGTCATTGGTAGCCACCAAGGTCAGTCTGCTACGCCATGGTCACAGCTTTCGGTTCTACATCCATCGCAAGTTCAAACTACCCTTAGTTCCACCAAATGTTCAGCTTACACCTCACTCTGACCCAAACCTACTCATTTGGATTGCATTTCACTCAACTAAGGCAAAACCTAGTGCTTACTTAGTTAAAACATCCCTAGACCACTGTTTTGTTGGGGTATCCGCGTTCGCTGTCCTTCACTACCAAGAGAACTTGTTCCTCACGTTGGTGTCATCCATTCAAATTCAAAAGGAAATGCTTCAACGGTCACCTCTAGCTCTCCCTGGGTTGTCGCTTGTCCTAGCCCACTCCAGGTCTGTCGCGTAGGATTCCGGGGCTCCAATCCCTGCCGCTCCAACTCTGGTTGCCCTGGCCTGCTACGCAAACCCGGCCCAACACACCCCTGGACGATTGCGTGCCGCCCAAGTCGCCTCAATCCTTGGCGCCCCGCACGCGCCCCTTCCCGCCCCGCCCCCCAAACGTGGCTGCTGCCAGCCTAGCCCCGCACACCGCCCCGTTGCCTCCCACGCTCCTACACAACTGGCTTGCGTGGCCGTACCTTCACTCGTCGCTCCGGTCGCGCATGCGCATGCGCTCGGCGCGTGCTCCCCCTCAGCGACGCCCATCGCTTCGCATTTAATGCGAACTGACCATGCAGACGAGCCTTCCATGGCCCCGGCCCATACACCCACCGCTCAATCCCCGGGCTCCCAGCTGGTCATGCATGTGAACCTAGCCCACCCAGCAACCGACGCCCACCCATCCCCTACATGCAGGCCTGTCGAGAACTCCCTGCCATCGCCGCTGGTCCGTCCTCCCACACCCTCGCCAGGTCCCATCGGAGCTCAGCCGGGATCACGCACCCCGTACCTTGACGCCTTGCTCTCCTCCCCAAAACATGCGCCCCCTCCCGAGGCATTGCGCCTGCCCGCCCCTCTCTCCTCTCCAGCGGCTAGACCACACCACGTCGGCCGGCCGCCACGCATCATTTCCAGGCCTCTTTGCTTCCGTTGTAGGGCGAGCGACCACCTAGTTAAAGACTGCCGAGACCCTCTTCGTTGTGCACGCTGCGGCTTCAATGGACACAAAGCTTTCGAGTGCTTCTCTGCAATGCCTCTCGCCCTCTCGCATATCCCAATCCGACGCTCCCCTCCCACAATGACCAACCCACAAGCTAGGGCCATCGCCCATGGCCAGCAGAGAGACATCCGCGTTGGCTCCGTCCGCATCAACCTAGACGCGCCTCCCGCCATCTCGCCCGCCGTCACCATCCCCCACGCGATGCTCACCACGCCCTCATCTGACGGCGACTCCGCCCCGGCCTCCCAGCATGCGTCCCCACCACCCATGCGCGCGTCATCCGTCAGCAGCCACGCCCCTCCTCCCGGCCTTGCCACCTCGGCCTCCTCGGCCGTGCCGGCGGGGATCCCACCTGTCGGCGCCTCGCCCGCCCACATCCCGGACATCTTTGTCCCGCATGGGCTGGTGTACGACGCCAGCCACTTCGCCTTCACGGACCTCAACACGGCTATGGTGGAGCCGCACGAGTTTATCCGCCACCTTTTCGACTCGCGCCTTCCTTCGGCGGAGTTCCACTTCGCGGCTGCCTCCGGCTGCTCTGCGCTGCTGGTGTTCGACTCCGCGGAGGGTAGGGAGGAGGTCGTCGAGTTCTTCCCCACCTCCTTCCTAGGCATCAAGATGGAGCTCCTCCGCCCTGAAGACGCCGACAACCGAGCCACCATGGTCTACGACCGCCTCGTCGAGATCGATGTTGCTGCCTACCCCCTCGAGTTGTGGCACCACCAGGGGGCCAACTTCGTGTTTGGCCACCTGGGCATGCTCTGCTGCGTTGACCGCCACTGCCTCCATCCTGGAAACTTCACCACCATGCGGGCCTTCGTCCAAGTGGAGTCGTCCACGAGCCTCCCCGACCGCTGCATCCTGCGTCTACCGCTGATGCAAATTGTGGAGGTTCGGCTCTCCATCATCAAAACTTTGGCCATCTTCGGCGGGCTCACTGTCCCCCTGGACGGTGACCACGACGACCATGGGCCCGAGCTGGAGGCCATCCCCCACGTCCATGGGGTCTGGGTGAACGGCACTCAACCGTGCCCCTGCAACGGAATCCACCACGACGACAACTTCATGCCCCCTCCGTCACCCACCGCCGCCCCCAGCAGCGGCGACGCCACCGACAGCCAGTCCCCGCTCTTCCATGAGTCTCACGCACCCACCCCCGTCCACGACGATGCTTTCATTGACGCCAACGGCGATGATGATAGTGCCAACTCCATCACCTCCGACGGCATCATGGTGGAGAACTCTTTCTCCGCCCTTGCCGTCGACGAGGAGGGCGACGAGGCCCACCTCAACGACCCGCTTGGTACGCCCTCCCCCCCCCTCAAACTCCATCAGCTTGCTTTCCCTACCTCCCTCGTCTAATGAACCCGTTTCTCCACTCTTACGACCAGTTGGGGACGAGGGTGACCACGAGATCATCGCTCATCGCCTCTGGGCCTGCGACAAGCGCGAGGCTGACCTAACCCAGACCCTGCGCCGCAGCCGCCGCCTTGCTGGAATCGAGGGCCCTGCCTTCGTCGACATGAGGACCAAGGCCATCAAGGATAAGGCCAAGAAGTTCGACCTCTCCTCTACGTCCCGCGGGCTCGCCTCGGCCATCAACGACGTCGGCCTTGATGATGTTGTGTCCACCCCCTTTGCCAACGTTGCTGCACTATCCCGCATTGCCGTTCAGTGTGGCGCTACAACGGAGGACGTCCGTGAGATCTCTGCGGTGACCACACCGGAGCCATGAATTGCCGCTCCAATCTCCCTGGCACCGTTGGCCAACATGCATGCATCCCCCCTCACTTCAGCAACTAGAGGATCAGACCCTCGCTAGCTTTTTTTGCATTGCCGAACTGTGGCAACAGTCAAGGGTGCACGTGTCGTTCCCGTGCGTAGTTTGTGCTAGCCCCTCTAGTCTCCCCTTTATATTCCCTATAACCGCCCCTCGCCCATGTTTATTTTCAATATGATCGGCCATTTAGTTTACTGCTCCCCGCCTCACCTTTGTGCCCCAAAATGTTATGGTTAACACAAAATTTACGTTCTATTGCTGGAATGTACGGGGTCTTGGCCAAACACAGAAATGTTCGGACGTTCTCGCAGAACTAATTTCCGTCAAATGACATGCATGTTTCCTTCAGGAAACAAAACTAAACTCTCCCGACGTTCGAAAAATTCGATCCTTCATCCCTGCTCATCTTGACATATCTCATCACAAAGATGCGGATGGCACATCAGGGGGGATGATGGCCTCCTGCTCCTCTTCACTGTTCTCTGCGGTCACATACACCCAATCCCGTTTCTCTCAAACAATTTCCTTCTCATCATTAGCTTCACCACTCCCACTAACAATCACCAATGTTTACGCCCCAACAGACCACTTGCTTAAGTTGGATTTCCTCTCGGAACTTGAGGCGGCGGCCCCCGGCCAAAAGATGCCCTGGATGATCTACGGAGACTTCAATCTAATGAGATATGCCTCGGACAAAAACAATGACTCCTTCTGACAAAGTGAGGCAGATCTTTTCAACCAATGGATTCATAACCTGGCCCTCATTGAGCTACCTCTCCTTGATAGGAGATACACCTGGTCCAATAAACGGGATAAGCCGACCTTAGAACTCCTTGACCGTGTCTTTGTAAACGACTCTTGGGATCGGACCTTTCCCGAGTCCTCAATCTCGAGCCTCACACGCTATGTCTCCGTCCATGTGCCCCTAATCATCTCGATTAGCACCTGCTGCCCCCGCACCGCCTTCTTTAGATTTGAACTTGGCTGGGCCGAAAACCCGGCTTGTAGGCGGGTTATCGCCTCCTCCTGGGCATCGGCTCCACGCCGTCCTTCGGCACCCCTCACGATCGCACGGGCCCTAAAAAAATGTCGCCTTGCCCTTCGAGTATGGCGTAAAAGTGTAATCCCTCTGAACACCCGCGAGACAAACTGCAGGTAAACGATAAATCTCCTTGATTAGACCGAGGAATCCCGCTTCCTCTCTCCTCCATAGCTTGCACTTAGGCGAAAATCAAGAAAACTATCGACGGGGACGAAAAATCAAGGTTTTTCCATGCCTCGGCGCCCCACCGCCGCCGCCACAATAAAATTCTCTCTATCTCTCTTCATAATCAGGATTACACTGCCCATGAGGACAAGTGCCAAATCCTAACATCCTACTACACCTCCATTTTTGGGACCCCCTTCTCCCCAACATAGAACTTCTCACTAGAATCTCTTTACCCTCAACTTCTCTAGTTGGAGGCTCCTTTTACGGGTCAGGAAATCTATGATGCTTTCGCGAAAATGAACATGTTTGCCAGCCCTGGTCCGGACAGCTTTGGACCTGGTTTCTACCGAAAATTCTGGCCCATTTTGAAGCAAAAAATAATAGACCTCTTTCACTGCTTCTATAACCAGTCTGCAGACATCTCCTTCTTGAATAGAGCCTTCATAATCCTTCTCCCAAAAGCTCCAGGCACCCTACCCCGGACGCGTTCCGCCCCATATCGCTCCAAAGCTGCCCTATCAAAGCCATTGCAAAACTTCTCACCAACCGCCTTAAGCCTGTCATGCCGTTGTTGGTCCACTAGGATCAAACAGGGTTTCTGTCTGGTCGCACTATCTCTGAGAACTTCCCATATGCGGCCGACGTCCTACACATGTGCGCTAGAAGGAAAGCCCTCATCTGTGGCCCTCCCTGCAGAACATGTGATCAAACTCGACTTCTCAAAAGCTTTCGACTCCGTCTGTTGGCCCTCCATGCTTACCATCCTTGCTACCCGGGGCTTCCCTGATAAATGGATTAAATGGATAGAATCACTACTTACCACTGGCAAAACAGCCATCCTTCTAAACAGAACCCCCGGCCCATGGATTCAATGCAAAAATGGGTTAAGACAGGGGGACCCCCTATCCCCGTTTCTCTTCATAATAATTGCCGATGTGCTCCAAAGAATGATCATAAAGGCCTGTGAGCAAAACCTGCTTGCACCCCAGGCCTCTATTGCCCGGTCCTTCAGTACGCCGATGACACCCTAATTATTATTAGGGCAGACGCTTCCGCAGCCGCCAACCTAAAGCGTATCCTCGATGACTACTCTAACGCCACCGGGCCAACCATAAACTTCTCAAAAACCACTTTCGTCCCCCTAAATATTGTGCCAGAAATGGCCACCGCGGTGGCGGCCACACTTGGCACCTCCGTGGCTGCCTTCCCGCAAAAGTACCTTGGGCTTCCCCTTTCTCCCCATAAATTGCCCCCCTCCGCGTTCCAACCAGTCATAGACCGTTGCGATATATACTTGGCCGGATGGTGTGCCCTCCTTCTCTCTTGCGGAGGACGCCTGATCTTGCTCTCCGCCGTCCTCGATAGCCTCCCCACATACTTCATGATGTGCTTCTCCCTCCCTGTAAGCGTCCTGGAGGAAATTGATAAGCGTAGACGCATTTTCTTTTGGTCAAATGGTGACACCTTCTCGGGGGCAAAATGCTTAGGTGCATGGGACCGGGTGTGTATGCCAAAGCAAGCAGGTGGTCTAGGTGTTAAAAACTTACGAGCACAAATTTTTTGCCTTATGTTGAAATTTGCATTCAAATTCCTACACTCTCCCCCTCTGCCTTGGAAAAACTAGATTATACATCACTCCCCATTGCATATAGGTCTAGGTAAAAATGCCTCCTTCCTAGGCAGGGCTATTTCCAAACACCTCCATGCTCTACGTGAGATCTCTCAGGTTAGGATTGAAGATGGCTCCTCCACGTTCTTTTGGTTAGATAGATGGTTACTCTCAGAGCCTCTTGCCACCACCTTCCCAGCATTATTTTCCCACCACACAAAGCCAAATGCGATGGTTGCACATATTTTGATGGATGGGATTGATCTGGGCTTGCATAGCCGGCTAACCTTAACTGCTACCAATGAACTTGCTTCCTTGAGATTGTTGTTGCGGGATGTGCACCTTACGGGAGCTCCGGATGAAAGATCGCTGCTCAACGGGGCCGCCTTCGCTACCAAGGGTGCCTACGACGCCCTTGCCTCTCAGCTTGCCGACCCAAACCTTGTCCACATATGGGACTCGAGGGTCCCTAGCCGGGTGAGGGTGTTTGGATGGTTGTTCTATCTCGACGGGCTTAACACTCGAGCCAATCTACGCCATAAGTCCATCATCGAGTCATCATCCTGTCCCCGTTGCGACGGTGCACCGGAGGATCGTGCTCACCTCTTCATCACTTGCCCCGCTGTTGTTGCCATATGGGATGCTCTCGGACTACAACCAGTTTGCTCACCGCTTGCAGAGCTGTGGAGCACGCCATGTCACCCCACCCTGCCGTAGTCTGTGCGGCCATTCATTCTTCTGCTACTACTCTGGAAAATCTGGGATGCACGGAATGCGATGACCTTTAGAGGGGTTAACCAAACCCCACATGATGTAATTAGGGCAGTAATCTCCGACCTCGCACTCTGGTCACACCGCCTCTCAAAGGCGGACCAAAAAATCCATGCCGGTTTGTGGCGGGATTTCTTATCCTCTCGTCTTGCCTAAACTTTGTTGATTACACTTTTGAAATATATTCAGGTGGGGGGGCCCCCCCCCCCCCCCCCCCCGGTGACAGTTTCAAAAAAAGTGAAATGCACCACTAGTCCATAAACTCAAACGGATTGCACACTTTAGGCCAACAACTCGAGAAGTGATCGGATTTAGTCGGCAAACTCGTTAATATGATCAAATAAGGCCGAAACCGGCTCGAGTGGGAAAAACTGACCAAACAGAATATTTTGGAGTACAACTTCTACAACAATCTCTCCAAAGAAATACAGATTGTCAGTGACAAACATAGACGCAATCTCTCGGAAAAAATACAAACTCTCACTTATAGTATATAGGGACTCGATCTCTCCAAACACAATATCTCTCCATTGTGCAAAAATGCTGTTTTAGAATACAACATCTACATCATCTTCCTCCGGCAAACAACAATTTGGGTCAACCTTCTCCACCCACTGGCATTTCGGCATTGTGTATCAACCAAAGTTCTAGGTTACGCAATGGTACACGCATGACGATTTCAACTTGGAAGAAGATTCAATGAAGCACACAGATAATAACTGAAACACATGTTGGAGAAAGTCATATATTGCAAGAATAGTCATATCAACAACTAAATCAACATTGTCATTTGTTCTAAAAAGGAGATAATATTAGTTTTCTTTGCTATAACTATCAACAAAGACCGGGGGCAATCACTAAACAAGGTAGGACTATATCTATCTGAACAAGTTTTCACGCATGGATAGTTATACGTAGCCTTCTCAATAGTAACAAAAAGGGATTGAATGCGGGTAATGGTAAATGATGAAGGTAACAATGAGGATGATGTTGTCAAGAACATAGTCTATACAAAAAATATTCTAATGGAATGAACGAATAACATGATTTCAGCATGATGTTTCTTTCACTAAAGGAGGCCACTTCCTATTAAATAAAATAACCTGAAACTAAAATCTGACTTACCTATTCTAACATTATATGGCAGGTAGAATATGGTGTACTACCATGCGAAAGTACTATGTGATTCCTGATTCTATATTATGTGATTCTTGATTCTACAAGCTTATTATTTAATGCAAACCAATAGTAAGAGCGTCGAGACATTGTCATATTTCATATGTGCAATGAATCATACCTGTTTCTCGTATTCTGCTATTATATATTGATTTTTCTTTGTGAAATATTGCAAAAAATATGCAAACCGATAATGAGAGCATTGGGACATTGTTATATTACATTAATTTGAACCCTGTATTCGATTCTTCATGACCACTAACCTCAATGCAACGAATCAAGAAAGTAAGTTGATGGGAGCTATCCGGCAACAACAATTATTCAGTGAGCAGAGAGAATTAGGAAAATGCAACGGGATCGGGGAAGATGAACATTCTCGCTGTGTGAAAGTATGAGTACGTAGGGGAAAGAAGAACCAAGAAGTCAACAAGACTACAGAATGGGAAAGTGAAGAATCATAGTGATGGGATCCATCAACCAAATGACGTTTTGTAAATGCAGCTTGGTACTATGAATACACATTAAGCCTAATATATTAAGGGTTAGTTAGTAGTAAGAACAAAGTTTTCTCTCGCAGTGTCCACCCTTCGTACTGGGGAACACTATGTAAGAAAATCTGATAAAAACCTATATTAGAAAAAGTGATTTGTATGTCCAGCAAATTATATAAAGTCAACATATAAGCCACCCTTGGTTCTGACAGGTCCACATCTATGGAACCAAATACCTACCAACAAAGTTTTCAATAAAATGTATATAGTATATAAATAAACTAAATTAATTTTAGTACAAGATTACTAAATAAATATTCCAACCTTGCATACCGGGAGAAAATTAACCTATGACTACACGAAAACAATCAGAACTATTAATTTTTTGTTTACATAAAAAACCAAGCAACATGATAAAAATGTCAAAAAAATACAACTATAATTTTAAGAATGTTGTCGATCATAATACTACAGTTTGTATTGTATGCATGATTAGAATGTAAAGAATTACCAGACAACACATCTACTTATGTTATCAATAAAAATCCGAACTTACCAAAGATAAAACTTTGTTCGCAAAATCCTGATATTTGAAATTGTCACCACATTTGATTTCAGTTTTCCCTTGGAAAATCAAATAATATATTCTGGACATTTAATTTCATAAAATCCTAGCTCACGCATTAAGCGGGCCACTTTGCTAGTTAAGATTAAGATGGGAGGATCAAAGTCCACCAGGAAACCCATGGTCTCGCAGCAATACGTGCAGCAGCTCATGTTTCCTTCCTCTAGAAGGTTGTGGCAGTCTGGATGATTTTGGCAGAGATACCACATGCAGATCAGCGGCCACATCACTACGATAATGTCAGTCGGCTAGATTCCTTCCCAATGCAATCTTGCACGATCCTATGATGTAGTTCACCCTGTAATATGTGACGTACAACAGTAGAACCCTGGCTTAGTTCATCTAAACACTCACGTGTAGTCTCCCTAATGGAAAATGTGTGCCTGATCTTTCCAGCTGGAGGACGCACTTCTCGAAGCGGCTGGAACTAATAGAAATCGAGTGGACGGCGGTCGGGTGACATGGAGAGAGAAATAAGAGAGACGTCGTGGAGAGATTGATTTTTTTATGGGGTGTAGAGAAAGAGGAGAGGGGTCGTGGAGAGATTAATTTTCTTTTTTTCTACGAAAGAGAGATTGATTTTTTACCGGTGCAAGCAGATTGATAATTTGATAAAGTTTGAACGAACTCTAGGGAAGATCACGGTGAAGGAGTCATCTCATTTTTTTGTAATCGAAAAAATAAGATGTCTGTATTGGATATACGGGTTGATCTCGAGCGTAATAACTCGGCCCCACAAGATTAATGGCTCCCAAGTACTGATTAATGTGGGAATTCTTTGGGAGTCTCAAGTTAGTATAGGTATAGATATCATGGATTGCTTGTGTGATGTAGAATCCAAAGTTAGTTGCATGGATTGCTTTGTGTAGAAATTTTAGTGATAATCCGGTGTAGAATCCGATATTTATAATGCATTTTGATTAGAAATATTTTGAGTGTCTAGAATATTAGGAATATATAAAATGAACTCCTATAAATTACTAGTGTAGAATTTGTTGCTTTGTGTCTCCCTCCGTGGACTTAGTTTTCAATATGTTTTCAGTATGTTTTGTGTAAAATAAACTCCAATTATGTTTAGTAGAAATTGGTTTACTAGTGTACAGAGTGATTATATACTTAGTTTTCAATAATATTTTGTGTAGAATAGCGCAGCCACCACAATGTCAAGGTGCGCAACCAACCTTGCAACTGGCACGCAGTTTGGCATCTACTTCTAGCCGTATTTTGTTCCTGCAGGGGCAACATATCATATGAAGTTTCTAACAGTCAGTTATTTTTTTGTTGCTATTTCCAATAATGCAATGTGTTTGTTTATTGATTTTTCTTACACAGATCGTCCCTTGCAATGTACAGGAAACAGGTAATTTGCCGTCTGTGAGTCCCAGACGGCAAAGACCTAAATCCAGACGGCAAAGATTTTGCCGTCAGGAAGCAGACGGCAAAGATAAGTCGACAAAGAATACTTTGCCGTCAGCTTTTCATAGGAAAGACGGCAAAGACTTTGCCGTCAGCCAACTCTCTCTTTGCCATCAAGCCCGATAGTAGTAGACAGCAAAGAAAACCATCTTTGCCGTAAGCTAGACTATGCCTTTGCCGTCTGCCTCATACATCCCAGACAGCAAACATTTTTTTATTATTTTAGAAAACATAGGTAACAATAGTCCAGGTACAGTGGCCCTAGGGCCCTGTTTGGTTCATAAGTCATAGAACTTTTTTTAGTCACAACTTATAAATCTCAAGTCTTTAAAAAGTCCCTACCTGTTTGGTTCCCGGAACTTATAAGTCTCTATAAAACCATATTACAATTATAAGTCCCTATAAGTCCTTCCTTAAGAGTCTTATTTCATAAGTCCCAAATGCCCACTTTAAGTCCCTCCTATTTGGTTTAGATGGACCTTATAGGGACTTATTAAATCCCTAGACCCATAAGTCCCTGGAAACAGACACCCTCCTAGATGATCAAAGGTGTAGGATTTTTTTGCTCATTATGAAAACAGCTAATAACAAGGCGTAGGCAAAATCTTCACTTATGTTTTTGCGTTTTACTAGTAGTTTGACAATCAATCATTCAATAGTCTGACAATCATCTATGAAGACAAAAAAATCAGATTACACAGGGCTGCCAAGTTCACCCGAAGCTTGCATGGACACCTTCCGAGTATGACGGGCAGAAGCCGATGCGGCCAGCGGTGGCCGGTGGAGCGGGGCGTTGATGGGGAGGAGACCTTCCAAGCACGACGGGGGACAGGACGACCGCGCCGGGGGCGACGGAGGATGGGGCCGGCCATGCCGGTATCACGAGGCGTCGACGCGGTTTCCTTCCGAAGCGCAGAGGCTGGCGGTCAGCGGTGACCGGCGGCGCCGGGGGCGAGGAGGGACCGGGCCGGGCCGGCTGGTGACAGGGCCGCGCCGGACCGGCTGGTGACGGGGACGGCCGCGTCGGGAGGACGAGTTAAGGGGCCAGCCGCGCCGCCAGTGGGATGGGGAACGGGGCGGCCACACCGGGGGCGACGGGGGCCGAGCTGGCGGCGCTCGCCGGCGAGCAGGGACGGGCGACGGGGTGAGGAGGCGTCGGAGGGAGGAGGCTGCGCTGCTCAATGGCCCGCGCCGTGCCGCCCGCGCTGCTTGCCAGAGTGAGGAGGCGCCGGAGGGAGGAGACCGCGCTGCTCAACGGCCCGTGCCGTGCCGCCCGCGCTGCTCGCCGGAGTGAGGAGGCGCCGGAGGGAGGAGGCCCCGCCGCGCTGCTCGCCGGAGGGAGGAGGCGCCAGAGCTCGCCGGCCCGTGCCGCGCTGCCCGCGTCTCTTTCTCTCCTCGCCTGCGCCACTCGATCTTGCCGCTGTAGTCTGCCCGTAAGAGAGAGAGATGGGTACGTGGGAGACAGGCAGAGTCACGTGGGAGAGAGAGAGATCGTGGGATAAGGGAGAGAGAGATCGGTGGGTTGGGCTGCCCATCGTGGGAGTGCACCTTGGGTGGACCAGATCACGCCACGTCATCGATCCGTGGGATCAATCCAGTGGTGTGCTTCTTCTTTGCCGTCTGTGTTTTTTCTATTACAGACGGCAAAGAGCTGTCATCGATCCGTGGGATCAATCCGCATGGTGTGCTTCTTCTTTGCCGTTTGTGTTTTTTCTATTACAGAAGGCAAAGAGCTGTCTTTGCCGTCTGTAATAAAAAACGGAGACGACAAAGATCTTTACTCTATGTGTTTCTTCTTGCAGACGACAAAGTGACCTCTTTGCCATTTGTAATAAATTAGGCAGATGGCAAAGATCTTTGCCGTTCATGTTTATTTTTTTAGACGGCAAAGTGAGTTCTTCACCGTCTGTATTTTTTTCGCTGACGGCAAAGTATACTTCGCCGTTAGTTTTTCTTTGCCGTCTGCGGATGACGGCAAACCCTTTCTTTGTCGTCTGCGCGACGAAAAGCTGACGGCAAAGATGCCCCTGACGGCAAATTAGCTGTTTCCCGTAGTTCAATGAGTTCATTACCGGTGACACTGTGATCTTCAACGCTCCTAGTGGACCCTACACTATGGAGGTCGACAAGGGACGGAAGATATCCCAGATTGGAAGAGATGAATGGAATCGTTGATCGCCCACATGCATCTCACTTGGGTGAATTGATCAACTTCTCCATCAAAAGAGAAACTCCAAGGCTGGCTGTTATCTACCTCAAATTGGAGGACGAAGATGATGAGGACCCACTTGATGAAGCTCTCTATGCCCAAAGAATGAGGCTGGGCGAGGACAAATCGGGCAACCTCTGGTACATACTTCCTCCATGTGATGACTACGTTGGTATGCCATTCGGGACCCGCCTGACAAGGATGAATGTTAACCACCATGTCATGGTATGTTACTTAGTGTAGAAATTTGATATGCTTAATTAGTAATGTTGTGATATACTTACTGTAGAATTTGATGATATGCTTACTGTATAGTAATGTAATATGCTTGGTATAATAATGTTGTGATATCCTTAGTGGAGAATTTGAGGATATGCTTAGTGTAGAATGTGATGATATATGATTAGTGTAGAATTTGATGATATGCTTAATTAGTGTAGTAATGTGTGATGCATCATATGCTTATTAGTGTGTAGTAATGATGTGATATTCTTAGTATAGAATTTGATGATATGCTTAGTGTAGTAATGTGATATAGACTTATTGTAGTAATGTGACATGCTCAGATATCATATATGTCTTTTTTAGAAATTACCTAAGAGGCTAAGTGAGAGTTGTGGCATCAAGCCAGATGAAGCGGGCATTATTGGACTACACCTTACCGCCAAGGCTCCATCACCAACTATGCTTATGTAGTGGACACAGACGGTCGCACTGTCTTCAGCGCTGGGGGTGAAACAACTTCCTTGCTAGCAAGAATCTCCAGGTTGGATAGGCCATCTTAGTCACCATCAGGAACATCCAACGCCATAACTTGAGGATGATGATCGTCATCGACCTCATTTAGAAGTATGTGTGTGGCACGGCCGTAGATGCTAAATGAACTGCTTATTAGCACTATCTACTACTATTTTAGCTCGTAATGTTCTATTAACTGGTAATGTTTGTGAGATCTAGCTACTACATAATGTTTGTGAGATTGTCACTTAATTATTAACTCGTGATGTTCTCTTATTTGGTATTGTTCTAGTGTGTAATGTTATATATGTGCTTACTTGTACTGTGAAATGCTAAATGTTAGATGGTGTCAAAATTATATATTTTTTGACTACACGAAAAGTTCGTGGCGTGCAAATTACATTGCGCGCTGTTAGGTAAGTGAATATAGTGGTGGTGTTGCCGACGTGGCATGCCAGCAACACGTATAATACTGCTGACGTAGGCACCAATGCCACCACTATTTTTTAACAATGACGCCATATTGGTGGTGTCGTGTGTCCACGCCAGCAAGGCCATTTTTGCCACGCCATAGCTAGACTTTTCTGCACTAGTGTAAGCTTCTAGACAAAAGGAAACAACCAAACAATTTGACTCTTCCATTGCAATCCATTTATAGTAAAATAATTTCTTGTACATTAGAGTAAGGAATTCCTATTACGTGCTCTTACAAACAGAGACCAAAGAACAATATAGGGCATACCACAACACATTATTTACCGAGCGTCCAAGGAAATCAGGACAATCTCAGAGCTAAACCAAGAGACATATACACATATATTGATCCTTATGGTAGTGGCTTTAATGGAGCCTCCACAAGATAGCAACAGACAAGTATTCGACTAGTTATATAATAAAGTGAGAGTACGCTTCGCGCATATTAATTCTTCTGTTATGTTATATGAACTGTTTGAAATTTGGGGCCCTATTTCGTTTTTCGCCCAGGGCCCCAAATTTCGGGTGACAACCTTGATCAAATAGAACACCTAAAATTGTCCATTATTAGAACTTGCATGCCTCTCACAAGAAGGTTTTATTACTGGACCACATCATTATCCATCGTTGAACATCATGACATAGTACAGTTCTAGGAGTCACAAACGACACAGGCACAGTGCCAAAAGTTTGGGATGACTTCCCTACAGTAAGAATCCGAGACTTCGGGTCCCCATTTTCTCATGCAGGATAACCGACATTTTAATTTCGTGCATGCACTGGCTCCAAATGCAATTCCAGTAAAGCATTGCTCTATAGAGAAGAACACACATCATTAAAAGAAGTCCATATTGAGAAAATCCAAGAAAGTTTACGTAGTTAATTTGGGTGAAAAACATTATTCTACTCTAGTTGTCATGAGAAAGGAAATAAAAAGGGAAATGGAGATCAATTTCATACCAACATGAATGGAATTTCCAAGCTGCGCAATCACCATGAGGCAAAGAAGTATGGCTTTCCCTTCCATAAGACCAGACACAAAGTTCTTCTTCTCCTCACTGTTTGGGCGTCCAAAAGCTTACACAATTATATCTTTATATATAGATTTGTAGATAGAGATCATTTACTCCATATCTCATACAATTAATATCAGAAAGATCTGAGCATATCATTATCCATAATTTTTAAAAATTGTTCTATCTTTAAGATGCTATCATTTTTTAAAAATGTTCTATCTTTAAGATGGTATCCATTTAAGAATTCTTCTTCCTTCCTGTGGATGGCACCCATGGTGGCATCTTACTTTGCGATGCACCATATAACATCTCTTATTACCCCCTGTTGGCCGGTAGGTTAGTGGTCCCGGTATGATGACTTGAAGATTGTGCTTCTTGCTGATTTACATGACGAGCGTTCGTCCCGCTCCGGCCCATGGTGATGGTGCTAAATCCGACATGTCTGGTGGTAGGGGTGTTGGGGAACGTAGTAATTTCAAAAAATTTCTACGCACACGCAAGATCATGGTGATGCATAACAACGAGAGGGGAGAGTGTGATCTACATACCCTTGTAGACCGACAGCGGAAGCGTTAGCACAACGCGTTTGATGTAGTCGTACGTCTTCACGGTCCGACCGATCAAGCACCGAAACTACGGCACCTCCGAGTTCTAGCACACGTTCAGCTCGATGACGATCCCCGGACTCCGATCCAGCAAAGTGTCGGGGAAGAGTTCCGTCAGCACGACGGCGTGGTGATGATCTTGATGTACTACCGTCGTAGGGCTTCGCCTAAGCACCGCTACAATATTATCGAGGATTATGGTGGAAGGGGGCACCGCACACGGCTAAGAATATGATCACGTGGATCAACTTGTGTGTCTAGGGGTGCCCCCTGCCCCCGTATACAAAGGAGCAGGGGAAGGTGCGGCCGGCCAGGAGGAGGGCGCGCCAGGAGGAGTCCTACTCCCACCGGGAGTAGGATTCCCCCCCTTTCCTAGTTGGAATAGGATTCGGAAGGGGGAAAGAGGAGAGAGAGAAGGAAGGGGGGGGGCGCCGCCCCCCTCTCCTTGTCCTATTCGGACTAGGGGGGAAGGGGCGCGCGGCCCAGCCCTGGCCACCTCTCCTCTCTTCCACTAAAGCCCACTAAGGCCCATATACCTTCCGGGGGGTTCCGGTAACCTCCCGGTACTCCGGTAAAATCCCAATTTCACCCGGAACACTTCCGATATCCAAATATAGGCTTCCAATATATCAATCTTTATGTCTCGACCATTTCGAGACTCCTCGTCATGTCCGTGATCACATCCGGGACTCCGAACAAACTTCGGTACATCAAAATGCATAAACTCATAATATAACTATCATCAAAACCTTAAGCGTGCGGACCCTACGGGTTCGAGAACAATGTAGACATGAGTGAGACACGTCTCCGGTCAATAACCAATAGCGGAACCTGGATGCTCATATTGGCTCCCACATATTCTACGAAGATCTTTATCGGTCAGACCGCATAACAACATACGTTGTTCCCTTTGTCATCGGTATGTTACTTGCCCGAGATTTGATCGTCGGTATCTCAATACCTAGTTCAATCTCGTTACCGGCAAGTCTCTTTACTCGTTTCGTAATACATCATCTTGCAACTAACTCATTAGTTGTAATGCTTGCAAGGCTTATGTGATGTGCATTACCGAGAGGGCCCAGAGATACCTCTCCGACAATCGGAGTGACAAATCCTAATCTCGAAATACGCCAACCCAACATGTACCTTTGGAGACACCTGTAGAGCTCCTTTATAATCACCCAGTTACGTTGTGACGTTTGGTAGCACACAAAGTGTTCCTCTGGCAAACGGGAGTTGCATAATCTCATAGTCATAGGAACATGTATAAGTCATGAAGAAAGCAATAGCAACATATTAAACGATCGGGTGCTAAGCTAATGGAATGGGTCATGTCAATCACATCATTCTCCTAATGATGTGATCCCATTAATCAAATGACAACACATGTCTATGGTTAGAAAACATAACCATCTTCGATTAACGAGCTAGTCAAGTAGAGGCATACTAGTGACACTCTGTTTGTCTATGTATTCACACATGTATTATGTTTCCGGTTAATACAATTCTAGCATGAATAATAAGCATTTATCATGATATAAGGAAATAAATAATAACTTTATTATTGCCTCTAGGGCATATTTCCTTCAGTCTCCCACTTGCACTAGAGTCAATAATCTAGTTCACATCGCCATGTGATTCAACACTAATAGTTCACATCACCATGTGATTAACACCCATAGTTCACATTGTCATGTGACCTATACCCAAAGGGTTTACTAGAGTCAATAATCTAGTTCACATCGTTTATGTGATTAACACCCAAAGAGTACTAAGGTGTGATCATGTTTTGCTTGTGAGATAATTTTAGTCAACGGGTCTGTCACATACAGATCCGTAAGTATTTTGTGAATTCTATGTCTACAATGCTCTGCACGGAGCTACTCTAACTAATTGCTCCCACTTTCAATATGTATATAGATCGAGACTTAGAGCCATCCAGATCTGTGTCAAAACTTGCATCGACGTAACTTTTTACGACGAACTTTTTTGTCACCTCCATAATTGAGAAATATTTCCTTATTCCACTAAGGATAATTTTGACCGCTGTCCAGTGATCTACTCTTATATCACTATTGTACTCCCTTGCTTAACACAGTGTAGGGTATACAATAGATCTGATACACAGCATGGCATACTTTATAGAACCTATGGCTGAGGCATAGGGAATGACTTTCATTCTCTTTCTATCTTCTGCCGTGGTCGGGCTTTGAGTCTTACTCAATTTCACACCTTGTAACACAGCCAAGAACTCTTTCTTTGACTGTTCCAATTTTTGAACTACTTCAAAATATTGTCAAGGTATGTACTCATTGAAAAAAAACTTATCAAGCATCTTGATCTATCTCTATAGATCTTGATGCTTAATATGTAAGCAGCTTCACCGAGGTTTTCTTTGAAAAAATCCTTTCAAACACTTCTTTATGCTTTGCAGAATAATTCTACAGTATTTCCGATCAACAATATGTCATACACATATACTTATCAGAAATGTTGTAGTGCTCCCACTCACTTTCTTGTAAATACAGACTTCACCGCAAGTCTGTATAAAACTATATGCTTTGATCAACTTATCAAAGCATATATTCCAACTCCGAGATGCTTGCACCAGTCCATAGATGGATCGCTGGAGCTTGCATATTTTGTTAGCACCTTTAGCATTGACAAAACCTTCTGGTTGTATCATATACAACTCTTCTTTAAATCCATTAAGGAATGTAGTTTTATTTATCCATTTGCCAGATTTCATAAAATTGCGGCAATTGCTAACATGATTTGGACAGACTTAAGCATTGCTACGAGTGAGAAAATTTCATCGTAGTCAACACCTTGAACTTTGTAAAAAACATTTTTCGACAAGTCTAGCTTTGTAGATAGTAACATTACTATTAGCGTTCGTCTTCCTCTTGAAGATCCATTTATTTTCTATGGCTTGCCGATCATCGGGCAAATCCATCAAAGTACATACTTTGTTCTCATACATGGATCATATCTCAGATTTCATGTCCTCAAACCATTTCGCGGAATCTGGGCTCATCATCGTTTCCTCATAGTTCGCAAGTTCGTCATGGTCTAGTAACATGACTTCCAGAACAGGATTACCGTACCACTCTGGTGCGGATCTCACTCTGGTTAACCTACGAGATTCGGTAGTAACTTGATCTGAAGTTACATGATCATTATCATTAGCTTCCTCACTAATTGGTGTAGTAGTCACAGGAACAGATTTCTGTGATGAACTACTTTTCAATAAGGGAGAAGGTACAATTACCTTATCAAGTTCTACTTTCCTCTCACTCACTTCTTTCGAGAGAAACTCCTTCTCTAGAAAGGATCCATTCTCAGCAACGAACATCTTGCCTTCGGATCTGTGATAGAAGGTGTACCCAACATTTTTCTTTTGGATATCTATGAAGACGCACTTCTCCGATTTGGGTTTGAGCTTATTAGGTTGAAACTTTTTTCACATAAGCATTGCAACCTCAAATTTTAAGAAACGACAGCTTAGGTTTCTTGTCAAACCATAGTTCATACGGTGTCGTCTCAACAGATTTAGATGGTGCCCTATTTAACATGAATGCAGCTGTCTCTAATGCATAATCCCAAAACGATAGTGGTAGATTGGTAAGAGACATCATAGTTCGCACCATATCTAATAAAGTACGTTTATGACGTTCGGACACACCATTATGCTGTGGTGTTCTAGGTGGCGTGAGTAGTGAAACTATTTCACATTGTTTTTAACTGAAGGCCAAACTCGTAACTCAAATATTTTACTTCTGCGATCATATCGTAGAAACTTTTTATTTTTGTTACGATGATTCTCCACTTCACTCTGAAATTCTTTGAACTTTTCAAATGTTTCAGACTTGTGTTTCATCAAGTAGATATACCCATATCTGCTCAAATCATTGTGAAGGTCAAAAAATAACGATACTCGCCGCGAGCCTCAACACTCATCGGATCACATACATCAGTATGTATTATTTCCAATAAGTCAGTTGCTCGCTCCATTGTTCCGGAGAACGGAGTCTTAGTCATCTTGTCCATAAGGCATGGTTCGCAAGCATCAAGTGATTCATAATCAAGTGATTCCAAAATCCCATCAGCATGGAGTTTCTTCATGCGCTTTACACCAATATGACCTAAACGGCAGTGCCACAAATAAGTTGCACTATCATTATTAACTTTGCATCTTTTGTCTTCAATATTATGAATATGTGTATCACTACGATCGAAATCCAATAAACCATTTTCATTGGGTGTGTAACCATATAAGGTTTTATTCATGTAAACAGAGCAACAATTATTCTTAACTTAAATGAATAACCATATTGCAATAAACATGATCAAATCATATTCATGCTCAACGCAAACACCAAATAACACTTATTTAGGTTCAACACTAATCCCGAAAGTATAGGGAGTGTGCGATGATAATCATATCAATCTTGGAACTACTTCCAACACACATCGTCACTTCACCCTTAACTAGTTTATGTTCATTCTGCAACTCCCGTTTCGAGTTACTACTCTTAGCAACTGAACCAGTATCAAATACCGAGGGGTTGCTACGAACACTAGTAAAATACACATTAATAATCTGTATATCAAATATACCTTTGTTCACTTTGCCATCCTTCTTATCCGCCAAATACTTGGGGCAGTTCCGCTTCCAGTGACCAGTCCCTTTGCAGTAGAAGCACTTAATCTCAGGGTTAGGACCAGACTTGGGCTTCTTCACTTGAGCAGCAACTTGCTTGCTGTTCTTCTTGAAGTTCCCCTTCTTCCCTCTGCCCTTTTCTTGAAACTAGTGGTCTTGTCTACCATCAACACTTGATGTTTTTCTCGATTTCTACCTTCGTCAATTTCAGCATTACGAAGAGCTTGGGAATCGTTTCCGTTATCCCTTGCATATCATAGTTCATCACGAAGTTCTACTAACTTGGTGATGGTGACTAGAGAATTCTTTCAATCACTATCTTATCTGGAAGATTAACTCCCACTTGATTCAAGCGATTGTAGTACCCAGACAATCTGAGCACATGCTCACTAGTTGAGCGATTCCCCTCCATCTTTTAGCTATAGAACTTGTTGGAGACTTCATATCTCTCAACTCGGGTATTTGCTTGAAATATTAACTTCAACTCCTGGAACATCTCATATGGTCCACGACGTTCAAAACGTCTTTGAAGTCCCGATTCTAAGTCGTTTAAGCATGGTGCACTAAACTATCAAGTAGTCATCATATTGAGCTAGCCAAATGTTCATAACATCTGCATCTGCTCCTGCAATAGGTTTGTCACCTAGCGGTGCATCAAAGACATAATTTTTCTGTGCAGCAATGAGGATAAACCTCAGATCACGGATCCAATCCGCATCATTGCTACTAACATCTTTCAACACAATTTTCTCTAGGAACATATCAAAATAAAACAGGGGAGCTAAACGCGAGCTATTGATCTACAACATAGATATGCTAATACTACCAGGACTAAGTTCATGATAAATTAATGTTCAATTAATCATATTACTTAAGAACTCCCACTTAGATAGACATCCCTCTAATCCTTTAAGTGATTACGTGATCCAAATCAACTAAACCATGTCCGATCATCACGTGAGATGGAGTAGTTTCATTGGTGAACATCACTATGTTAATCATATCTACTATATGATTCACGCTCGACCTTTCGGTCTCCGTGTTCCGAGGCCATATCTGTATATGCTTGGCTCGTCAAGTATAACCTGAGTATTCCGCGTGTGCAACTGTTTTGCACCCGTTGTATTTGAACGTAGAGCCTATCACACCCGATCATCACGTGGTGTCTCAGCACGAAGAACTTTCGCAATGGTGCATACTCAGGGAGAACACTTCTTGATAATTAGTGAGAGATCATCTTAAAATGCTACCGTCAATCAAAGCAAGATAAGATGCATAAAAGATAAACATCACATTCCATCAATATAAGTGATATGATATGGCCATCATCATCTTGTGCTTGTGATCTCCATCTTCGAAGCACCGTCGTGATCACCATCGTCACCGGCGTGACACCTTGATCACCATCGTAGCATCGTTGTCGTCTCGCCAATCTTATGCTTCCACGACTATCGCTACCGCTTAGTGATAAAGTAAAGCATTACAGCGCAATTGCATTGCATACAATAAAGCGACAACCATATGGCTCCTGCCAGTTGCCGATAACTTGGTTACAAAACATGATCATCTCATACAATAAAATTTAGCATCATGTCTTGACCATATCACATCACAACATGCCCTGCAAAAACAAGTTAGACGTCTCTACTTTGTTGTTGCAAGTTTTACGTGGCTGTTACAGGCTTAAGCAAGAACCAATCTAACCTACGCATCAGAACCACAACGATAGTTTGTCAAGTTGGTGCTGTTTTAACCTTCGCAAGGACCGGGCGTAGCCACACTTGGTTCAACTAAAGTTGGAGAGACAGTCGCCCGCAAGCCACCTATGTGCAAAGCACGTCGGGAGAACCGGTCTCGCGTAAGCGTACGCGTAATGTCGGTCCGGGCCGCTTCGTCCAACAATACCGCCGAACCAAAGTATGACATGCTGGTAAGCAGTATGACTTATATCGCTCACAACTCACTTGTGTTCTACTCGTGCATATAACATCAACACATAAAACCTAGGCTCTGATACCACTGTTGGGGAACGTAGTAATTTCAAAAATTTCCTATGCACACGCAAGATCATGATGATGCATAGCAACGAGAGGGGAGAGTGTGATCTACGTACCCTTGTAGACCGACAGCGGAAGCGTTAGCACAACACGGTTGATGTAGTCGTACGTCTTCACGGCCCGACTGATCAAGCACCGAAACTACGGCACCTCAGAGTTCTAGCACACGTTCAGCTCGATGACGATCCCCGGACTCCGATCCAGCAAAGTGTCGGGGAAGAGTTCCGTCAGCACGACGGCGTGGTGACGATCTTGATGTACTACTGTCGCAGGGCTTCGCCTAAGCACCGCTACAATATTATCGAGGATTATGGTGGAAGGGGGCACCGCACACGGCTAAGAATATGATCACGTGGATCAACTTGTGTGTCTAGGGGTGCCCCCTGCCCCCGTATATAAAGGAGCAGGGGAAGGTGCGGCCGGCCAGGAGGAGGGCGCGCCAGGATCCCCCCCTTTCCTAGTTGGAATAGGATTCGGGAGGGGGAAAGAGGAGAGAGAGAAGGAAGGGGGGCGCCGCCCCCCTCTCCTTGTCCTATTCGGACTAGGGGGAGGGGCGCGCGGCCCAGCCCTGGCCACCTCTCCTCTCTTCCACTAAAGCCCACTAAGGCCCATATACCTCCCGGGGGATTCCGGTAACCTCCCGGTACTCCGGTAAAATCCCGATTTCACCCGGAACACTTCCGATATCCAAATATAGGCTTCCAATATATCAATCTTTATGTCTCGACCATTTCGAGACTCCTCGTCATGTCCGTGATCACATCCGGGACTCCGAACAAACTTCGGTACATCAAAATGCATAAACTCATAATATAACTGTCATCAAAACTTTAAGCGTGCGGACCCTACGGGTTCGAGAACAATGTAGACATGACCGAGACACGTCTTCGGTCAATAACCAATAGCAGGACCTGGATGCTCATATTGGCTCCCACATATTCTACGAAGATCTTTATCGGTCAGACCGCATAACAACATACGTTGTTCCCTTTGTCATCGGTATGTTACTTGCCCGAGATTCGATCGTCGGTATCTCAATACCTAGTTCAATCTCGTTACCGGCAAGTCTCTTTACTCGTTTCGTAATACATCATCTTGCAACTAACTCATTAGTTGTAATGCTTGCAAGGCTTATCTGATGTGCATTACCGAGAGGGCCCAGAGATACCTCTCCGACAATCGGAGTGACAAATCCTAATCTCGAAATACGCCAACCCAACATGTACCTTTGGAGACACCTGTAGACCTCCTTTATAATCACCCAATTACGTTGTGACGTTTGGTAGCACACAAAGTGTTCCTCCGGCAAACGGGAGTTGCATAATCTCATAGTCATAGGAACATGTATAAGTCATGAAGAAAGCAATAGCAACATATTAAACGATCGGGTGCTAAGCTAATGGAATGGGTCATGTCAATCACATCATTCTCCTAATGATGTGATCCCATTAATCAAATGACAACACATGTCTATGGTTAGGAAACATAACCATCTTCGATTAACGAGCTAGTCAAGTAGAGGCATACTAGTGACACTCTGTTTGTCTATGTATTCACACATGTATTATGTTTCCGGTTAATACAATTCTAGCATGAATAATAAACATTTATCATGATATAAGGAAATAAATAATAACTTTATTATTGCCTCTAGGGCATATTTCCTTCAAGGGGTCCTAAGCTAGGCGTCTTGGTGGGATGGTAACAACATGAACTTACCACGTGCCGCCACCTGTGCACGCCGACCTTGCTTCCTAGTTAGTAACTCTTAAGCTACTATATGTATGCACTTTAATTTTTGTGAATCATTCGCCTCCTTGCTCTGTTGTAATGATAAATATAATTATCAATCAGCAATAAAAGGCTACCTTGTCTACCTGGAAAAAGGGGTGCGCATCACCATTAGAGGCTCTACCTTCAAACATGATACTACAGTTTATAAAAAGAAGCTCTATGCCTAATTTCATTGATGATTGCTCCATAAACACCACTGTTGCTTTTCTATATGTCACTATAACTCGATGCGCGGGCTAGAATTTTATAAAGCTCATTAAAACATCATTGTTATTTTGTTATCTCTAAAGATTTACATGAAATCCTTGTTCACCATGTACACTATGTAAAATATCAATGTGAATAGCCATTTGCTACAAACTTTTGAGTGATTCAACTTAAGAAAGATATCTTGTGTAAGACATTAGGAAGGAGAAATAAATGCAGTCTATTTTTTCCAAGACATACAACATCACATATATGCACTCGAGACCATCACATATATAAAGGAGTTATACCACATTGTATGTAAGTTGACTATAATGAAATTATTTATTACTAAATGATCTTTGGAAGTGAATATTTATTATTATTCTATTAAAAAATCAGTATGAACTGTTATTTCATATGGTTGCCATGTAGCTTCTTTTCATTATTTTACTAATATAACAACACAAGAAAGCCTAATAAAAGATAAACAATATTATTTGTACAAGTCACTGATTAGTGAGTCGAGCAAACATTGGAGTATTTTCACCACATCATGTCATTATTTAAAATTCCAATCTATTGAATTCTATTTTAGTTGTTTACACTCTAGTAAAATGCCTACCAATTCAGCAAAGGAAGTATTATTTTATAATCTCACTACTGCAGATAGTGATGTAGTTTATCATTGGCTTATCCAATGTTCTGTTGGAACTCGCCCACGGATCAATCACATGAAAACACGATGAACACACACTTGCAGAACTTTTAGGTTTGTGCCTCTTTTTTCCTCATCCACAATATTACAATCTAATAATGGGCTTGATATACGCGCGCGAGTCCTAATTGGACTGACCAACGTGACTTCTTCCTAAGACAATTCCGACCCAAACTCGAATCCAACACGGAAGTGTGCTGCACTAACACTATCCGCCGGACTCCTACTATTCCTAATCACCGGCAAGCTTGACTACAAACTTTACCAAACTCAGCTACTCACTCCAGCTATGACACGGACATGTACTACTACGTGGAGACGAATCAATCTATCTAGCTGTACTCACCGCGTGACATTAGGCAAGGTTATTGCCAACATGTTCTTCTCCTTCAACGAAGCACATTCCAATTCTATATAATAGAAAGAATGATCAAATAACAACTCAGACCGATACAAAGTGTCTATTATTTTGACACAAATATACCACTCAGCAAGAAATGTTATCTCTAACCACATTAAGCGTGAGGAAGATTATCTGTGGAAACAAAGAAGTCAAATCAAATGACCAGATAATAGCCTAGCTCAAGTATATACTCCCTCCGTTCCTAAATATTTGTCTTTCTAAAGATTTCAATAAGTGACTACATACGAAGCAAAATGAGTGAATCTACACTCTAAAATATGTCTATATATATCCATATGTGGTAGTTCATTTGAAATCTCTAAAAAGATAAATATTTAGGAACGGAGAGAGTAGTACGTACACATCTATTCAGAATAAATAAAAGACGTTAGATGACATTCTCTCAATTCCTATAACAACCATGTGCCTGACGCCGGGTATGAAGGTTGTTATCCTCTTGATCAAAGATACCAACACCATAATTAGGTAGTTGCACGTGGACTCATTGCACTTTCATCTTGCTGGGGAGCTTTTGTCTTCATCTTTGCATGCACGTCTCATGAATCGCTGATCCCTGATAGTTCATCTGCGTACAAAAATAAAAAAATAGTTCATCTGTTCAATTGTAAAACTTAGGATCAGTATAGAAGGAAAAATCGTGTTGTGCAGATTATCACGTCCAGTAGAAAAACACATCTGACACTTCCAGTGCAACGTTATAGAAAAAAAGTATCATGTAAAAAAGAAGGAAAAAGCCTTTACCCATTCCCACAAACTAAGGAGGAAAGCCCCCATTAAAAACTCCAACGATAAAAGGTCAAAAAAATCCACAATCTGGCTGATTGCCTGTGAAATAAAAATAAGCCTACATCAACCAAATATTCTTCTGTCGACTCCTCTATATGGTCGCTGCCTCCTTCTCTGCTTCGGATCTTCTCTCCTACCAATGGCCGGCAATGCGTGGAGGTTGTAGAGATTGGCGTCTAGATCCTCCTTCTCTGCTTCGGATCTGCTCTCCTACCAATGGTCGGCGATGCGTGGAGGCTGTCGAGATTGGCGTCTAGATGACACCGGTTGTGCGCGGCAAGGAAATACTTGCATCGAGTCAAGATTCAAGACTAATTGATATAATACATGAGATGAAGAGCCAGTAAATTGGATTAGAAGTAAGTTAAATATTTTTTTGTTATTTTATTTTAAGGAATAAAAGTATTTTGAGGAATCAGACTATAGTTTTGATTCCTTGAATTGCACATGTTAGGCCACTTAATTTATGAATTACTTTTCAATGGCGGAACTTTGTTTGTGCACATAAAGCACATGGGGCTGCCCATCAGTGGAGAGTTTTTACGGTACCCTGGTACTCCCTCGGAGTAACATGGAGTACCAGTAAAATCTGACCATTCGTATTAAAGGGTATTATAGACTTTCTTAGAGATTAAAAGGGTACTTTTGTTTAACCTAATAGCTGGAGATTCATGAAAGTTGCCGCCGCCGCGATAAACGATTTGCCGTGCTAGTGCTTATGTACGCGGGAAGGATCATCAATCAATGAGTAAAAAATATCTAATCCTCCATGCATGAGCACACACTGAATCAACTAATCGGTGGTTTGGCCATGGATTTCCGTGCCATGCAGCCCGTGCAGGGCACCAGTTGAACGATTGGACAATAAAGGCCAACTCCACTGTGCGATCCCAAACGGACGTCCAGATTGGTCGGATTTTGTTTCTTTGGAGCGCCGATAGGTTCGTCCGTGTCCGGCTTTGTCAGATGGGTCGTGCGTGCGCCCATCGCGCTACCGCGCCCCAAATCATGTCCGGGTGGACGTGAATAAAAAAATATAAAAACTAGAATGAAATAACTAAAAAAGTAAATAAAGGCATTTTAAAAAAAACATAAAACATATATAGGGGTCGGCCATAAAACAGCCCAGTTTCCACAACCACTTAAAAGGCCCAGTTTCATAACTAACATATAAAAATAAAATAAAAAACGCTTCCCGCGCGCTCCTGCCGCGCCCGTCGGTGCCGTGGCCGTCGACGTCTTCACTGGCCGCCGGTGTCGTCGTCGTCGTTGACGAGGTCGACGTAGGCCGGCGGCGTCCACAGGTAGGCCGGCGGTGCGTGGTAGACGGGGGCGAGCTGGACGGCCGGAGGTGCCTGCACCACCTCCTCCCGTGGCGGCGCCTCCCGCTCCGGTGACCGCGGCGGAGTGGGGCACCAGTTCACGCCCACGCCGGCGGCCATCTCCGGAGCAGTGCAGGACCAGCCCCACCCCTGGCCCAGCAGTTGCTGGAACGCGGCCACCGGCTCCTCCTCGGGGATGGCTACCTCGCCGGCAGCGGAGCGGGCCGTCATCTCCTCTAGGCCTTCCCATTGCCGCTCATCGTGCGTGTACATGGAGTCCTCCATGACACGCGCCATGAGACGGGCCTCCTCCTCCTCCGTCATGCGAGGAGGTGGTGGTGGCGATGGAGACGGCGAAGGCGACGGCGTGGGCGTGACGCCGCGCACCCGCCTACGCCCGCGCTCCTGGGGAGCAGGCGCTGCGCGCTCCTGTCGTGGTCGCCGCGGCCCCGTCGAGGTGCCGGCAAAGAACTACGCGCGCCTGGTGTCATGCTCGTCACAAAACCAGGTGTCCCAGAGCCCGGAGTCGGGGGCGTACCTGGGGTCGTAGAAGAGGTCGTCGGGGAGGAGGCGGCGGCGGCGCTCGATCTCCTTGTCGCGCTCACGGCCGCTCGTCGGGACCGGCGGGATCGGGACCCGGTCGGCGGAGAGATGCCAGTTATTGGGGAGATGGACGTCGCTCCAGGGGAGCGGCGTCCTCGTCTCCCAATAACGGCGGCACACCGACGAGCGGACGTAATGCCGGTTGCGCTCGTCGGCGGACGTGGGCGCGATGGAGAAGGCGGGCGGCGCGGGGGCCCGGCGTGGTGGCGATGGCGAGCCGCGGCGGCGTCCCGACAAGGAACCAGCCTCGCGGCCGTGCTTGCCTTTGCGGCCTATGGCTGCGGGCGGCCGGCCGGCGAGGTGTTGGCTAGGGTTTGGGACTGGGGCTGTCGTGTTTCGAGGAGGCCACGGGATGGCGTGGGGCAATGTGGACGACGACCCGTCCACGCTTCCCATTTAAAGAAGGACGGTGACCGTTCGACGTGCGGATGACAGGTGGGGCCGCCCGCTCGTGTGCATTGATGTGGACGGGTGGGAGGCAGGTGGCCGCCTGCCACGCGGCCCCGACGCGGACGAGGCGCGCGTCCATTTGGTGTCCATTGCGACCCAAACCCGGCGCAAGTTTGCGCTCGAAATGGGTTGACCCGGACACAAAACAGACAAGATAGGCCCGGGCCGTCACGCGCTGGGCCGCCTCCTTTGTTCATTTTACCTCAAACGGACGGGACCGGACAGGATAGGGTCACGCGGTGAAGTTGGCCTAAAGGATCAATCAAGCAGCATTCCGGATCGACTGAGGCACGGCGCGTCCTACGCCCCAATCACAGCGCCGGCCAGCGGCCGTCGTCCCAGTTAGGAGGGCAGAGCCGCCGTGTCCTTCTTGTCATGGCCCGACTTTTCTTAGATTAGATTTAGAATTTACTAGCGAGAGATTACGATTTTACCCTTGCTGCCTAGATACTTCCTAATTTTCAGCGAGGGTACTCCCTGATAGTTAAGTTGGAGTACCAGTTAACTTTATCCACTAGATTAGAACGAATGGACAGTCCATACTAGTTTCAGGGTATCATAAAAGAACTCCATCAGTGTCCACAGTAATGAGTAGTACATCACATCATTGTTCCGATATATACTCTGTGGTACTACTATTTTATGGGTTTCCTACATAATAGCAAATGTAAAAGACAACATTATAAATATTAAAAATTTCCATTAAATTGGAAAACAAAAGATATCCCTGCGATCGAACAAAATTCAGATCGATCTTAAGTCTTTTTTCAAATTTAAATCCAGTTAGAGTTTGTACTGCATCTTACTTTTTCTAATAAATGTCGTGAAGAAGGAAGGGCATAGCCATATTTGCATATTCCAAGACAAAGAGCTTTATATAGGAAATTCTTTAATCTTTCAGATATGCCCCCTAAACAGACAGGGAAGGAGTATCAATATATTAAATTTAAAAATGCTAGCCCGTACAGATGCACGGGTTGATGACTAGTGTTACCTAATAGAGAGCACCAGGGGAACAACAGATCAATAGGCATGTTATATATGTCAGTAAAGTATACTACAGATTTCGGAACGGAACATACCTACCAGATGAATATGGGTTCTGCACTGTTTGCATATAGAACCATACCGCTCATATGTAATTGTGAGCCTCCAAATTCTGTTAAGATGATGTATTGCTTAAAGCCATAATATGCGTGTTAGCCAGCAAGAATGCTGCAATCCCTCTAATAACAATGGGAAATTACCCTACAATTTGGGGAGGAAAATAGTAGATCCATGGCTGTCTAATTCTACACAAACACGATTAAACAAAGTCAAATAGCAATTTATTAGAGATGGAGGAACTTGCCGTATGTGTTCCATGTATACACCAGATATTGCCTTGGACGACCAGCTGCTTCACAACTCATGTACCTGGCTTGGACCCAGAAAAAATAAGAAGATGTTGTCCCATGCCATTCTCTCGGTGGCGCTTAGATCACTCTTCCTGGCCGATGCCAGGGGCTTCAATTCGCTCAACTGAACTGCAACAACATTCTTTTTTGTATGATCCAGATCAAATAGAAAGACTATAAGATAGGATGGAACAAAACTGAACCAAATAAATTTTTATCTGCAGTGTATAGTAGCCAGCATCAAAATCAGCAGTTTGTAGGAATCAAACTTAGGGTTCATAAGAGAAATAACAAACAACTGCATACATCACTTGCTAGTTAGGTACAAAACCACACAGTAAAGGCCGTCCATACCTATTCTAGAGCACCAGTAACCTGTACGAACCACGTCTGGCAGATTTCTTGGACTACCACTGTTACGGTGATTGACGAATTTAGGAGCCGTCCATCCACCTCAATCTGACGGTGAAAAAATAAAAGTTACAAAGAGTTACGAGATTGAAATTATGGGAAATTATAAATAACGGTGTGACCGTTACATATTTTTTGTGGGGTCAATTTTTTTTCAAGGGGTAGATTTGTCAAGGGAATATGTAACTCGCGCATCAAAGTTTTTTTTTTTTTTTTGCAAAACTGCCGAACGAATCGATCATGGCTCGTTTCCTATCCAGCCTCGTTCGTCGCTTCGATGTTTTTTTTGCTGACGCCCATCTTCCTTGGCCCATCGACGATGACCACGTTGCGCCGCGCCTCGAGCACCTCCGCCGGCAGTGAGGTCAGCAACAGCCGGCAGCGGGACTTGCGCATCGTCTCCATCGGCCGCCGGCACACCGGACTTGACCTCGCGCGCCGCAGCAACGCCCATGCCTCCCCGGCCGGGTTAGGTCAGGTTACCTGGCGCGGTCAGTCTCGGGAGAATACGAGCAGAAGATGCATGGCGAGCTATTTAATCCGGCCGCTTACCATCTTGAATTTGTCCATTGTTCCAGAGAGAAACCCCCTTGATGAATCTGTCATTTTCCTGAATAAGGCACGTGTTCTTAAGATAGCAGCAGCAGTACATTCAGATCTTTGGGGGAAGATAAGTTTCAAGTAGTAGATACAACATACCATTATGTCCATTGTCCAGCATTTGGTTATGAGACTCCACCACTTCATTCATATCATCTGGTATCTACAGAATGATAAACAGCTTCAGTAATCTTCAAGCTGGAAAGGGTGTCAGCAAGCAGATACATACATTTGTGTCAACTATGGAAGCGACTGGTACTCATTTCATTTTGTCATTTGAGGACTGAACCTTCAATAACTCTACTACTTAAAGCTTTCCCTGAAAAAACTCTACTACTTAAACTGGTCATGCCTAATTGCTCACAGGCCGCAAGCAAAAGTCAGACGAGAACACCAACAGTTAGACAAGGTACCTCGGTAACTTTCGTGTGAACACCAACAATTAGACAAGACCCCACATGACTTACGCGCAAACCGTGGTAACTTTGTTCTAGAGGGAAAGTTTTGTTAGAAATAAATGGGCTTGGCCCATTAAAAATTTCTAATCTCAAAATGGCCCATAAGAAAAATGACAAGTGGTGCTGCTAAAGTTTAGTCTAGTACCGCTAGTTGAGGAAGTGTTGAACCTCTTTATATGGTGGGTTCTCTACATCACATTTAGTGATGTGTGAAGGAGAGAAAAAGAAGACCACACGCGCTCACTCGCCTGGCCGGGGCCAAGGCGTATGTGCGACATGCGCATGAATGGTTTGCTTAAATTCGGTTCGTTGTCTTGCAGGAGCGCAACTTCCTTATGCCGTTTATTTTTTGGTGTCTTGTCGGACAATTTCATTGTTTCCTTGTCTAGTAAGTTTGATTTGGAAACCAAGTTGGATTGAGATTGTGATCGCAACACGATGCCGCCTCTGGTTCACCTATATATACTACTTACCGGCCTCGGCCAAAGATACACCAAAAATACCTAGGGTTTTGCCTCGTCTGCTCTGCCACCATAGTCTACTCTGTCCCAAACGCTGGCGCGCAGGAGAGCAAGTCTCCGGAATATTTCGTCCTTGTGATCCTGCACTGGGAGAGGATAAATTAAGTTTTTGGGAAGCGCTCTGCGCGACTGCTCAACTTCGTCATCACGGGTCGTCTTCCGTCAAAGTCGGGCGGTGCTACTCATCGTCATCTTCATCGATGAGTCATCTGAACCCACAACTAGCACTATCGGTCTCCGAGGTCCATAGCACTATGGGTCGTTTGATGGCACTACTAGCAATGTGGTTCATCCGAACCCAGAGCTACCAGAATGGATAGTCCGAACCCACATTTACCATCCGAAACCCGAATGACTAAGGTCAGAACTTGTGGGCTTGGATGACTAAGATCGGTACTTGTGTGTCCAGACAACTAAGATTGGTACTTGTGGGTCCGAATGACTAAGATCAAAACTTGTGGGCCTGGACAACTAAAATCGGCACTTGTGGGACCGGACGACTAAGATATGCACTTGTAATGATTAAGATCGACACTTGTGGGCCCGGACGACTAAGATCGGTACTTGTGGGTCCGAGCGAGTAAGATCGGTACTTGTGAGCCCGGAAAACTAAGATCGATAATAGTGAGCCCGAACGAGTAAGAGCGGTTGTTATGGCCGGTTTAGCTAGGCCCACTAGGCAATCTTAGCCCACAAATTATCTTAGGTTAATTCTTATGCAAGTTATCTTAGGTTAATTCTTATGCAAGTTATCTAGGTTATAAATATAAGATGTAAGACTCTTTTTGGAATTAAGCAATAAGAATATTATTATCCCTGTTGCGTGGCTCCCAGAGGAGTCGGAACCCTAGCCGCCTCTAACTCTAGCCCCCACTGCCATCTCCCTCCGACGCGACGGTGCGCCGATCATCGCCCCGTCCTACTCCATCCTTCCCCTACAACCTACGGAGTAGGTCCGGTAGGATCCCTGGTTCTACCAATTTGGTATCCAGAGACTCGGGTTCGATCATGTCGTCATTAACACCCACGCCGTCGCTGCCCATCATCACCACCGCCCCAATGACCACTGTCGGGTCCCCAACGCCGCCGGCCCTGATCACCTCCGCACCGCCGGCCCCCGTCACTTTCGCGCCGCCGACAACCTCTGTCTTCACGCCGGAGGAGATGACCAGCACCCTGCGGGACCTCGTGACGGCCGTCCAGGGCATCTTCCTGTACTTGGCCGGCCCGCACACCACCCCGCCGGCTGCGCCCCCCGCCTACAGCCACCCGGTGACGCACTGGCCGATCCAGAACGCGTCGGGCCCGAGCGGGACGCCCCTGCTGCCGTTCCAGGCGGGCTACACCGGCGGGCCACCGCCGCTGCTGCACCTGCCCTGGTACTCGGTACCCGCGGCGATCGCCGGGGCCCATCCGTCGCTCCAGCCACCGCCCGCCCTAGCACCGACCACAGCCGCGCCAACCGCGCCGCCCGCGCCGGTCTAGCTCCAACCGCCGCCGCCCAGCTCCGGACTGGGCCGGTCCACACCCGGAGGACTTCTGATCCAGCAAGTCCGGTTTCCGCCGTCACCGTCCCCGATCCCGGCCTGGCTAACCGGGACGTCGCCACGCCAGTTTACACAGAGGCCGGGGACCCACCGGTACCCACGCTGCAGCCTGGGGCCTCGTCCGGCTCCGCGGGGGCCTACGACGGCCTCCCCACCGTTGATCGGGCGCCGTCATCATCACTGCTCCGCACCGCCGAGCCGGTCGGCCATGGCGCGCCGACCCAGACGCCGCCACGGTTCGCCAAGATCGATTTGGCCACTTATGACGGCACGGAGGACCCGCTTAACTGGCTCAACCAGTGTGAGCACTTTCTCCGTGGCCAACACACGCTCGCGTTAGAGCGCACTTTGGCTGGCATCTTACCACCTCCGCGGTGCAGCCCAGACCTGGTACTACGCACTCGAGCAGGACGAGGGCAGCATGCCCCCTTGGGAGCGCTTTCGTGAGCTCTGCCTCCTTCGCTTTGGGCCTCCGGTTCGCGGGAGCCGCCTGGCGGAGCTCGGCCGCCTTCCCTTCACCTCCATGGTGCAGGACTTCGCCGACCGTTTCCAGGCCCAGGCATGCCATGCGTCGGGCGCGACGGCGCGGCAGCGAGCCGACCTCTTTGTCGGTGGACTTCCGGATCACATCCGCGTGGACGTGGAGCTTCAGGGACCCCAGGATCTCCAATCGGCCATATACTACGCCCGCGCGTTCGAAAGCCGCGCGGTGGCCATCCAGCAGGAATCACCGTCCCGGACCGCTGGGTCACTACCCGGGCCGGATTCCGCGCAGGGTCGGCCTGCGTAGGCTTCTGCGGCACCCCTCGCCGCGACCGCGGCGCGCCCGTTCCGCCGGCTCACCTCAGCCAAGCTACTCGAGCGTCGCCGCCAAGGGTTGTGCTTCAACTGCGGCGAGCCCTACACGCCCGGCCATGCCTGCCCGCGACTCTTCTACCTGGAGGTTGCAGACTACATTCTGGATGACGCCGTCGCTGCCGACCTGGCCGCCCCAGCTGTCGAGAAGGTGTTTGACGCTGGTTGATCGCTTCGAGGAGTTCCGCAAGCGCTTTCCCACCTTACAGCTCGAGGATGAGCTGTTTGTGCAGGCGGGGAGAAGTGTTATGGCCGGTTTAGCTAGGCCCACCGGGCAATCTTAGCCCACAAGTTATCTTAGGTTAATTCTTATGCAAGTTATCTTAGGTTAATTCTTATGCAAGTTATCTAGGTTATAAATATAGGCTGTAAGACTCTTTTTGGAATTAAGCAATAAGAATATTATTATCCCTATTGCCCGGTTCCCAAAGGAGCCGGAACCCTAGCCGCCACTAACCCTAGCCGCCGCCGCCATCTCCCTCCGATGCGACGGCGCCCAGCCGCCGGCGCGCCCGATCATCGCCCCATCCTACTCCATCCTTCCCCTACAACCTACGGAGCAAGTCCGGTAGGATCCCTGGTTCTACCAGCGGTACTTGCGGGGCCAAACGACTAACAGCGGTACTTGTGGGCTTGGATTTGTGGCAGTTGCCCAAGTGCTGTATATTTGTAGTGCTCTATTTTTGGGCTGCCCGTTGGAGGCTCGTTTTTGCCCCCAAATGTCCTAAAAGGTGGTTATGCCCTATTATAGGGCAGCTATTGAAGATTCTCTTACTAGGATTTAATTTGAGTTTTTAACTTCTGTGTCTTCGCCTGGGTCGGGACGAAGGATATCCTTAGTGACATTTACTGTAGGTTCTGTTCTCCAAAGGATGGAACGATGTGAGACATTTTTTATCTATCTTCCATATCAGATTAATTTCCATTACTTTTCAAGTTGCATCCTTCTCTTGAACTGAACCACCTTGCAAATACTGATTTTATCTTCCACGTAAAATCAGTGTTGCCTACACAAACATGTCATTTAAATATGTCAATCTGCTCATTATGAAGCATCAATTCATTTCCTGCTCATCAGGAAGCAGCAAATCATTTCCGTGCTAGACCACCCATCGCGTGCGTGCACTCACGGCTGACAAAAACACAAACAAAAGTTAGTAATATAAGCTTTCTTTTCTAGATCTCCAGATTCCATCAACACATACATTTGTTGAATTTTCGTGCCAAGAAAACTGCAGAGGTGATGGCTGATGAAAAAACGAGACAGGTAGCCATTCTGTCAGCTAAGTTGATTCAGACAAGTCTCGTGACAAAGGGAGAGGATGAACAACGATGGCACTATACACCCTTTTTCATCCATGGAGATGATATGAGAGCAATGCGGGTATTCATGGCTCCCATTTTTTCCTAGCTTTTAAACTGCACACAGAGAAGTAAAATTGTGCAAAGGACTACTGCTACTACTGATCATTGTTGTCCGAAAACACGGGAGAGAGATCAGAATTCAGAGAACATCGTCGTCACCTGCAAAGGACAGAGGATAGTTAGGATCGATTGGCCATGTCTTACTTCATATAACATACAAATAAACAATTGGTGTCAATCATGTGGCGTATGAAAAATGTACTCTCTTATGTTGAATTTCAATCGTGACGACAGTAAAGTGTAACATCAAAGCAATTGGTTTCCCAAAATAGGCCTCGGGCAAACAACTAAAATCATGTAGAAAAGGCAATGAGACACATAATAGTGAATCCATGAAAAACTAAGAAAATTATTAGGGATAAGTATATTTTTCATCCTCGAACTCTGGCGATAGTATAGAAATCATCCCTCAACTTCGAAACCACTAAAACTCAGTCCCTCTACTATTTAGACCGGATACTTTTTGTCCCTTGCGACGCTTAAAGTGGTTTTGGTACGACGTGTACCCGGTTTTGACTAAAATCGCCTACGTGGCCTGGTTTTGACTGGAAATGTAACCGTAAATGTGCAGTCTAGTTCATCATTTACAGTAAATGTGCAGTAATATTTCGGATGTCTGCTTCAAGTTTAAATGTGACAGTAAATGTGCAGTCTAGTTGATCATTTACAGTCAATGTTACATCTGGTGCTGCAAGTTTTCAAGCTGGAGGAAATAAAAGAAAAAAGTCCATTTTACTACCCTGAATAAAGTTGGTGGTTCACAATACCCCCTCATCTATTTTTCTATTCCTTTCACCCCCTAAACAAACCCATACCGGATGAAAGAACCCCCTGGGTGGTTTGTCTCCACTTGCTGCTGATGTGGCATTGGTCAACAGTGGTTTTGACCTGCGGGTGGGCCTCCCTTGGCAGGTGTGGCTGAGATTGACGGGTGGGGCCTAAAGGAGGCGGGGTCCGCTTGACAGGTCTGTCTCCTTCCTCTGTCGCTCGGCCGCGGGACAGAGAGGAGCTCGGGCGCTCGTCTCGGTGGCAAAGGCCACCCCCGGCGGACCTACGACCACCGGATTGACCCCCGCGATGCAGCGCGTACCCCGACAGTAGCAGCAAGCAAGGCAACAACGGCACAAGCAGCAGCCACAAGCAAAGCAGCAGCGAGCGAGCGCACGGGGGTAGTGTTGGGGAACGTAGCAGAAATTCAAAATTTTCCTACGTGTCACCAAGATCTATCTATGGAGAGACCAGCAACGAGGGGAAGGAGAGTGCATCTGCATACCCTTGTAGATCGCTAAGCGGAAGCGTTCAAGAGAACGGGGTTGAAGGAGTCGTACTCGTCGTGATCCAAATCACCGGAGATCCTAGTGCCGAACAGACGACACCTCCGCGTTCAACACACGTACAGCCCGATGACGTCTCCCATGCCTTGATCCAGCAAGGAGAGAGGGAGAGGTTGAGGAAGACTCCATCCAGCAGCAGCACAACGGCGTGGTGGTGGTGGAGGAGCGTGGTACTCCAGCAGGGCTTCGCCAAGCATCGCAAGAGACGAGGAGGGAGAGGGGTAGGGCTGCGCCAAGAAGGAGAGGAACTCGTGTGTTTTGGGCAGCCCAAACCTCAAGTATATATAGGGGGAGGGGAGGGGCTGCACCCCCACCTAGGGTTCCCTCCCTAGGGGTGGCGGCAGCCCCCAGATCCCATCTGGGTGGCGGCCAGGTGGAGGGGGAGAGGGAGGCGCACCAGGTATGGGCCCTAAGGCCCATCTGCCCTTAGGGTTTGCCCCCCCTCCTCCCTTTAGGCGCCTTGGGCCCTTGTGGGGGGGCGCACCAGCCCACCTGGGGCTGGTCCCCTCTCACACTTGGCCCATGCAGCCCTCCGGGGTTTGTGGCCCCACTTGGTGGACCCCCGGCACCCTCCCGGTGGTCCCGGTACGTTACCGATAAACCCCGAAACCTTTCCGGCGACCAAAACAGGACTTCTCATATATAAATCTTTACCTCCGGACCATTCCGGAACTCCTCGTGACGTCCGAGATCTCATCCAGGACTCCGAACAACATTCGCTAACCACGTTTATCTATTCCCTATAACCCTAGCGTCATCGAACCTTAAGTGTGTAGACCCTACGGGTTCGGGAAACATGCAGACATGACTGAGACACCTCTCTGGTCAATAACCAACAGCGGGATCTGGATACCCATGTTGGCTCCCACATGTTCCACTATGATCTCATCGGATGAACCACGATGTCAAGGACTTAATCAATCCCGTATACAATTCCCTTTATCTAGCGGTACGATACTTGCCCAAGATTCGATCGTCGGTATCCCGATACCTTGTTCAATCTCGTTACCGGCAAGTCTCTTTACTCGTTCCATAACACATCATCCCGTGATCAACTCCTTGGTCACATTGTGCACATTATGATGATGTCCTACCGAGTGGGCCCAGAGACACCTCTCCGTTTACACGGAGTGACAAATCCCAGTCTCGATTCGTGCCAACCCAACAGACACTTTCGGAGATACCTGTAGTGTACCTTTATAGCCACCCAGTTACGTTGTGACGTTTGGCACACCCAAAGTATTCCTACGGTATCCGGGAGTTGCACAATCTCATGGTCTAAGGAAATGATACTTGACATTTAGAAAAGCTTTAGCATACGAACTACACGATCTTTGTGATAGGCTTAGGATTGGGTCTTGTCCATCACATCATTCTCCTAATGATGTGATCCCGTTATCAACGACATCCAATGTCCATGGTCAGGAAACCGCAACCATCTATTGATCAACGAGCTAGTCAACTAGAGGCTTACTAGGGACATGGTGTTGTCTATGTATCCACACATGTATCTGAGTTTCCTATCAATACAATTCTAGCATGGATAATAAACGATTATCATGAACAAGGAAATATAATAATAACCAATTTATTATTGCCTCTAGGGCATATTTCCAACAGTCTCCCACTTGCACTAGAGTCAATAATCCAGTTCACATCGATATGTGATTAACACTCAAGGTCACATCCCCATGTGACCAACACCCAAAGAGTTCTGGGTTTGATCATGTTATGCTTGTGAGAGAGGTTTCAGTCAACGGGTCTGCAACATTCAGATCCGTATGTACTTCGCAAATTTCTATGTCATCTTGTAGATGCAACTACTACGCTACATTTGGAGCCATTTCAAATAACTGTTCTACTTGGAGCTATTCTAAATTGTTGCTCCATTATACGTATCCGGTATCTCTACTCAGAGCTATCCGGATAGGTGTTAAGCTTGCATCGACGTAACTCTTTACGTCGAACTCTTTATCACCTCCATAACCAAGAAACATATCCTTATTCCTATAAGGATAATTTAGACCGCTATCTGGTGATCTACTCCTAGATTACCTTTGTACCCTCTTGCCAGATATGTGGCAAGGCACACATCAGGTGCGGTACTCAGCATGGCATACCGTATAGAGCCTATGACAAAAGCATAGGGGACGACCTTCGTCCTTCCTCTTTCTTCTACCGCGGTCGAGCTTTAAGTCTTAACTTCATACCTTACAACTCGGGCAAGAACTCCTTCTTTGACTGATCCATCTTGAACACCTTCAAGATCATGTCAAGGTATGTGCTCATTTGAAAGTACCATTAAGCGTTTTGATCTATCCTTATAGATCTTGATGCTCAATGTTCAAGTAGCTTAATCCAGGCTTTCCATTGAAAAACACTTTCAAATAACCCTATATGCTTTCCAGAAATCCTACGTCATTTCTGATCAACAATATGTCAACAACATATATTTATCAGAAATTCTATAGTGCTCCCACTCACTTCTTTGGAAATACAAGTTTCTCATAAACTTTGTATACACCCAAAATCTTTGATCATCTCATCAAAGCATACATTCCAACTCCGAGATGCTAACTCCAGTCCTTAGAAGGGTTGCTGGAGCTTTGCATACTTATTAGCATCTTTCAAGATTGACAAAACCTTCCGGTTGTATCACATACAACCTTTCCTCAAGAAAATCGTCGAGGAAACAATGTTTGACATCCTATCTGCAAGATTTCGTAAATAATGCTAATATAATTCCAACAGACTCTTAGCATCGCTACGAGTGAGAAAGTCTCATCATAGTCAACTCCTTGAACTGTCGGAAAACATCTTAACGACAAGTCGAGCTTTCTTAATGGTGACATTTACCATCATTGTCCGTCTTCCTTTTAAAAATCCATCTGTACTCAACAGCCTTACGACCATCGAGCCGTTCTGCCAAAGTCTACACTTTGTTTTCATACATGGATCCTCTCTCGGATTTTACGGCCTCGAGCCATTTATCGAAATTCGGGCCCACCATCGCTTCTCCATAGCTCGTAGGTTCATTGTTGTCTAGCAACATGACTTCCAAGACAGGATTACGTACCACTCTGAAGTAGTACGCATCCTTGTCATCCTACGAGGTTTGGGAGTGACTTGATCCGAAGTCTCATGATCAATATCATAAGCTTCCACTTCAATTGGTGTAGGTGCCACAGGAACAACTCTTTGTGCCCTGCTATACACTAGTTGAAGTGACGGTTCAATAACCTCATCAAGTCTCCACCATCCTCCCACTCAATTCCTTCGAGAGAAACTTTTCCTCGAGAAAGGACCCGATTCTAGAAACAATCCCTTATTGCTTTCGGATCTGAGACAGGAGGTATACCCAACTGTTTTGGGTGTCCTATGAAGATGCATTTATCCGCTTTGGGTTCGAGCTTATCAGCCTGAATTTTTTTCACATAAGCGTCGCAGCCCCAAACTTTTAAGAAATGACAGCTCAGGTTTCTCTAAACCATAGTTCATACGGTGTCATCTCATCGGAATTACGTGGTGCCCTATTTAAAGTGAATGTGGTTGTCTCTAATGCCTAACCCATAAACTATCGTGGTAATTCGATAAGAGACATCATGGTATGCATCATATCCAATAGGGTGCAGTTATGATGTTTGGACACACCATCACACTATGGTGTTCCAGGCTGTATTAGCTGTGAAACAATTTCCACAATATCTTAATTCTGTGCCAAACTCGTAATTCAGATATTCATCTTTATGATCATATCATAGATATTTTATCCTCTTGTCACGACGATCTTTCAACTTCACCTTGAAATTACTTGAACCTTTCAATAATTCAGACTCGTGATTCATCAAGTAAATATACTCAACATCTACTCAAATCATTTGTGAAGTAAGAACATAACGATATCCACTACACGCCTCAGCACTCATTGGACTGCACACATCAAAATGTATTACTTCCAACAAGTTGCTTTCTAGTTCCATTTTACTGAAAACGAGGCTTTCAGTCATCTTGCCCATGTGGTATGATTTGCATGTCTCAGGTGATTCAAAATCAAGTGAGTCCAAACGGTCCATTTGCATGGAGTTTCTTCATGCATATACACCAATAAACATGGTTCACATGTCTCAAAATTTTCAAAACGAGTGAGCCCAAAGATCCATCAACATGGAGCTTCTTCATGCGTTTTATACCGATATGACTTACGTGGCAGTGCCACAAGTAGGTGGTACTATCATTACTATCTTATATCTTTTTGGCATGAACATAGGTATCACTACGATCGAGATTCAATAAACCATTCATTTTAGGTGCAAGACCATTGAAGGCATTATTCAAATAAACAGAGTAACCATTATTCTCCTTGAATGAATAACCGTATTGTGACAGACATAATCCAATCATGTCTATGCTCAACGCAAGCAACAATCTCGATGGTAGAGGGAGCGTGCGATGCTTGATCACATCAAGCTTGGAAAAAACTTCCAACACATATCGCCAGCTCACCTTTAGCTAGTCTCCGTTTACTCCGCAGCTTTTTATTTCGAGTTTACTAACATTTAGCAACCGAACCGGTATCTAATACCATGGTGCTACTAGGAGTACTAGTAAAGTACACATTAACACAATATATATCCAATATACTTCTATCGACTTTGCCAGCCTTCTCATCTACCAAGTATCTAGGGTAATTCTGCTCCAGTGGCTGTTCCCCTTATTACAGAAGCACTTAGTCTCGGGTTTGGGTTCAACCTTGGGTTTCTTCACTAGAGCAGCAGCTGATTTGCCGTTTCATGAAGCATCCCTTTTTGCCCTTGCCCTTCTTGAAACTAGTGGTTTCACCAACCATCAACAATTGATGCTCCTTCTTGATTTCTACTTTTATGGTGTCAAACATCGCGAATATCTCAAGGATCATCATATATGTCTCTGATATATTATAGTTCATCACGAAGCTCTAGCAGCTTGGTGGTAATGACTTCGGAGAAATATCACTCTCTCATCTGGAAGATCAACTCCCACTCGATTCAAATGATTGTTGTACTCAGACAATCTGAGCACAAGCTCAACAATTGAGCTTTTGTCCCTTAGTTTGTGGGCTAAGAAAATCGTCGGAGGTCTTATACCTCTTGACGTGGGCACGAGCCTGAAATCCCAATTTCAGCCCTCGAAGCATCTCATATATTTCGCGACGTTTCAAAACGTCTTCGGTGCCTCAATTCTAAACCGTTTAACTGAACTATCACGTAGTTATCAAAATGTGTATGTCAGATATTCGCAACATCCACAGACGACGTTCGAGGTTCAGCAAACTGAGCGGTGCATTAAGGACATAAGCCTTCTATGAAGCAATGAGGACAATCCTCAGTTTACGGACCTAGTCCGCATAATTGCTACTATCAAATTTCAACTAAATTTTCTCTAGGAACATATCTAAACAGTAGAACTGAAGCGCGAGCCACGACATAATTTGCGAAGACCTTTTGACTATGTTCAGGATAATTAAGTTCATCTTATGAACTCCCACTCAGATAGACATCCCTCTAGTCATCTAAGTGATTACATGATCCAAGTCAACTAGGCTGTGTCCGATCATCACGTGAGACGGACTAGTCATCATCGGTGAACATCTTCATGTTGATCGTATCTACCATACGACTCATGCTCGACCTTTCGGTCTCTTGTGTTCCGAGGCCATGTCTGTACATGCTAGGCTCGTCAAGTCAACCTAAGTGTTTCGCGTGTGTAAATCTGTCTTACACCCGTTGTATGTGAACGTTAGAATCTATCACACCCGATCATCACGTGGTGCTTCGAAACGACGAATTTTCGCAACGGTGCACAGTTAGGGGGAACACTTTCTTGAAATTTTCATGAGGGATCATCTTATTTACTACCATTGTTCTAAGAAAATAAGATGCATAAACATGATAAACATCACATGCAATCAAATAATAGTGACATGATATGGCCAATATCATATAGCTCCTTTGATCCCCATCTTGGGGCTCCATGATCATCTTGTCACCGGCATGACACCATGATCTCCATCATCATGATCTCCATCATCGTGTCTCCATGAAGTTGTCTCGCCAACTTATTACTTCTACTACTATGGCTACCGGTTAGCAATAAAGTAAAGTAATTAAATGGCGTTGTTCAATGACACGCAGGTCATACAATAAATAAAGACAACTCCTATGGCTCCTGCCGGTTGTCATACTCATCGACATGCAAGTCGTGATTCCTATTACAAGAACATGATCAATCTCATACATCACATATCATTCATCACATTCTTCTTGGCCATATCACATCACATAGCATACCCTGCAAAAACAAGTTAGACGTCCTCTAATTGTTGTTTGCATGTTTTACGTGGCTGCTATGGGTTTCTAGCAAGAACGTTTCTTACCTACGCAAAACCACAACGTGATATGCCAATTGCTATTTACCCTTCATAAGGACCTTTTTCATCGAATCCGTTCCGACTAAAGTGGGAGAGACTGGCACCCGCTAGCCACCTTATGCAACTAGTGCATGTCAGTCGGTGGAACCTGTCTCACGTAAGCGTACGTGTAAAGTTGGTCCGGGCCGCTTCATCCCACGATGCCGCCGAATCAAGATAAGACTAGTAACGGCAAGATAATTGACAATATCGACGCCCACAACTACTTTGTGTTCTACTCGTGCATAGTAACTACGCATAGACCTAGCTCTGATACCATTGTTGGGGAACGTAGCAGAAATTCAAAATTTTCCTACGTGTCACCAAGATCTATCTATGGAGAGACCAGCAACGAGGGGAAGGAGAGTGCATCAACATACCCTTGTAGATCGCTAAGCGGAAGCTTTCAAGAGAACGGGGTTGAAGGAGCCGTACTCGTCGTGATCCAAATCACCGGAGATCCTAGTGCCGAATGGACGGCACCTCCGCGTTCAACACACGTACAGCCCGGTGACGTCTCCCATGCCTTGATCCAGCAAGGAGAGAGGGAGAGGTTGAGGAAGACTCCATCCAGCAGCAGCACAACGGCGTGGTGGTGGTGGAGGAGCGTGGTACTCCAGCAGGGCTTCGCCAAGCATCGCAAGAGACGAGGAGGGAGAGGGGTAGGGCTGCGCCAAGAAGGAGAGGAACTCGTGTGTTTTGGGCAGCCCAAACCTCAAGTATATATAGGGGGAGGGGAGGGGCTGCGCCCCCACCTAGGGTTCCCTCCCTAGGGGTGGCGGCAGCCCCCAGATCCCATCTGGGTGGCGGCCAGGTGGAGGGGGAGAGGGAGGCGCACCAGGTATGGGCCCTAAGGCCCATCTGCCCTTAGGGTTTGCCCCCCTCCTCCCCTTAGGCGCCTTGGGCCCTTGTGGGGGGGCGCACCAGCCCACCTGGGGCTGGTCCCCTCCCACACTTGGCCCATGCAGCCCTCCGGGGTTTGTGGCCCCACTTGGTGGACCCCCAGGACCCTCCCGGTGGTCCCGGTACGTTACCGATAAACCCCGAAATCTTTCCGGAGACCAAAACAGGACTTCCCATATATAAATCTTTACCTCTGGACCATTCCGGAACTCCTCATGACGTCCGGGATCTCATCCAGGACTCCGAACAACATTCGGTAACCACGTATATCTATTCCCTATAACCCTAGCGTCATCGAACCTTAAGTGTGTAGACCCTACGGGTTCGGGAAACATGCAGACATGACTGAGACACCTCTCTGGTCAATAACCAACAGCGGGATCTGGATACCCATGTTGGCTCCCACATGTTCCACGATGATCTCATCGGATGAACCACGATGTCAAGGACTTAATCAATCCCGTATACAATTCCCTTTGTCTAGCGGTACGATACTTGCCCGAGATTCGATCGTCGGTATCCCGATACCTTGTTCAATCTCGTTACCGACAAGTCTCTTTACTCGTTCCGTAACACATCATCCCGTGATCAACTCCTTGGTCACATTGTGCACATTATGATGATGTCCTACCGAGTGGGCCCAGAGATACCTCTCCGTTTACACGGAGTGACAAATCCCAGTCTCGATTCGTGCCAACCCAACAGACACTTTCGGAGATACCTGTAGTGTACCTTTATAGCCACCCAGTTACGTTGTGACGTTTGGCACACCCAAAGTATTCCTACGGTATCCGGGAGTTGCACAATCTCATGGTCTAAGGAAATGATACTTGACATTTAGAAAAGCTTTAGCATACGAACTACACGATCTTTGTGCTAGGCTTAGGATTGGGTCTTGTCCATCACATCATTCTCCTAATGATGTGATCCCGTTATCAATGACATCCAATGTCCATGGTCAGGAAACCGCAACCATCTATTGATCAACGAGCTAGTCAACTAGAGGCTTACTAGGGACATGGTGTTGGCTATGTATCCACACATGTATCTGAGTTTCCTATCAATACAATTCTAGCATGGATAATAAACGATTATCATGAACAAGGAAATATAATAATTACCAATTTATTATTGCCTCTAGGGCATATTTCCAACAGGTAGCTGCAGCTGCAGCGCACACGGGCACAGATCGAAGGGGGAATCGGCAGAGGAGCTCACCGCGGAGCTCGTGGACGAGGTTAGCGAGCGCGGGTGTCGATGGACACAACGAAATCGATGACAAGATGCGGCCGCCGTGGACGAAGACGATGGCGATGGCGAGCGTACGTGGCCTCCTAGCCCGAGCCCTTCGGCAAGGGTGAAGGAGACGACGATGGCGGAGCTACTGGACGTCTTGGCGTGACGAGGGGAGGCCGGCGGCCGCGGGATCAACGCGGCGACGGCGACCATGAGCTTCAGGCGACGAACAAGGGATATGCGGGAGATTTGGGGTTAGAAAAGAGGGAAGGAAGAGGAAAGAGAAGGGAGGAAGGAGAAGCAGGGCGCTCAGCGCGGCGGCTTGGAACTCCGGCGGTCGCCGGCGTCGGCCGGAGGCGGCGGGGTCGGGCGCAAGGGGAGGCTAGAGCTCCTCTATCTCAGCCCAGCTTGATGAGGGGGGCCCACCTGTGGTCAAAACCACCGTTGACCACTGCCACATCAGCAGCCATTTGAGTCAAACCACCATAGGGACCGATTTTGTCCGGTATGGGATTGTTTAGGGGATGAAGGGAACAGAAATAAAGATCAGGGGGTTATGTGAACCACCAACTTTTTTCAGGGTAGTAAAATGGACTTTTTTCGAAATAAAAGAGCAAAGAAAGTCCCAGCAAAACTACTGGACTAGTGTACTTGTACTCATGTTTGTGGTTATCCCTTGTGGTTATGTCAGAATTCATGTTTGTGGTTGCTTGTAGTATTTCTCATTTACTTTGTCAGACTTTGAGAAATTCCTTGTGGTTTGCTTGTAAGACTAATCAGTACTCCCTCCGTCCAAAAATACTTGTCATTGAAATGGATGTATCTAGATGTATTTTAGTTGTAGATACATCCATTTTCATCCATTTTGATGACAAGTATTTCCGGACGGAGGGAGTACTATGTTTGTGGTTGTCAGACTATGTTTGTCATGCAATCTGTTCGGTTCCGTACTCTGTCCAATCATCTATTAACAAGTGAACAATTTGCAATGCATTCAGTTTACACAATTGTCTAAAATCATGTGAACAATCTGCTATGAATCCCATTCAATTTATAAAATGGTCTGGAACTGAAACCATCTAGTTAGTATACAATTTGTTGTTACCAAACTGGACAAACAAAACCACTTTAAGCATCACGAGGGACGAAAACCGGGTCCACGTCATACTGAAACCACTTTAAGCGTCGTGAGGGACTAAAAGTATCCGGTTTAAATAGTTGACGGATTGAGTTTTAGTGGTTTCAGAGTTGAGGGACGATTTCGAGGATGAAAAATATACTTATCCCAAATTATTAAGAAAAGCTCAACCCAACTACATCCAACCCACAACTCAAAACTTGTTAGTTCATTTTCTCTGCTGTTGGCATCACCGAACGATCTAGCACTGAATTCCCTTGATGAATGCATAGCTAGGTAGATTGTTTTGTTTCAGACCAAGAAATAGGCAGAGGTTATAATGTACGTACTGTCTAAACACATTTGTTTGCATTGCCAAACCAGTACTGACAGAGATCCAGATTATTTCATCTACGGAATTCAGATTACCGCCCGCACAAGGTGCAGGGAGGGAGGGAAGGAAGAGATGGGGGCAGGGGGCGCAGTACCTTGCTCCGTTGAGCGGCCATTACGACCAAGCACAGCCAGGGGATCGCCTCCAGCACCTCGCGCCAGCGCCATCGCCTCAGGACCTCGCGGCGGCGTCCACGGGGCCGTAGGGGAGCGGCCACTACGACCAAGCCCAGCGGGTTCGCCTCCAGGACCTTGCGGCGGTGCCGGCGGCGTCTCCCGGGTCCTCGCGGCGGCGCCTCCCTCTCGCGAGATGGGTTGGACGACATGCGAGGGATTGACAGAGCGAATTGACAAAGTTACTGGAAAAAAGGACCGTAATGCCCTTGTTAATTAAAATCAACGGTGGGAAATAATCAAAGGGGGAGTTACATGAAATTACATTTTGTAACTCCATCAAAGACGATGATGCAAGACGCGATGATATGGTATCGGTGGACCATAGATGTGGTTTGTCACCACGTGCAGACTTCAGTTCCCTGAGGGTCCAATAGAGGAACCATTGATGCTTGGGGAGGAGGCTTGATTGGGCTCCCAGATTGACCATTTGTGGCGGCTCACAAGAGGGCGTAGTAGAGGAACCAATGGAGGTCAGGGAGGGGTGGAATAGCTCGGTAAGGTGACTTGGGGCATCCAGGTCGAGCGTTTGTGGCAGCTCCCATGAGGATGCGACACATGAATCAATGGATCAGCAGGGGGAGGAGGCGCCTAGGTCATGGGTTCATGGAGGTGCTCAGGTCGTGCATGGTATGATAGATAGATTTCTTAGGTTAGTCCATCAGCTAGGTATGGGAGACGTGAGGGCAACCTAAGGAAAATAACTTCTCGTGGAATCTGTAACCTCCGGTGGGTTATGTAATGGCAAAGGTGGGTAATTTTCTTTAATTTATATCGAAAAGCTACAGAGTTCCAGTCAATTTATTAAATGGTCAGATGTTTCTAATTTTTGTGGTAATTTCTAAGCTTTTTTTGCGAGAAAAAAGAGATTTCATTGCTTAACCAGTGTGGTTACAATCGTTTGAATACAGCAAATCAATCTTAGAGGGAACCGATCTAAGCCACACTGCAGTGCGCTTGTTGTTATAACCAAGTTGAGCAAGACCATGAGCCACACCGTTGCACGAGCGACCATGAGCCACACCTTTTTCTAAGCTATTTATGCTTTATCTGGTTAGCCCGTAAAGTACATTTTATATATAATAGATAGATATATTGGTATATAGAAAGATAGATTAACTGAATAACTCATCATTTTTGGGAAATTTTCCATACTGATTTGGTGCTTGAAATACATTTTTTTTTTGCTCCGTGGACATTTTCACACGATCCACCATCATTCATCTGACCACACTTGTTTTATTACATATGATCATTACTTTTCACTTTGATGATTGCTGTTTTTTCTCTTTCTTTCTTGCACTCTTTACATTACATAGTAAACCTCAACCAATGCAATGTAATACCAAATCATAAAGGTGACTGACTATTGCATGTTGGGTTGCACGGATACTTGCAGTCAACCTCTTTCACTCCTTGCGTCCTTCCACGGTGCCAATCTCCAACAACTTCTGCAATGGTCTGCTCCATATATAAGATGGTAGTGAAACAATATCAATCCAAGAAACAACATGGGATAGCAAATAATGTGATTTATTGTGGATTTCGAACTGCCTACTTTATTTCCAAGCCTCGGGGAATTATGTGAATTCCATGAGACATCAAGGACCGTTTGGCAATGAGTGAAGCATGAGTCGATGAAAAATCCCCAGTCCTCTTTATCTTTAACAACCTTTAGTGCATCAGCCATCGTGGTCCTTAGTCCTATCGATGCGGTAGCAGAATATTTAGAGTTTCACAAACAGGGAAAAACATTGATGCTTAATGAGAGTGAAAAATTGACAAGCTAAGCTAACCATCAAGAACATCAATTTGTGTGGAATTGCAGTTCCGGATATTATCCTTGTAACTCAACCACGACTTATCAGGAGCCGACGAAGCTGGTACGATCACATTTCGTATCTATAGCGAAGGATAAGCAATTAAATGGTGAAACTTTTAATGGAGTAGAAATAAGAACGAGAAGAAGAAAATATAAAATTACCTGCGCTGGATCATACCCAGAGTTGACAATAAACATGGGGGTGTGGATGCTCTTAATAAGTTCCGCAGGGAAGAAACACTAGGAACACAATTATTTCAGCTAACGAACTTACTAGCATAACCTGATGGCATGCTTAAGAGTGCGAAGCATATCATGTTATTCAGTTGAAACTACCTCAGTTGGCTCTTTGTTGGTAAGGCAGTCCTTGGGCAACACTTGTCTAACATTCTAAATAAATTAGCAAATTTTGTGAGATACAGAAGAAACTCAGTGGCATTTAGTACAAAGTGGCATCATCACATGGACAGAAAAATATTGTGTGTTTTACCGACTGTTGCACAACTAACCACTTGCAAACTCAAGAGTTTTATAAAGCCTTTTCTAAAAGTCGTGTTTTTGAGAAGTGCAAAAAGGGGGGAAAGATAACTAGAAATCTTGGTTACAAAATAAGGCATGCTATTAAAGTTTTAAGCAAGTCCAGTGGCTAACCTGGAGATGAACGACTCCACCATAGAGAGATCGGAAGGACCTTTGTTCAGATATATCCTTTCTGTTAGAAAAAGTGGCACTTTTAGTTCAGATACCATGCTAGTGGGTTACTTTTTTATTTTATTTTCAAGAGTCTTACACGTCAAGAATAAACCCAGCATCGACAAGGCATTTAACCGAAACCTTGTGAGAAAATCGTGCACTAAAATCGTCGCAATGCACTATCGTTGCTAGACCACCAGCAGAACAACCTGTAAGGATGGCCTGAAAGGCGTAGAAATATGAAAAAAAAATCATTTTTACATGGTTCTTGTTCACAAATCACAACTAACATTTGTAGCACAGAATGCAACTTTTGTACTAATGGCTCTTGCTCAATTTATATTAGCCCAGTAAATTAAGTATTGATGGCAATAAGCCATGCACACGGCGATGGCGACTGGCATGAAGATGACCAGGTTGAGTCCGTAGCATGTGTGTCCCCCGGCGTGAGCCCGTGGTTGCGTTCGTGAAGTGGAGGAGCTGCATGCGGGGAGCCGTTGCGATCTGTTGGAGTCAGGTGCGGCGTGCACGCGGCTGGAGGGAGTTAGTTGCAAGCTAGCTAGATGGTTGGCCGGGTCATGCTAGTGCATGCATGGGCTAGCCCGGCGAGTCATGTGGTCATGCATGGATATGAATCGTGCATGTAGTGGTTAGCTTAGTGCGTGAGTTAGTTGCCGGGTGTGCCGGCCGTGTGGTGTGTGTGCACGGGTATAAAAACCCCTCCTCCATGTATTGATCGAGTTGCGCCGGTATGGAGTCGAGGGTAGCCATGTAGCCACTGTAAAGAGGAAAAGGATTGGGGCGCTCGTGCGCCTGTGACGGCGTTCGTGCGCCGGCCCGAAATTTCTTGTGTCTTGTATCTTTTTCTACTTCTAGCCGTGTGTGAGAGAGGGCTGCGGTTCCAACAAATATGACATGTGTAGCATTGGCAAGTCCTTTTTCCATTAGTTCGTCAATAACCGCTTGATAGATACGCAATCCTCTGAAGTATAGTATGGTTCCATCCTACACCATTACGAAAACATCTCCTGAAGCAACCGAAACAACGACATCACATATATCAGAATCCAGAAAAATCACCTGTGCTTGACCTTCCGCATCCCCTGAAAACGAAGCTCCATCGCAGTATCGCACGTAGGCTTTGTTCCAATTGTAGAAATCTAATAACATGCTGATGACAATTTTTTTTTGAGCATCAGTACAGACACAAGCGCTCATATACATGCGCATACACTCACCCCTATGAACGCACACACGCACACCCTACCCCTATGAGCACCTCTGAAAGACTAAGCCGGCATATCATCTTATGATTTATGAAGTCATCGTAGGCGCCTCGTCGTCGACGGGAACGTCTCCTCCCACTGAAAGCGCATCGCCAGAAATCCTGAAATAAATTCAAAAATAATGCGAGCACCAAGATTTGAACCTGGTGGGTTGGGGATATCACTGTCCACCTAACCAACTCAACCACAGGTTGATTTGCGCTGATGACAATTAGTGCAAAGGCATAGCAAGAAGTATTAAATATTCAGGCAAACAGAGAGAAGGACATGAAAAAATGGAACAAATTAAATAGATATGGACTGGTGTGTGGAACAGAAGTATTGGTGATTACCAGGATTTTGCAGGTGGTCACTGCCGAGGATTCCAGCGCCAGCGAAGTGAATCGGTTTCATGAATTTAGACGAACCGAGATCAGACATTCTACGATTGGAACAATCATTGACTGTGCCGCACCAGCCTCCTCCCTTGGTTGTTAAAAGAAACAAACAAGTCCATCAACTATTTGCCCTTCCTTGAGTCAACTTGCTAGACATCCCCATCATGCATGTCTTTTGATATATAGAGGAGATTTCGCAAAAAAGAAGATATGTAGAGGGAAAAAGATGCAGGGAACATTGGATGGATGGCTGGATGGTACGTACCTGTAGATGGACGTGCCAGCTGCTGGAGCCGTCACCGGAGCCTCTCTGGAGGTGGTAACCCGATGGAGTTCCGTCCAAGCACACTGCACCCTTCTCCTGTGCGGCAGTGAGGAGGGTGAGCGCGACGGGCTCCGGCTGTGGCACGCCGAACAACTTAGGACGGAGAGGACCAACGGTGACCAGCAGCATGAGGAGCAGGGTTGCTGCCGCAAGTCCCCACCATCCGCGGTGGTCTGATGGACGATGTGGGCGCTGCTCCAGGTGGAGGAGCGGCCCCGCTGAAGCGGGCACCATGTCCATGGCTGTCGCGTCACGTCACCTGTAAGCTAAAGATGGTGTGGATGTGTCTTGCACTAGCGGAGGTTGCATGATTTGGTTGCGGCAGCTGCTGCTTCTTCCTCTTCTAAAATACACAGTGCTCGTTTTTCATTCCACTCCACTCCTCGTCATCTTTCGTAAACCCCGCCAAATCTTCCAGCTGGAAAGCAATCGTCCCTTTTGTTGGAGCTGCTCCTTGCTCCCTTGTTCTTCCTCACGTTGCCTCACACAACTCTTTCTTCTTCTCTCACGAATACAGACACACACTTCATCAAGGACAAAGCTAGCTTTGCCTTGTCTCCGGATGAAAACCACATAGGCTACATTTTTCCTCAGCCCTCACGGCCTAAACTTTTTCTCATTCATCTGATCACTTAAATAACACGTACACAAAACTCATGCACGCACGCCAGCCACCACGCACGGTCTCACGTCGTACTCCACTACCACTAACCACTAACTCCACGCACTAAGCTAGCTAACTAACTACTAATATCCAAAATGCTACTTCACAATTCCTACAGATAGGTTTTTCACAAAATGGGCGAAAATTTCCATCTCTCGCGATTTATCCTCAAATTTCTGAAAACTATCCATGAAACTTTTGAAAGTTAATGTTTCGGAAACTTTATCATCCAATTCCATGAAGTTTGTGCGAGCATGGCAGACCCAATGATTTGGTTTCTAAAATTTGGAACCCGTGCAGTTGAAAGTTCTTTTTTTAAGTTTGATGTTGCATATTGTGAGCCCACTTTATAAAAACTAGATGACACCCGTGCGTTGCTGCGGGAACTTTTAGCAGGCATTAGTAGAAGCTAAATTCGACAAACTCCTGTCCTCTGGTTTACATGTTCAATAGTAACAAAAATAAATAGTAGAAAGAAAGTTTAACTATAAGCAAATGGAAATAAACCAATCGACCTTGGTGAAATTCTGACAAAAAGAAATTCAAACATGTACTCTGAATCTCTGATTAGAGGAGGCAAGAATTTTACACATTGTTCTTATGTACTCTGGTTAGAGTATAGCAATTGGGTTTGTAGTCAATCTGGTCTCATATTTGTCTCTTACCAAGGATCTATTGGATACGTACGTGGGGTAATTACTAATTAGCAAAGAAGTAATCGTGCTTAAGCTTGCTTTCATGCATACATGCGCATGCAAGTACAGTACCAGCGACGGCATGAACACACCCATAACAGCAGCGACCTGCAGAAAAAGGGTTTCCCCGCTTTATATTATAAAGCAACTTCCAAGATCAAGCCCAAAAGAGAAAGAAAAATAAATAAATGCCAACAATGGCAGCTCAACAAAGCATGGATGATTCGCCACCGCTGCCGCTACAAGAAATATGTCAACTTTTGACCTTCTATTAGTGACTTGGGTGAATTGGTCGTAAATCTACGACCATTTGAAACCAATTGGTCGTAAGCTGTTTGCGAGGGTCCAACCCTAAACCATAACGACCATTTTGGTCAGGAAGGTCGTAATTGCCTTATACGAAATGGGCATAAAGCAGGCAGCAGTGGTCGACTAAATTATTTCTAGCTGATTATGACCAATCTAGATGGTCATGCCGTTGTAAACGTGGATGGATTGATATGACTGAATGTTACCTCATCAATTTTTGCCTCTGTGTCATGTCTATGTGTCAAGTTTTGCCTCTGTGTCATGTCCATGTGTCAATTTCATCTTACGTGTCTGGATAGCACTTGGTTTGATCCAATAAAGCATGTGTGGCACGAGGCAATAACCACATCCACAAATGTTACATGTTTAAGTGAAATCAAAACATTAGCTAGTCATCATACATGCATGATTATCAACTTTGCAAATTCATTTGAATTAACATAAACATATTCTAAATTCTAGCAAGCAATCATCATATCAATTGTTCAAGATGCTTGCCTTGGGTCTGCAGAAAGGTTGATTCACTCCATGATTTTGTAAAAATCATCTTCCCTCCATTTTTCCTATTTTCAAAATAATGCAATTACCACATAAATACAAAACAGCACAAAAAAGTTGTTTGGAAATTTTTGAAATAAATACCGACATAAACTAGATGAAAATTGAAGAATGTCAGAAAAAGAATCAATTCATTTGGAGTTGCGGTTTAAACAGTAAGGGAAGTTAAAGTTTAGTCAAAAATCTGATTTTTTTTTAACTCTAAAATGAAAACGGTTCAGCGAGAAATACGTTTTCTGAGTAAGAAAACATACGAAGTAAATGGCGCCTTCACTTAAGACGAAGCGGTACAGCGTTGGGTCACTAACAGTGGGTCCCATGGGCACACTGGTCAGGTTTGACCAGTCGATGGCGCCATCTTCTCCCGCCATGGGCCCACTGGTCTGATCAGTGGGTCCCATGTATATAGAGGGGAAAAAGATTCAGGGAATATTGGAAGGATGGATTGCACGTACCTGCAGATGGATGTGAGGTGGTACCCCGGCGGGGGTTCCGTCCAAGCACACTGTTCCCTTCTCCTGTGCGGCTGCGAGGAGGGTGAGCGCGACGGGCTCTGGCTGCGGCACGCCGAACAGCATTGGACGGAGAGGGCCAACGGCGTACAGCAGCATGAGGACACGGTCGTCTGGTGGACGACGTTGGCGCTGCTCCAGGTGGAGGATCGGCTCCCCTGTCCTCAGCACCATGGCCGTCGCGTCACGCTGCCAGTAAGCCAAAAATGGTGTGGCTGTGTGCTGCACTAGCGGAGGTTGCATGACTTGGTTTTCAGCAGCAGCTGCTTCTTGCTCTTCTAAAGAATGCCGTACTCGTGCTGCACTCCACTCAACTCCTCGTCTCCTCTTTCGCAAACCCCGCCAAACCAACGAGCTGGAAAGCTATCGTACCTTTCCACGGTTTTGCTACTTCCAAATGACCCCAGATAGATTTTTCTCATTTCTAAATCGAGGTTTGATGTCTCCACGGGTTGAGATTTGTACAGAGACAATGCATATCAAGTCTAGATCAGACATCAACTTACATCAAGAAAGTTGAGTACATTTTAGTCCTTTCGTCTATGTCATCCCCGTACCATTCACGTAGGAGACTGGTTTTTCAACTCCCGGGTGTAGGGACACCCTCTATGAACAGTACATTCAAAAAAACTAGAAAACAAAATAAAAAAATCTGAAACTCTGCCACATCAAATATGATCAAAGTTTGTAGGTGCTTGGAAGTTTTCATGCCGAAAAAACATTCGAGGAGCTCTAAACAAGAAAAAAGATTCTGTGCTCAAATTTTTGTGATGAAAATTTCCGAGAACCTAAAACGTTTAGCACCCAAATGAGAAGCTCATGTGTACACCTTCTGCTTGATATTTTGTTATTAAAATTTGCGAGAACCTAAAACGTTTGATCATCTTTGATGTTGCAAGGTTTCATCATATTTTGACTTTTTTCGCATTTACTATTTATAGAGGGTGTCCCTGCACCCGAGAGCTATCACACCTTTCTCTTCATGTAAAAAAATCAACGAAATCACAAGTTAAGGGTTACCCCTTTCTAAAGGTCACCCCACCTCTGGTGTTACAAGTGATGCACATGCAATGTTTTCCCTTTATTTTATCGATTTGTTTATTCAAAATGTTTTATCTCTTGAACCATGCGTCCAAATCTTGAACCGTTTTCATTGTTGGATTTCTCACGTCCAAATCTCATGTTAGTAGGTTTTCAATGAACTTATTTTTCATGATAAAAGGAAAAAACTGGGAAAATGATACCGAAAAGAAAAACGAAAATAGAAAAATTGGCAACTGAAAAAAAAATACTAACACCGAGAAAAAGAAGAAAAAAACTGGAGTCCGAAAGCATGGTTGTGGTTTTTCCAGCAAATTTTGTACTTCCACGAGAAGCAAATCTGTATTTCTCATAAAAGCACTTTTTTCCAAGAATCACAGCTCACGGAAACACAATATTTTTTTCCCGCGTGGGAGCAAATCTATGCTTCTCGCTAAAACAAATCTATACTTCCCATGGAAGCAAAAAAAATTGAGAAACACAATAGTGTTTCGCAAAAAAAATCTCCAAAACCTAGGGAAAATCTGACAAAAATTGAAAAGACGAAAAAACCCATGTAAATCCTGAAAACGCGTAAAGAAAAATAAAAACGGAAATCCAAAGGAAGCACCCAGCACACGACACGTGGCGGCAGCTGGACACACCACGTGGCGCGCTCCTAGACCAAAAAATGGCCCTTGCGGCTGCCCTCCAAGAGATAACCCTTGGTTAGTTTCTCCCAAAAATCAGATAGCGCTGATGAGATGGGCCAAAAAGACCCGCTACCAAAAGTTCACACATGGCGGGTTTCTTAGGCCTCGGAAACAAAGGCTTTCTCAGGCAAGCGAAAACAGGGGCCCATTGTAAAAACATCTTCAAAATCAATAATGAAGGGTACGCTTGTAAAGGTCACTGTCCCTTTTGTGTTGGTGAGAAGTGACGCGTTGCATATAAGACACTTGTCGCAACTTGGTAATTTGTGGTGGGATGTCTTCCCATACGTGGAGGCACAGATCGGTTTGTTTGTGCTTTCTTCGTAGATTCACCTTTTTCAAATGTTTTATCTCTTGAATCATACATCCAAATCACGAATTGTTTTCAACGTTGTGTTCCCGGTGTCAAGATCTAGGAGACCAGATCCTATGTTGATAGGTTTTGATAAAGAAAATTGTCAAAGAAACACAACAGAAAATACCATGGAAGCACAATTGTGTTTCATGCGAAAGCACATTCTGTGCTTCACTTTTTGGTAAAAGCACAACACATTTGTGCTTTCATGTGGAGCACATATGTGCTTCATTCACAAGCTCATCAGTGCTTCAGTTTTCGGAAAGCACAGTTGTACTTTTCATTCGAGAAGAGCAGAACTATGCTTGACTTCGAAAGCACAACTATACTTTAGTTTTCAGAAAAAACCAAATGTGCTTCACGCAGAAGCACACCTATGCTTCATTTTTCAAAAAAAAAACACAGTTATGCTTTCACGTGATAAGCATAATTGTGCTTCACGCGGGAGCACAATTGTGCTTCACGCAAAGCATTACGTGTTTTCATGCTTCTGACAGAGAGAAAACCAGAAAAGCTGAAGAAAAAACTAAAAATGAAAATAAAATAAAAACATAAACCCCAAGAAAAAATCAAAGAAAAAGCATCCCGATGCGAGAAGCAACCAGCACGTGACATGTGGCGGCGCTAGCATGCGCCTCATGGCATGCTGGGGCAGTCCCACACAGAACAAGTGTCCACGGGGACACCCAGTGAGGAGTGCCCTCCAATTAGTTGCACCCAACAATCTTAGGTGAGCCAGAAAGTTACATGGGGCAGCCCATGGGAATATATGCTTAGGTGTCGTGTACGAATAATGCAGTAAACGACAGAAATCCATGTCTGAGCCAGGAGCAGCCGCATCTAACGAGCTGTAATTTAAAATAAATAGCAAAACAAATTTCCCAAATATCTGAAATTTTTACACATGAAAGTTGAGAGAATCTTCTAGGTGCGTGCAAAGTGTCAAGGTGTTTGGACATTTGAGGAGCTTGTGAAAAAACAAAAATCCGGTATGTGCATTGCACTTTTTGATTGTTTCTTTGAGAAGCCAAAGTTGTTATTTTTGCCATGAGCTCCTTGAATGTCCAAACACTATTACTTTTTGCACGCACCTAGAAGTTTCTCTCAATTTTCATGTGTATAAATTTCAGAATTTTATGATCTTCTTTGCTTTTTTACAATTTTACTGTTCATCGACGGGGTGCAGCTGAGCGTGGTTGCAGAAACACCGCACCTTTTTTGAGATACGGCCCTTAGGCGTTTTTATTCATTCATAGACCGTACACAATCCGAGTGCAAAGCTGCACTTAGGAAAACAGGGGGATAAAAAAGGTCATACTGCTCCTCACGGCAGTAACACCATGCCTAGCCAAAACATGAGCTACTTCATTGTCTTCTCTTCCATTGTGCTGAATCTCTACCCCCTGGAAAAGCGAGAGATAGGAAGACATCTCTCTGAAGATAGGACCACTCACCGAACAGTGTATCCCAGCGTTCCAGTCGTCTACTACTGGTTTGCAATCTGATATGATCTCCACTCTAGGCCATCCTCTGTCCATAGCTAGCAACATAGCATCTCTGCACCCCATCGCCTCACATACAAATGGATCGGTGAGCCCCTCATAAGAGACATATCTCCCTACCAGAAACTCTCCTTTGTGATTTCTTGCAACTACCGCCGTCCCAGCTCTGCATCCCATAGCATCAGTTGCAGCATCCACATTTAGCTTCACCACACCTTCTGCCGGGGCTTTCCACCTTTCTTTACGCCGATGTGCGACTGTGTCGTTGGCTGGTATATTCAGAGCTCTCAAGTGCTCCTGTATTAGCTCCATAGACCTGAGCGGCTGGTACTGCCGCTCTTCATGAGTATACTTGTTGCGGTCGCTCCATATTGCCCACATCACTGAGATTACAATGGCTGCATCCTCCTTTGCAATGAAGCTGGGGTCGAGTAGATCCCTTGTCCAAGTCAAAGGTAGCATCGTAGGGAGGCTACAGCCAAAAAATATATGTGCCTCTGCCCAGAACACTTGTGCATGGGTGCAGGTAACCAGAGAATGAAACAAAGTCTCATCCTCATGTCTACACAGCACACAAATCACATCCTCGCCAATATGTCTCCTTACGAGCTCCGCCTTGGCAGGTAGGAAACCTTTCATCACCCTCCACCAGAAGATTCAAAATTTGGGTTGAACATTCAGCTTCCATAGACGCTTCCAACTTTCTTCCTCTCCCGATGAACTGCCCGCCAAGCTGTGACCCTCGTCCTTTTTCTGTTTTAGCACTCGGTACGCCGATATGACTGAGAAGACGCCAGATCGGTCCCAGGCCCAAGCCCAGAAATCATCTTCATTTGTCCTTGGTCTCGGCAAGTTCAAAATTGCGTCGACATCTGTCCTCAAAAATAGTTTCTGTAGCAGCTCCATGTTCCACTGCCCATTCTCCTCGTGCAGCAAGTCAAAGACGAGCTGCAAAGGTTCATTAGACAACCTACAGATCGGCATCATTGAGGTCGTTCCATCTATCCATTGGTCATGCCAAATCTCAGTTGTCTGTCCGTTCCCCACCCGGCGGATCAAACCTTGTTTGAGAACTTCCCGCCCTTGTAAAATCGCCCGCCAAGTGCGAGATGAGCTAGCCGGACACCCAGCCTGAAGGAAATTCCCCTCTGGGTAGTAGCGGCCTCGCAAGACCCTTGCACATAAACTTTCTGGGTCTACTAGCAGTCGCCAAGCTTGCTTGGCTAACATTGCATCATTAAAGAGCTCCAGGTCGCGAAACCCTAGCCCCCCCCCCCCCCCCCCCCCCCCCCCTTAGACTTCGGGGTAGTCATCTTCGGCCATTCTTGCCAATGCATACCTTTCTTGTCAAGAGATCCTGCCCACCAATATTTGGACATTACTGTCATAATTCTACCGCACAAGACTTTAGTGAGTTTAAAACAACTCATAGAGAAGGCCGGTAGTGCTTGGACCACTGACTTGATATGCACCTCTTTCCCCGCACTCGATGCTTTCCGGAAATCCCATCCTTGAACCCTAGACCTTTCGCCTCAACGATATGCTCAAAATTCTGGTCTGTTATCCTCCCTGCTGCGGTTGGCAAGCCCAGATACTTCTCTGAGAGGGCCTCTCTCTAAATCTGCAGTACATTCTTAACACCTCTCTTCGTCGATGCCCCACACTTTGGGCTGAAGAACACTGAACTTTTGTGTTTATTAGCATTTTGACCTGAGCCAAGGCTATAGGCAGTCAAAATCTCATTGAGACGTACTGCACTTCTACTATCTGCCTTCATGAATATCAAGCAATCATCCACAAATAGCAGGTGTGAAATCCATGGGGACCTCAATCCTGCTCTAATGCCTCTGTCAATCCATCCCCCGTCATAGTTTTTCAACATGCATGAAAGGCCCTCCCCGCATAACAGAAACAGGTAAGGGGACACAGGCAACCTTGACGCGGGCCTCTCGACGGGTGGAAAGAAGGAAGGAGCTCCCCATTAACTTTGACCTGGAAGGATACAGAATTGACACATTTCATCACCAGAGATATCCAGTCCTCAGAGAAACCGAGTTGGACCATGATACCTTGTAGATAGTCCCACTCCACTCGATCATATGCTTTCATCATATCGATCTTAACTGCACACCATCCCTGCTTCCCTTTCTTCCTCTTCATTGCGTGGACACACTCATATGCCGTTAAGATATTATCAGTTATGAGCCGTCCTGGCACAAAGGCACTTTGCTCTTCAGAGATGATTTCATCTAAAATCTCACGAAGACGGTTAGCCAAAACTTTCGAACACATCTTATAAATAACATTACACAAGGAGATGGGTCTGTATTGAGTAATGTTTTGAGGATTTTTAACCTTTGGTATTAGAACAATCATAGTCCTGTTTACCGACTCCGGCATTTGTCCCTCATTCAGGAAGGTGAGGACAGCAGCAGTCACATCCTCCCCGATTAGGTGCCAATGCCGTTGGTAGAAACCTGCATTGAAGTCATCCTCGCCCGGAGCCTTCGAAGGCGCCATTCCAAATAGCACTGCCTTCACTTCTTCCTCTTTGAACGGTCTCGACAGCCGCTCGTTCATCTGCTCAGTTACCTTAGCCGGAACATGATGCAGCACCTCGTCTATAACTAATTCTTCCTGTGCCGTATAGAGATTGGTATAGAAATTCTGGACCTCTTCATGGATGGCCTCCTTGCTCTCACAGACCTGTCCATTGGAGTCCACCAGCGCCGAGATCCTGTTGCGCGCGCGTCTAGCAGTAGACTGTGCATGAAAGAATCCAGTGTTCCGATCTCCCGCACGCAGCCAGTTGACTCGGGATCTTTGCTTCGCCATTATTTCCTCTCTCAGTAAAAGCTCATTCAGCTGCCTGGCAAGATCCTTCTCCCGCTGAGATGATCCCCTGTACAGGGAATTACTCTTCTCCCTCTCAAATTCCTTTCTCAGCTTCTTCAGTTTCCTTCTGACATCACCAAATTTCTTTGTTTTCTAGTCAGTGAGGTGTCCTTGCATGTGTACAAGATTTCTTTGGAGGTCCCCGAGGGAAAAGTTCCCCGTCCCATGCATCCAGCCACTCTCCACTGCGGATACGTAAGATTCTTCCCGATGCCACGCGTCCTCATACATAAACCGACGTTGTCCCCCCCCTCCCCCCCCCCCCCCCCCCCCCCCCCCCCCCCCATCATCCGCATCTAATTTCTTAATGCGGGCTGACACTAAGCAATGGTCCGACCTTGGGGAAGGCACATGCCGAACTCTGGTTGCTTCGTACAAGCTCAAAAAGGCCGGGTTTGCAAGAAATCGGTCCAGTCTTACTTTCACATTAGCATCATCATCCTGTCTATTATCCCACGTGTAAGGGATACTCGTGAATCCCAAGTCATGGAAATCACAATCCGCTATCACCTCGCGGAAACCTGCCATCGTCCACTCCGCTCTATCATGTGACCCGAAATACTCACTGTTATCAGTGATCTCATTGAAGTCTCCACCACATAGCCACGGCAAAAGAGCTTTGTGCATTCAACTGCCTCAATCGATCCCAACTTTGGGCTCTATCACTTCGACGGGCTTTAGCATAGAATCCAGTGAAATGCCACGTCTTGCGATCCGACCCCACATTCTCTACCTTTACATCTATATGCTGATCTGAATAGTTGTTCAAAGTTACATCCACTTCATGCGACCAAAATAAGGCCAATCCGCCACTTAAGCCAGAACTTCTTACGGGCACACCAGAAACACCGCACCTAGTAAACGACACCTTTTGCGCTAAGTAAGAATCGATCTATCACCTACTACAAGGCAGAACTCTGGCTCACGTCTAGCGCGGTGATACTGGGCCGGCCCAGTATTGTAGCCATGAAATTGTATTTTTATTCTCTGTGGTTCAGGGCCGGCCCTGAGCATTTGCAGCCGGTTCGGTCACACGGGTCCCCCGCCGATTAGGCATACATATATACTAATAGAATCAAGCAGCTGGAAAATCCTATATGACGCACGTTGCATCAAGTTGTCGAGCTTTCGCAAGGGTTTGAGAGCGAGAGAGGATCTGGGCTGGCCCGCCCAGCACTTCAACCATTCCAGTTTTGGGACCTGCCAGCAGGTTTCTAGTGTTGACACCAGATTTTGGCACGGTGAAGAACTTAATTAAGATGGTCTCAAATGGAGAAGTGCTCAAAGTGAGAAAGTTCCGTATCGTCAAAAGGAAAAACTTTGATATTTGGGCCATAGTCATCCGGTCTCATCTCTAAGGCCGAAGTTCTGTTCAAAGTACTCGGATTTTGTATTCAGAATACTATTCGGCTGATTACGCCCCCAAGATGGTCTCGTATGGGAAAAGTTTCAACTGCAAAGTTCTTCGTCTCGTCGAAACAGACGATTTTTATAGAAGAATCGTCCCCATCCGAGGTTGTATGCGAAAGTTACAGGCAAAATCGTGCGCTGCAGCAGTGTTTGGCCGGATCATCCGGGCCAGGGCCCGGATCATCCGGGAAATTGAAGCACCGAAAACAACAAAAGGTTTATGATGAAGCCGGATGATCTGGGTCCAGTCCCGAATGATCCGGGTGGAGGCCGGAAAATCCGGATAGAAGTCCGGACGTCCGGACAGCTTTTTCTACTACAGACTTTAGAAAAACGGCCCGAAACACCATCAAGATGGCCTCACATCGAAAAGTGTTCAACATTAAAGTTGTGCGTCTCGTCGATGCGGTTGATTTTGATATAAAAACGTCCAAATCCAAGGTCGTATGTGGATTCTAGAGCCAAAACAGTGAGTTGCTATCAGAAAACTGGGCTAGGCCGGATCATCCGGGCCGGAGGTCGTGAGAAGTCCGAGTTTGGTTAGATTTTGATGATTTGGACGGCAAGGCAAGTCCTTTTCTTGTACGGGAAGTCCATCCGCCTCTTATATAGATAAGAGGTGACGGCTGATTGAACAACAACACACAATCGAAGCCAACCCTAATTCTTCTTATTTCTCATTCTTCGTTTGTTCTTCTTCATTGCAGGGCGGCGAACCTCGAGGCCCTAGGGGCGGTCAAGCCGACCTAGGGCAGCCCATAGCCGCCGCGCGCCCTGACGGGGTCCCTTCCGGGCGCGTGGGTTTTCGGGTCTACAAAAGCGCCCGCCGGATTGTCTTGCGTACCGCGCTTTCGGCGGGTCTCCTTCGACGTGAGCTGCGGTGCATCACCCTCGGCGTTGGAAGTACACGGTGAAGTATTCGTGTGCGAACACACTTTTTGGCGACTCCGCTAAGGATCGAAGCTTTGAACGGTCTCCGGCCCGTTCTTGCTACGAAGAGATCGTCATCTAGGGTTTGCAATCTACAAAGGTAACATGAATACCCAATTCACTTATGTAGATGCAAATAATGCATATGTTGTTGCTAGATCGTTTAATGAGCATAATGTATCGGCTAGCCCTAGCTTTATCAATCATGCATTTAATTATGTGCAAGAGGCGATGCAACAAAATCTCCATGCTTCTACCTCATATAATTTTAGCAACATGGAACATATGTATACGAACTCTCATGCATCAGCAGCCCCACAAATCCATATGCCGATGAACAACATGATGAGTTATGTTAATCAAGTTGAAACACTTCACATAGGAACTTCTGATAGTATGCAACAAAGTGTTTCACATTTTTATTCATCGGCAACTAGCTTGCAATATGTTAATCAAAACATGCCGGTGGATACGGGAATTGGCTATGCTACTACTAGTTATCCGGCCAATTACCCTCAATCATCATATGCTACACCTCATGCTACTAATTGTTTGGCACCATATGCAACTATGGGTATTCATAATTCGGCTTCGCACCTTCACGCTAATAGCCGAATAAGTGAAAATTCTATAGGATCACATGTGTCTTCACCTAGTATCGTAGCATACAATGTTTCCCTTGCAAAATTACAGAATTTTGGTGACATCGTTACCAAAAGAGTCTAAAAGTGTCGGGGGGCAATTCTATCCAGATTGGGTCATTAAGAAAAATCTTACGTCTTTTTAGGACGAATGCAATGTTGTTCTACATGAATTAATAAAAGAGGGAAAGCCTATTAATTCTGCTGCAATTCAAGCTAGATTATGTCAAAAAGAGAAAGCATTGGGTGTGGATAGAATTATCAAAAAAGATGGTGATTCAGATAACAAAGTTAATTCGGCTATTGAAAAGACCGAATCAAATATTACGTATGTCGAATCTATTCTAGAAAAACAGGATGACAAGGTGTTGGGGAGCTATTCGAAAGAGGAACAACCTATCGTTCAAGTAACACAACCATCATGCTCTCCCAATGTGTTTGAAAAGGTATGTCTGGCAAGTGATTTACCTATCTTCCGATTTGGTTGCAACTTTATCGTTGATGCTTCTATAAGAGAAATTCTCATAAGTAATTTTGAAAGACCAATGACGAAGGGAAATTTACTTGTTAGCAATAAAACTGTTATAGAACATATCGGTCAATCTATTGTGCCATTTATAAAGACCGATAGTGACCTATTATTGCAGCCAAAGTTTTTCCCATTGTTTTATCAAAATTTCATATCTAATTGGGTAGCTTTCCTTGTTTCTTACTTGGCTTGCACTTGGTCTCAATTGAGACATGTGTATTCTAACTATTTTCGTTTCAGAAATTTAAAGCCAAGGTCAAATTCTTTTGAGAAATCCGATGCTAATATAATATCTTATCCAAATACATCGGAGATAGGGTGTAAAACACAATGCATAGCCGAACGGGGAGATTCTAAATCTGAACCATTCATTTGCTTACTTACAAAGCCGTTCGCACACCAAGATCGGCTAAAAACAAAACGTATACCTTCGATTCAAACATTTGCGATCAAATCTTTGATTTGTTGTTGAAAAATAATTACATTAGAATTCTTGATCACCATGTCAAGACATCTATCCAAGGACAAATTTATTGTAAGTTGCATGATTCGTTCAAGCATAGTATTGAGGATTGCAACATGTTTCGTCAAATAGTTAAATCGGCCATTGATAAAGGACGATTGAAATTTGTTGAGACACCAAGAAATGACGAGTCCATTCCAATTGGTCCCAATGGTAAAAGGTTTTTGCATCGGCTGCTTCAAGCCGATCCATTTAAAGAGAAGGTAAAAACTGCAAGTGATGGGATCAAGCTTTCAAGTAAAGAAATTATTGAAGAGCATAATGAACATAATCTTGAGGGCGAGAATTCCATCGGAGTTACAATGGAGATGCCAAGGACTGGGGGGCAACAAGAAAATCCAAAGATCGGTGCAAGCACAACCAAAGAAAATAAAGGCCGACGTAAGCACAAAGATAAAAAGTCGAAAGTCACTTTCGCACAACTATTGGAAAAATATCAGAAGATAAGTGAGGAGAACAGTGCTTATCGTCCAACTAATGCAAAGGCATCAAGATCACCCCATAGGCGCAAACCCAAGGATCGGTATTGGCAAAATGAGAACTCTAATGCGGTATATTCATATCCATACTTTGTGCCGCCAATGCCAATGCCATGGATACCTTCCTATGACCATGTAAATCCATATCCATCGTGGGACAGGTATGATACATGGGCGCATTCTTCATCTTATTTTAGATCATCTCACAAACATTATGCAGCTCCAAAAAGATCAACATTTGAACAATCACATGTCAAAGACAATTTCAATCATAAGGAATCGGTCCGGAGCTCAATGAACAAGAATGAGGTGGTCAAGCAAGTCTACCGCGTCAAACGAGATGGTCGTAAGAGTGCCACTTCAGATATGATCTCAAATGAAAAAGAGCCAAGTAAAGTGTCGACATTGGCTCAAAAGGCAATAAGGCAAATCAATCAAGTGCCAAATCTGAAGGGAAGAAGTTGAGAGTGCATAAGGTAAAACAAGAATTGACATTACTTCAAACAAAATCGCAGCCGGGGTGCCCACTCGGCTTATCATATTGGCAAAAGAAGAAGTTGCAAAAGCTTAGTGCACAAGAACTTGAAAAGAGAAACATGGCATGGGTTCCCAAAGGAAGTATTGAAAATAAGAATTATGTGCAAGCTTCCTTTACAAGGAGTGCGGCAAATGTGAAGAAGGAAAAGAGTGAAAACTATGAAGGACCAAGCCAAAGGTTTCAACATCTTTGGTCCACACATTATCCATTTTCTTCAACAATGTCGTTGATGCCTATGCCATGGAATTTCTCATCAGGTATGATTGGTTACCCTCAATGGGCTTATTTTAAACCATGGATGCAATATAATTTCTTACATCATGAAAGGGTATTACCAAATCATCATATGTTTGATTAGCTTTAATTTTGTTGCTAATCCAAATGGCTGATATATACTTATCGTCCTAAGAACATAAAATGGACGATGGAGTGTTGACATCGTCCTTAGGAAAAGCATCGTGCAAGTTATTTTTCGGCACACAAGTTTGCCGAAAAACAGAGGGCATGTGTTGACACCAGATTTTGGCACGGTGAAGAACTTAATTAAGATGGCCTCAAATGGAGAAGTGCTCAAAGTGAGAAAGTTCCGTATCGTCAAAAGGAAAAACTTTGATATTTGGGCCATAGTCATCCGGTCTCATCTCTAAGGCCGAAGTTATGTTTGAAGTACTCAGATTTTGTATTCAGAACACTATTCGGCTGATTACGCCCCCAAGATGGTCTCGTATGGGAAACGTTTCAACTGCAAAGTTCTTCGTCTCGTCGAAACGGACGATTTTGATATAAGAATCGTCCCCATTCAAGGTCGTATGCGAAAGTTACAGGCAAAATCGTGCGCTGCAGCAGTGTTTGGCCGGATCATCCGGGCCGGGGCCCGGATCATCCGGGAAATTGAAGCACTGAAAACAACAAAAGGTTTATGATAAAGCCGGATGATCTGGGTCCATTCTTAGATGATCGGGATGGAGGCCGGACAATCCGGATAGAAGTCCGGACGTCCGTACAGCTTTTTCTACTACAGACTTTAGAAAACGGCCCGAAACACCATCAAGATGGCCTCGGATCGAAAAGTGCTCAGCATGAAAGTTGTGCGTCTCGTCGAGACCGTTGATTTTGATACAAAAAACGTCCAAATCCGAGGTCGTATGTGGATTCTAGAGCCAAAACAATGAGCTGCAATCAGAAAACTGGGCTAGGCCGGATCATCCGGGCCTAGAGCCGGACATCCGGGCCGGAGGTCGTGAGAAGTCTGAGTTTGGTTCGATTTTGATGATTTAGACGGCAAGGCAAGTCCTTTTCTTGTATGGGAAGTCCATCCGCCTCTTATATAGATAAGAGGTGACGGCCGATTGGACAACACCACACAATCGAATAAATCTATCTATATCTTTTACCTTTACTTCTCCTTCTCCCTTGTTCTTCTTCTTCCTCGTTTTTCGTTCGTTCTTCTTCATTGCAGGGCGGCGAATCTCGAATCCCTAGGGGCGGTTAGGCCGACCTAGGGCAGCCCATAGCCGCTGCGCGCCCTGACGAGGTCCCTCCCGGGCGTGTGGGGTTTCGGGTCCTCAAAAGCACCCGCTGGATTGCTTGCGTACCGCGCTTCCGGACGGGTCTCCTTCGACGTGAGCTGCGGTGCATCACCCTCGGTGTTGGAGGTACACGGTGACGTGTTCGTGTGCGAACACC